>NW_027491634.1:527500-1050771 GCF_021521415.1 Bidens hawaiensis
TTAATGTCTCGCATGATCTGATCAAATTTATAACCAAAGCTTACGGAGAAACGTTTTATACTCTTCAATGAAACGGTTTGTGTTCATGCAACCACTTGAAACCCGCATGAAATTAACGCAATCCACTCTGCCATTAGGATCAGTTTTGTGTTGGTAAACATTTTCCAAACTCGAAACATATGTTCAAGGATATCAGGGCAATATCCAATATGCAAGACCCAACAATTATTATACACATGATTCAATATTCTGCCAAAATGCGACTAAGAAAACGATTAATCATGTGCGCGAGTATTCGTAGAAAAAATAATAATAATTAAAACTCGGATAAAATTAAACATATATTTAATTAAATGATTTTTTTCACGAGGACAAAATTAAGAAAACCTTTCTCTTAACAAATGCTAGCAGTATTTCTTTCTAACACTATAGTATATGGGGTTAAAGTTATTTTATAAAGGCTTACAAAAATAAGAAATATAAGAAGTCATAATTAATTGGCACGCGTCAAATGAAAACCAAAGTATAAGAAGGGCATAAAATCAATAACACATATTTACATGCATGACACATGTTAATTCCCTAATCATTTTAAAACGTCTGTAACATTTTCATATAATTTTTTAAAAACAAATTTCACCGTAATAACAGTTGTTTTTTTTTATCTTTAATATGAATGTGACTTTGTTATATAAAAATTAAAACGAAAATTCCGTCATTATGTCTTTCTGCTAGTTATTGTATATTTTTTTCTTCATTGTGTCTTTTACTCATCATTGTGTATTTTTTTAATACTAATTAATTAAACCGTTGTGTACTCCTAATATATAAATATAACGATAAAATAACAAAAAATTGTCAAATACATAAAACACAAATAAAACACATATATATATTATATATATATATATATATATATATAATAAAAAATAATTATCCCTTCGGAATGGGTGTTTCCACGTTCAAGTTTGTCATGCAAAAGACGTTCGAGACAAAAGGTGGCTATATAACTTATATGCCGATGGCTTCTGAGTTTTTTTATTGATTTCAAAATGGTACTTCCACATAATAAAAAATAATATATATATATATAATAAAAAATAATTATCTCTTCGGAATGGGTGTTTCCACGTTCAAGTTTGTCAAGCAAAAGACATTCGAGACAAAAGGTGGCTATATAACTTATATGCCGATGGCTTCTGAGTTTTTTTATGGATATCAAAATGGTACTTCCACATAATAAAAAATAATATATATATATAATAAAAAATAATTATCCCTTCGGAATGGGTGTTTCCACGTTCAAGTTTGTCATGCAAAAGACGTTCAAGACAAAAGGTGGCTATATAACTTATATGCCGATGGCTTCTGAGTTTTTTTATTGAATTCAAAATGGTACTTCCACATAATAAAAAATAATATATATATATATATAATAAAAAATAATTATCCCTTCGGAATGGGTGTTTCCACGTTCAAGTTTGTCATGCAAAAGACGTTCGAGACAAAAGGTGGCTATATAACTTATATGCCGATGGCTTCTGAGTTTTTTTACTGATTTCAAAATGGTACTTCCACATAATAAAAAATAATATATATATATATAATAAAAAATAATTATCCCTTCGGAATGGGTGTTTCCACGTTTAAGTTTGTCATGCAAAAGACGTTCGAGACAAAAGGTGGCTATATAACTTATATGCCGATGGCTTCTGAGTTTTTTTATTGATTTCAAAATGGTACTTCCACATAATAAAAAATAATATATATATATATATATAATAAAAAATAATTATCCCTTCGGAATGGGTGTTTCCACGTTCAAGTTTGTCATGCAAAAGACGTTCAAGACAAAAGGTGGCTAAATAACTTATATGCCGATGGATTCTGAGTTTTTTTATTGAATTCAAAATGGTACTTCCACATAATAAAAAATAATATATATATATAATAAAAAATAATTATCCCTTCGGAATGGGTGTTTCCACGTTCAAGTTTGTCATGCAAAAGACGTTCGAGACAAAAGGTGGCTAAATAACTTATATGCCGATGGCTTCTGAGTTTTTTTATTGATTTCAAAATGGTACTTCCACATAATAAAAAATAATATATATATATATATAATAAAAAATAATTATCCCTTCGGAATGGGTGTTTCCACGTTCAAGTTTGTCATGCAAAAGACGTTCGAGACAAAAGGTGGCTATATAACTTATATGCCGATGGCTTCTGAGTTTTTTTATTGATTTCAAAATGGTACTTCCACATAATAAAAAATAATATATATATATATATATAATAAAAAATAATTATCCCTTCGGAATGGGTGTTTCCACGTTCAAGTTTGTCATGCAAAAGACGTTCGAGACAAAAGGTGGCTATATAACTTATATGCCGATGGCTTCTGAGTTTTTTTTATTGAATTCAAAATGGTACTTCCACATAATAAAAAATAATATATATATATATATATAATAAAAAATAATTATCCCTTCGGAATGGGTGTTTCCACGTTCAAGTTTGTCATGCAAAAGACGTTCGAGACAAAATGTGGCTATATAACTTATATGCTGATGGCTTCTGAGTTTTTTTATTGATTTCAAAATGGTAATTCAACATAATAAAAAATAATATATATATATATAATAAAAAATAATTACCCCTTCGGAATGGGTGTTTCCACGTTCAAGTTTGTCATGCAAAAGACGTTCGAGACAAAAGGTGGCTATATAACTTATATGCCGATGGCTTCTAAGTTTTTTTATTGATTTCAAAATGGTACTTTCACATAATAAAAAATAATATATATATATATATATATATATATATAATAAAAAATAATTATCCCTTCGGAATGGGTGTTTCCACGTTCAAGTTTGTCATGCAAAAGACGTTCGAGACAAAAGGTGGCTATATAACTTATATGCCGATGGCTTCTGAGTTTTTTTATTGATTTCAAAATGGTAATTCCACATAATAAAAAATAATATATATATATATATAATAAAAAATAATTATACCTTCGGAATGGGTGTTTCCACGTTCAAGTTTGTCATGCAAAAGACGTTCGAGACAAAAGGTGGCTATATAACTTATATGCCGATGGCTTCTGAGTTTTTTTATTGATTTTAAAATGGTACTTCCACATAATAAAAAATAATATATATATATAATAAAAAATAATTATCCCTTTGGAATGGGTGTTTCCACGTTCAAGTTTGTCATGCAAAAGACGTTCGAGACAAAAGGTGGCTATATAACTTATATGCCGATGGCTTCTGAGTTTTTTTATTGATTTCAAAATGGAAATTCCACATAATAAAAAATAATATATATATATAATAAAAAATAATTATCCCTTCGGAATGGGTGTTTCCACGTTCAAGTTTGTCATGCAAAAGACGTTCGAGACAAAAGGTGGCTATATAACTTATATGCCGATGGCTTCTGAGTTTTTTTATTGATTTCAAAATGGTACTTCCACATAATAAAAAATAATATATATATATATATATATATAATAAAAAATAATTATCCCTTCGGAATGGGTGTTTTCACGTTCAAGTTTGTCATGCAAAAGACGTTCGAGACAAAAGGTGGCTATATAACTTATATGCCGATGGCTTCTGAGTTTTTTTATTGATTTCAAAATGGTACTTCCACATAATAAAAAATAATATATATATATATATATATATATATATATATAAAATAAAAAATAATTATCCCTTCGGAATGGGTGTTTCCACGTTCAAGTTTGTCATGCAAAAGACGTTCGAGACAAAAGGTGGCTATATAACTTATATGCCGATGGCTTCTGAGTTTTTTTATTGATTTCAAATTGGTACTTCCACCATCTTTCTATATTTCACCAAAAGTACAACATTTCTTGTATATTAAACGATTAAATCTCATTGATGGATATAACTTTCTTTTTCTTAAAACCGATTGTTCAATACTTGGTTTTATCCCTCATATTATGTTTGCAAAACAATTTAATTCAATGGTTACATCCAATTCTTTTATATACATTCCATATATAACTTTTGTTACTCGGGTTATTGTATCGGGTTTTGAACCAATAAATCATTCCCAAATCCATTTCTTTAAAAACTAATTATACTAGAAAATTTGTCCAGTTTAATGTCTCGCATGATCTGATCAAATTTATAACCAAAGCTTACGGAGAAACGTTTTATACTCTTCAATGAAACGGTTTGTGTTCATGCAACCACTTGAAACCCGCATGAAATTAACGCAATCCACTCTGCCATTAGGATCAGTTTTGTGTTGGTAAACATTTTCCAAACTCGAAACATATGTTCAAGGATATCAGGGCAATATGCCAATATGCAAGACCCAACAATTATTATACACATGATTCAATATTCTGCCAAAATGCGACTAAGAAAACGATTAATCATGTGCGCGAGTATTCGTAGAAAAAATAATAATAATTAAAACTCGGATAAAATTAAACATATATTTAATTAAATGATTTTTTTCACGAGGACAAAATTAAGAAAACCTTTCTCTTAACAAATGCTAGCAGTATTTCTTTCTAACACTATAGTATATGGGGTTAAAGTTATTTTATAAAGGCTTACAAAAATAAGAAATATAAGAAGTCATAATTAATTGGCACGCGTCAAATGAAAACCAAAGTATAAGAAGGGCATAAAATCAATAACACATATTTACATGCATGACACATGTTAATTCCCTAATCATTTTAAAACGTCTGTAACATTTTCATATAATTTTTTTAAAAACAAATTTCACCGTAATAACAGTTGTTTTTTTTATCTTTAATATGAATGTGACTTTGTTATATAAAAATTAAAACGAAAATTCCGTCATTATGTCTTTCTGCTAGTTATTGTATATTTTTTTCTTCATTGTGTCTTTTACTCATCATTGTGTATTTTTTTAATACTAATTAATTACACCGTTGTGTACTCCTAATATATAAATATAACGATAAAATAACAAAAAATTGTCAAATACATAAAACACAAAGATCAATGAACTAGATTGTTTCTCACACTTCTCATGGTTGTTACCCTCTGCATTTTAACATTATTCTTGAGTATATTTAAGCATGTTTATAAAATATATAAGTTACTTACTTTTGACGTATTCTTCCAATTAGTTGAATACTCTAGTAAACTTAATTTCAAAAGAAACAGAAATAAAATTTAGTACCCACAAAAATCACGTGTCATAATAGTGAAGACTGAAGAAATATGGCTGTTCCAAAATAGCCAGCTAAGCATCATTATTAAGTCTGTTTTCGTCAAGAGATCAGTTAATTAACAACAGTACTCAAAAGATGGGTGTATGGGTGTATAAATATATCCATACCAACTCAAGCATATATGCATCATTCAAGTTATATCACTAGCAAATAAGTCAGAAAACACAAAGTTTATATCTCACATGAAAATGTTCACGAAGGTATCAAAGGAAATGGAAGTGAAGACGACGATAAGTAAAGCTTGGGACGTTTATAGCACATTAAAGCTCGCAATGATCATTCAATCAGAACTTGGTCATCTTTTTGGCATCGACATCTTGGAAGGAGACGGCGGTGTAGACACTGTCATCCAAGTTACGCCTCTTTCTGGTAATTAATCACTTCTCTGTTTATAACTTCCGCGTGTCTCTAGATATTTATAACATGTTTTTTTTCCCTCTTTTTCTTTGAAAACGTTAGATGTGTTGATGGTACCTGCATATAAGGAAAGATTTACTAAGGTTGATCATGAAAAGAGGGTTAAAGAAGTTGAGATAATAGAAGGAGGGTATCTTGAACTCGGATTTACTTATTATCGTATTAGATCCGAGTTTTTGGAACATCAGAAAAATGACTCATTCATCCTTAGAGTTACATTTGAGTTTGAGGCAGATGAAGAAGTCATCATAAGTATTGATACCATCAAGCCGATCATGAACATGTTTGAATTTGCTAATGGCTACATTGAAAACAACTAGTATAGGATTTATGTATCTTTTGGTCTCAACTACTGGTCATCTGTATTTCCAATAAGGAGTCACCATTTGTAATTTTAATTTGAAGGAGTTTTTGCATAAATCTTGCAAACAATGGCATAAATGATAAGAATGAAAGATATATGATACTTTCTTATATATATATATATATGATGTCATATTTAGTTTTTGAACTTTTAAATATATATTGATACTTCATCATGTCTCTGTGTTGGTGTGTTTTTTTTCCTTGTCGTATCACATGTGCACCCCTCAAGTGTGCGCGCGTGTGTAACACGAAACATTGAAGGGTACATACTTTGAGAACTAGAATGAGTTTCGAGAACCGCAAACCATTGTTCTTCTCCTCCTCCTCCTCTTACCGCCACCATATGTGTCATATGCCACTTATAGACACGAAAATTAAAAAAAAAAGAGAAAGTTTACGAAAATAGAAAAAAAAGTTTGCAAAAAATGTGGGTCCGATGATTACGTATGTACCTGTAAGGCCAAAAATGTGACTTGCGATATCAAAGTACGAACCCCGTTATATATTTACGGTCAAGTTAATAATTAAAGTGGGCAAGAAATACGGATCCGAGACGAGAGCTTCGACATGCGTTTAACTTCAACGGGAAAGCTTCTAGAATGATTTTTTGTTAGCTATAAATAGGGACTTTATTGTTAGTTTATGTGTGTATTTTGTAAGGTGAAATCACCCACCCAAGGGGAGCTCACCTTGGGTGGGGTCGGTTCGTTCGTTTATTATAAATCTTTTAACCGATAACGAGATCGTTCATATACTGTATATTATCTTTATATTATGTTTGGTCGTTTGATTTACCGCACCCGTCTCGAACACTTATCAAGAACAAAGTCGTTCGTTGTAGGATCCGGTTTCGGGACCTACATTCACTTTTGTCGATCACACAATTTTGGCAATCGTGGTTACATGTATTTAATTACACATTTTTTTATTTTTTTATTTTTGCGTGTATAATTAGTATATAATTTATATGCAAAAAGGTTAAAAAAAAGTTTGATAGTTAATTTGGACAAGTTACTTGAGACTGAGACTTTCAAAACTCATATTACATTTTTAACTTTGAGTTTGTTGTTGGAGAAATCTGCCAAACAACGGAATAAACGAAGGCAATAATAAAATTGAACTGTGTCGTGTGTAATTACGCTGTTTTAAAAGCGATTTGAGTACTACCGGTGTATAAATAGATGTTGCCAATCGCTCTCCAAAGTTATCATAGAGATAAATTAAAGTATTCTTGTGTACTCAATAACAAATCAATGATAAATATTTAATGAACGTATTAATTAGAGTGTTGGGAATGATGGTTAATCTAATTAGCGTTAATTTGAAAAAGAAAAAACTGTTTTTTTCTTTTGTTAACAACCGTGAGATATGATGGTTGTTTAATATTAATATATAATAATTTTATATTTAATAATAATATTAAACATTTTATTCCAACATTTGTGACTTGGACGACATATGAAGTTTTAAATAAATAAAACAGTTAATGTGAAATAGTAAATAAATTAGTAATTTAGATATTTAAAGATTAAAAAAAAGAAATTTGAAATATAATCTAGTTAAGTGGTTTGACTAATCGGTCTGATCTAGCTCGGAGAAATTGTGCAATATATAAATATATATATACTAGCTTTATAACGGTACTAAAATTGTTTTTTTAACTTACTAGAAGGGTTTTTTTTTTTTTTTTTTTTTTTTTGGAGATTTTACGTCCCGGTGAGTGGTGAGGCTCCACAACCTGACAACCACTTGTTGGTTGGATGTGGCCAATGAGTCAACTTGTACCACCCAATGCAAATGTCTTAGTCCATTTGATCGCAGGATTTAAAGAAAAAACACACACACACAGAAACAATCAAAAAAAGGATTGAATCAAAATGGTGATGCCTTCTATTTTGCTAAACTTCTTGTTCCCACCACCACCATCATTGTTTGTGGCAACTATGTCCGTTATAGCTGTCTTAACACTCACAAATGTTGGGTACAATGAATTCAAAGGCAAACATATGCAGTACTCAAAATTCACCAACCAAGGTGGTGCAAAGAAAGAGAACGAGACCAAGTTGTCGAGTAGAACTGGGATGCTTCTGTTCTACACACCGGCGTTTCTTGTAGGCTTGTTTTCGTTCCTTGTCTTCCCCGACCAAGATCTTAGGTTTGTGTTGCTTGCTTTAGCTCTCACCGTTCACTTCTTCAAACGGGTACTTGAGGTACAATTTTTCTAACATACCATCAAACTGTTAAAACACTTTACAATTTTATTGAAAAATGCATGTTAATAATCTTTTAATAATCTAATACTTGTATTTTCTTTTACAAAATGAAGCTTTACTTTTCCTTTTTTTTTTTCTTTTTTTTTATCTATTTTTCATAAATATTTTGTTTATATATTTTAGTTCAACTGGATTGACTTGCCGACCAATGTAATTAAAATATACGTTAAACAAGACAAGTAGTTCAGGGTGCATGCTTGTTTTAGTCTATATGATGCTAGGAACGAAATCCCTGCTGGGTCCAAGGGCGGCGTCCCTGCTGGCTTTTGTTGAGATAAAAGTTATGCTTTTATCAATTATTTGAAGCTTGCTTTTATATGCTTTCTAACTACCTTAAATATATAATCAAAATCATATGTACATATATAAAACGTAAAGTATTACCCCAACAACTGTGGTTTTGGATTGACTGGTTACTTTAATGCGTGTTTTTTAGCCATATATAATAGAATTATTATATTTTGTATTTGGAGAAAGTGAATACGGTGCTATCAGTCGTCTAAGCCTACACGCCAAACCCATCAAAACTACGTAGTTTTGACCATAATTTTCCGAAATCCATTTAGTTAAGTTACATCTATTTGGGAACAGGAGTATTTGGACATGCTTGAGTCATCTTTCATCCTAATTCCGACAGTCACTTGCATAATATTAGGGCTAAATAAGAAAAAAGGTTAAATAAAAACAAAAGTTGTGTGAAATAAAGATTCAAAGATGAACTAGTGACTGGTTTAATCAAAGACGAACTTAAAAAATATTGAATTTGTAGCCATCAATAGAAGCTTCAAACGGTGGTTCAAATGGATTTGTTTTGGTGCGTTGGTGCTCTTATTAGATATCAAATTCAGAAAAAAAAAATTTGTTTGTTAGTCTGTGCACAATCCATTCGAATGATTTTCACAATTATTTTAAAAGCTATCAAATTTGGGAAAGGCTTTTGGGTCTTTGCTAGTCTGTGTATACAATTCGTGTAAATGATGAATTACAATTGTACTTTGGATGAAATAAGCATAAAAGACGATACCACATCAAGAAAAGTGGATTACATAAAGAAGGATACAGCAGGGACAAAGAAGGATACAGGGATGTGGGTTTTTTTTTTGGCAGGTAACAAATTAACAAAATCTTGCCTTATTATATGAGATCTTGGTTAAATTAGAAAATATTATATCAAAACTACGTAGTTTTGATAGGTTTGGCGTGCAAGTTTATACAGCTAACAGCACCGTATTCACATTCCCCTTTGTATTTTATTGAAATTATTATTTTAATTTCTTTACGTTTAATGTTTTACCTTTTTTTAATAACTTTTTTTTATAAGGAAACAACTATAAGAACTTATTTAATTAACCATCATATATGGACATATATAGCAAAAATATATATTACACATATATTTTTATGTCAAATACGTAATTAGTTTAAGCATGAAAACGTTATAAAATAAAAGTAAATTATTTAACGTGTTAAAAGATAGTTGAAATATCTTGAATAGATTGCACTATTGCTTTAGAACACTTATTGTTAACGACTAAGCGGAAATTAATCGATATACCGATTAAATTTATATACAGATAAATGAGAATGAGAACTTTATTGTAATCGTTTCGATTTTAATGAGAATGAAAACTGATTGTGGTACTAAAAAAAATACAGATATAAAACGTAAAGTTTTACCCCAACATCTGTGGCGTTGGATTAACCGGTTACTATAACACGTGTTTTAGCCATATATAGGAGAATAATGATATTTTGTATTTTATTGAAATTATTATTTTAATTTCTTTACGTTTAATGTTTACCTTTTTTAATAACTTTCTTATCACGAAATAACCATAAAAAACTTATTTAATTGCCATCATATATGGACATATATAACAAAAATATATATTACACATATTTTTTTATGTCAAATACATGATTAGTTTAAGCATAGAAACGATATAAAACAAAAGTAATAATTTAACATGTTAAAAGATACTTAAAATATCTTGAATAGATTACACTATTGCTTTAGAACACCTATTGTTAATGAATAAGCAGAAACTAATCGATATACCAAGAAATTCATATACATATATAAAACGTAAAGTATTAACCCAACAGCGGTGACGTTGGATTGACCTGTCACTTTAACACCTGTTTTAGCCATATATAGTAGAGTAATTATACATTGTATTTTATTGAAATTATTATTTTAATTTTCTTACGTTTAATGTTTTTTCTTTTTAATAACTTTTCTTATGATGAAATAACTATAAAAACTTATTTAATTACCATCATATATGGACATATATAACAAAAATATATATCACACATATTTTTTTATGTCAAATATGTAATTAGTTTAAGCATGGAAACGGTATAAAACAAAAGTAAATTATTTAACGTGTCAAAAGATAGTTGAAGTTAGGGTTGCAAACGAACCGAACGAACACGAACAAGGCATTGTTCATGTTCGTTCGCTAAGAAAATAATGTGGTCACGAACGGTTCACAAACACTTACCGAACGAGATTTTATGTTCATGTTCGTTCATTAAGGAAATTACTGTGTTCACGAATGGTTCACGTCTTCACGAACACAAAAAAACAAAAAAAAATCGACAGAGCCTAAAGATTGAGACCAATGTATTCATCAATGTGAATAATGAAAGCCTATAAACAAATCGAATGAGCACGAACAAGGGCATGCCTGTGTTCGTTCATTTAACTTTAAAAGAACATAAACACTTAATCAAACAAATATTTATGTTCATGTTCGCTTATTTAAAAATGGACATTTGTGTTCGTTTGTTTAAAATCTAAACGAACATAACTAAACAAAGATAAACGAACAGGCATGAACAAATGTAAATGAACACAAATTTAAACGAACTTAAATGAAAACACTTAAATAAACACAAATTAACAAATGTAAAACGTTTAAGCAGATGACATATACAGAGAATATTTAATTATTTTCTATTAATACATAGACGAACATAAATAAACAGACATAAACGAACGTTTATGAATATAAACGAACGAACGGAACATGTGCTCATGTTCGTTCGTTTAATTAAACGAACACAAATTTTTTGTTCATGTTCGTTCGTTTATTAAATAAACGAACATAAACGAACTTTCCATCGAATAATTCACCGAACGTTCGGTTCGTTTACAGGCCTAGGTGATGTATCTTAACTAGTTTATACTATTGCTTTAGAACATTTATTGTTAACGAATAAACGGAAATTAATTGATATACCGATAAATTCATATAAAGATATAAAAAGTAAAGTATTACCCCAACAATCGTGGCCTTGGATTGACTTGTTACTTTAACATGTGCTTTAGCCATACATAGTAGAATAATTATATTTTGTATTTATTGAAATTATTATTTTAATTTATTTATGTTTAATGTTTCACCTTTTTAATAACTTTTCTTATCACGAAATAACTATAAAAACTTATTTAATTACCATCATGCATATATGTGGGCATATATAACAAAAATATATATTTTCATGTCAAATACATAAGTAACATAATTGCTTTAAGCATGGAAACGGTATAAAACAAAAGTAAAATTTTAACGAATTAAAAGGTAGTTGAAGTATCTTGAATAGATTACACTATTGTTTAGAACGCTTATTGTTAACGAATAAGCTGAAATTAATCGATAATACCGATAAATTCAATCAATAATCAATGATCCTAAACAATCAATCACAACGAAAACCAAAATTGGTTTAGGATTATTATTCGCTTATTAATTACAAATCAAAAGAAAGAAACGAGAACAAAAATGATAACCGAATGGCCCAATGATTTTTATTAACACACTTAAACAAGAAGTTTAAACAGAATTTGGACTAAGCATCATATCCAACACTTTTGCTTTTGTATGCAGGTTTTATATCTTCACAAATATAGCGGCTCCACGGGGTTAGAATCTGTAATAACCATCATGTTGAGTTACACCTTCTCCACTGCGACAACGATTTATGCTCAGTATCTATCTCGCAATTTCCCCAATCCTTCAATAGATCTCAAATATGTTGGAGTTGGACTGTTCTTGATTGGCATGATTGGTAACTTTTACCACCATTGCATTCTTGCCAATCTTAGGAAACAAGGGGAGAAAGAATACAAAATCCCTCAAGGAGGGTTATTTGATTTGGTTATATGTCCACATTATCTTTTTGAGATTTTCGGGTATGTAGGAATGTCATGCATTTCACAAACACTTTACGCATTTGTTTTCACTTCAGGTACGTTTTTTTATTTGATGGGAAGGAGTTATGCCACCCGAAAATGGTATGTATCAAAGTTCGGGGACCAGTTCCCTAAGAATGTTAAGGCTTTTATTCCATACGTTTTTTAGATGTATGATTACGAGATTAATATGAGAATAAAGTTGCGTTTTAAGGAGAAGTTTCAATAAATCTTGCGAATTACATATTTAATGTAATAGATGTTAAATTAGTTTAATTTGGGTAGAATGAAATCGATTATCTCTGTTTGGTTGTGTTAGTTTTATGATTTGTTGAAGTTTGGTTTTGAATGTTAGTTTTTTAGTTAGTACCTTACGTACCTTCACATTGCGTAACCATCATTTCTTTCGATACTAACATGTAAATACCAACAGAAATCAAAATAAAAAATTAAATAATTGATGAGCATATCTCATATTTCAAAATAAAACAAAAAATCGAAATCACAAAAATAATAAAAACAAAAAAAAAAATCTGAACGACATATACTTGATCATATGTGAAAACCTTTTCATCGGTCACTCCCATATAACTTGCATATTCCGAATTTTCAAGTTATGATGCTATTAGACAATTAAGCAATTTGAGCTTAATTGTTATTTTCCGAAACAAAATAAAATTTAGGTTTGGAAAGTTGAGCTCAAAAAGTTGGGTTTTGGGTACTGAAAATAATAATGATGTGACACATGGATCGTTGTGCTTAATATATTAGAAGTTTATAACATAAATTAGAGATTTGAGTGGGTGCCTAGGCTCTCGCTGACTCAACACTAAATTCGCCCATGTTCACAAATGGACATTAAACGAGTTGACTCAAAACACAAGCCGAACACGACATGATCGATTATGAGTAAGTCCGACACGAAACGTACAACGTAAATAAATACATAAGTCCACTACTAGAAAATTGAGCAATTTCCACCAAAATTTGCTACCGAAAAAACGGTAGCAATTTTAGCGACCGATTTAACAAATTTGCTACCAAAAAGTGTAGTCACTTAAGATGGTAACTAAACGGTCGGAGTTTTTGCAACCGGTGGCGAGGCGGTCGGAGTTTTTGCGACTAATTTTTTTGGTGGCTAAGCGGTCGGAGGTTTTGGTTAGAGTCTAGTTTTAAGTTGCGACCGTCTTAGTAGTAGCAATAGCTTGTTAATTAGTATGTAGGGATAATTAAATTCGTGCACCTCTTTGTTCTCTGTTGTTTTAAACACAACTGGGGTATATAAGGAGCACGTGACCACGCTTCAAACAAACTTATTTCACAAACGCTGAATCTCTCGCCATCAATCTATCGCTCTCGATCCAGTTTCCGGCATCTACTAGCATTAACCAAAATCTGTGTGCATGATAATAAGTAACTAGGTAAACAAGACGACACGTTGCGGCGGCGTATCAAAATGCGAATTCAGTCGGTATTGGTTAAGTTCGTTACGACACCGACACTAATAAAAAATATAAAATGTAAACGTCGAAAATAGTATCGGCACGCGTACAACTTATGATCAAAATGACAAGAACTTGGCAATGAAACCAGCACTCGTATAACTTATGATACATATAACATATTTAAAATAATGTTTTATTTATCGTTAAAATCCGGACATTGAGGCGATGAGCCGATGTGAACTTGATCGGTATCAAAAATAAACCCAAATACTAAATTTTTCAAGTTAAAATATTTAAAACAAATAGAATAATAAAAAATGTATATACAAAAGGAAGACAGATAAAAAAAAGGATCCTTATTGCTCCACCAAAAAATACTATAGAAACATCAAATGAGTACAAAAAAAAAATTTCTCATTCCCTACATAACACGGGCCTCGAACCCACGTTTGAACTTAACCTAAGACTAAAGAGAACAACAACCATCAAGCTAAGCTATCTTTATTGTTTATACATCAGATCTGCAATATGTCCATCCCCACCAAAATCGGTTCATTAGTTGTATTCCACTAGAATTGGGCAAAATCTTCGCCACTTGTACTGTTCATCTTTCTTACTACAATTCTATAAAGTTTTTAATCTTATCCAATTTTACTTGTAATCATTTAATTTTCGCTAACCGCCTATGCTGAGGAGCTCTACGTGAAGGGCCTGACATGACTAGAACAAGATATTGATGCTGATCTCATGCAAACGCGAATAAGAAAGGTGATTTTATTCTGTTCTGTAGTTGTCTTATTGCTGTATATTTTAGACTTTGATACAGCAAGCTTTCTTAGCAGATTTTCTTGTGTTTAATTTGCAGCGACTGATCCTCAAATTCTCTATACAAGGGTGAGTGTGAATCACCTAATTCCATTAATTTTGTAGCGTTATTTTACACGATGGCCTTTATTTCTAAAGTTAGTGTTATATTATATTATATTATATTATATTATATTTTATTTTATTTTATTTTATGCATTCAAACATAGAACTAGGCAAATTTTATCACTAAAAAGCTCATTCGATAGGAAAAAAAAATATTTCCTAGGAAATTGAGGCATCTCCAAACGATGGAATGGTCGAACTCGAACTGGACCCGTGTGAAAACAAAACTGGAGATATATACCACCTATGTGTTAGGGTAATTCCATGTTTAATTTCTATGATAAACTTGCCAGAATATTGTGTTTTAACTGTTATGTATGAATGAATATTCAGGTTGCATTTAGGATGAAAGTTTTCAATCCAAACATTAACAGCATCGACATAATATTTTAGATAATCTCAAGGAACAATGGAATGTAATAACATGTAGTATGTGTGTTGGCAGGTATTGCTTTCCATCTTAAACCTGGATGACCAGTTGGTGCCAAGAGTTGCTAATATGTACATGATTGACAAGTTCAGATACGAAGCTACTAATTGTTACTGAATACGTAAGAATGCAATTGGCTGATTCAAAAGTATGATAGTTTTTTATTTTTTGGAACAGCATTTTGTTATTATTGAGCATCTTTTATATAAAATTTGTGTGTGCATCTGTATTTATATGATTATGTAACTATTTGTGTGTATAACACACACATTGTATATATAAATTCAGTAGAACTTTTTGCAAAACAAATTCCCGAATTGTGATCAAAAGCCATCGCAAAAGTCACAACAGTGATCGGAAGATTTGTGACCACAGCTGGGGTTGGAAGACTTGCGACCGCAACAGAGGTCAGAAGATTTGCAACCGCAGCAATGGTCGCAACATTTGCGACCGCTGCAGGGGTCGCAAAATTTGCGACCGAGGCAATGGTCGCAACTTTTGCGACCGCAGCAGGAGTAGTAAGATTTGCAACGGACGGTTGGTCGCAAACGTAAGAGCGGTTGCCAAATGGTTGCAGCAGAGCAATTGCGACCTGCATTTTTCCAACCGCATTTTCGGTTGCAAAGCGGTCGCAACAAGGAAATTGTGACCGCTTTGCGACCGAAATGGCAATCGCAAATGCCCAGTTTTCTAGTAGTGGTCGTGTTTGGGTTTAACAATTGATCAATCGACTGATATGAAAATTGTCGGCCTGACACGATTTACACCCTAATTACACAATTTTCATTATGTCATAAAAATTTATATGCTAACATACAATAATATAATATGATGTGACGTGATCATGTAAGGTGCATGTGATACGATATAATAAAAGAAAATTTTATACGCAACCACTATGTATTATGTATGTAGCATACACGCATGCAGCTGTGGGTACAAATTAAGGACTTATAACCAACCACGTACGCGAGGATACCACAAGAATAGGTATACGGCAGTCTACACATGACCACCAGGATATCAATCTACACAATAACAGGTATACTACTATCTTAATTTATTTTTTCTATGGATCAGGAACTTGTGAAATATATAAGCGTTTAAAGGATATAAAGCAAAGGTCTTTCAACGACGATATCTTGATTCGAAGTTATATGTTTAGCATCATTTTCTATTATGCACTTGACTAAGCTAAGTGATCAAGGGGTATAAAATATATCTTACACATTATTACAGAAAGGTTTAACCCTAAACTTACAGTTTTCTTGCAAACCTAGGTTAGTAGCCATGGGGGTCCATCATGTCTTCTAGAGAAGAGACAATATTTAGGCAGATAATCCCAAATGAATGATCAATATATCAAATCATACAAGGTGTTAATTTGTCCTGAAAATTGAAGTTCTAGATCCCAAAATAAAATCACAACAGACATATGACACAAATTTAGTTGACGGCATTTCTTTTAGTTACTCTCACCTTGAGACCATGCTTCATCTGAAGTACCATTGAATCTGCGGGACGCACTCGATGACCTTCCACCAGCTCAATATGATAACGGTAAATGACCATAGTTGCCACTATCTTTAACAGAGATAAAGACATGTCCTTACCACACAAGCTCTTGGTC
The DNA here is from genome assembly GCF_021521415.1 of Bidens hawaiensis. NCBI lineage: Eukaryota > Viridiplantae > Streptophyta > Magnoliopsida > Asterales > Asteraceae > Bidens > Bidens hawaiensis. The sequence goes on from NW_027491634.1 coordinate 544,450, forward strand.
CAGCATTAAACGCCGGGAACTTATATGACGGTTCATGTTTGATTCCTCCTTGTTTAGTAATCCACCTTTCGGGCTTGAACTCCATGCAATCTTCACCCCATATTGACTTCATTCTTCCCATGGAATAAATAGATAGAATGATTTTCGTAGTACGATCAACCTGATGGCCACTAGGAAGAATGTCAGGTTGTAATGGAGATTTGTGGTTAAATGGAAGTGGAGGGAAAAGCCTCAAGCATTCATTTAAAGCCCCATGAAGATAAACCATTTTACCTAGTTCTTTTGCTTTCCATCTATCAAGTACTTTCACATCAAGATGTGTTCGAATCTCTTCCAAAATCTTATCTTCGACGTTAGAGTTTTGTGCAAGGATATAAAAGAACCAAGATAAAACACTGCTAGTGCTATCTTTTCCCGCAACCATCAAATTAACTAAGGTGTCTCTTAAAAATTTGGTGGCATCTCCAAATGAAACACCATGATCTTTGAAATTTCTCATGAAAGCTGTGAATACCAAAAACTTGTCCTCTTGGTATTGGCATTTCTTGTTGTAGAACTCATTTGATTTTTGGTTTAAGCAGTTGTATACATATTGATCAATAGTTTTCCATGCATCACTGATCTTCTTCTCATTCCCCACTCCAAGAACTTGTTGCAATTTCAAAAGGCATGAGGGTGTAACATGCCTATAAAAGATAGCTTCTTCTGCATCCGAGAAGGCTTTTAAATACGGGATGTAAGGAAAATCAAGAGACAAGCTTTCTGGGTCGTGATCTAAAAGTAATTTGCATATAGTATCAAAAGTGAACCTGTGAAATATTTCTTGCAAATCCATTTCCTTGCCTTGTCTAGAAATGGACTCAAGTACTGGTAGAAGCCCCTTTTCCAACTTGTTCCACATTATTGTGTCCACCAAACTTTGAAATCCAGCATGCTTGAACACACTCATGGTAACCTTGCGGTGGATCTCCCATAACTCACCATCAGTATTGAAGATTCCATCTCCTAGGATATCGAAGATCTTACGAAAATTATCACCTTTGGGATAATTGCAAAAGTTTTTGGTTAGGATTTGGTGGATGTCTAAAGGATTGGTGGTCACAAGCAAGTCCGTGTTGGTAAACCAAGGACCTTTCCACATGAATGTTCCACCACTGCCGATTAAATAGTCTGTGACGTAATCATGGACTCGATGAGTGTTTAGAGTGACACTTGGTATCATACCAAGAATTGGCCAATCTGTGGGTATAGCAGTTCCATGCCTTTGTGAGTTATAGATAAGTATTAAAAACAGAATGGGAATTAAAAACAAAGACAGAATGGGTAAAGATTCAAGAAAATCCATGGGAAAGACATGTGAGGGAAGAAGAGATGTGTTAATGCTTTATAGAAAGATAAAAGACAATAGTGTTGTATTTTGGAGAATGTTTCTTGGTCCTTTAATTAGGCATATGAATTCACTTCACACCCATAAGAGTCATATCAATTTAAGCAACAGGTTATAATCTTATAAGAAACCAAAATGACACAATTAATATTAAGTATGAAACAATCAAACCAAACACCGAGAAAAATAAACCCGCTTGCATTGAATTGAACACTGATTTAAAGAGTTTGTTAACCAAACGCAAAATTGATAGCAAGAAGTTTTTGTTCGTTGTTTCAAGTTTAATTTAATGTGCATTATCCGGAATAAGTTGGTTCTGATCACATGCATAGTGAAAATCTGTTGAAAAAGTCCTTAAATATCAAGGGAAACTATGATATAATATGAATATAAGTTTGAAACTAACTTCTTGTTCATTAACGTATTGCATATAGGCAGTGCCGGCACAACCTTTTTTGAGGCCTAAAGCGAAACGAAAAATTGGTGCCTCTTTTTTAGTTAGTTTCATTATTGCTCTAGCTTGCAAAAAGGATGCTATTTTTCCCCTCTATATACATGTGTGCTACATACGAAAATTTAATTGGATTGCTAAACCTTTAAAATCGCTAACAGATTATAATTGATACCAAATACAATTTGTCATAATAATAATTTCTATCTACAAGTGTAGCCTTTTTGTAGTCACTTTAAGAATTAGTGTAATGGTTTGAAAATCAAACTTATTATTTTCTGGAGATATGTTTACTATATATAAAAGATACAAAGGCTAAGGGCTATCTATGGTATGGTACAACTACAAATTAGCATTTACGATAAAGGTGAAAACAAAATCCTAATTGTCCTAAAATAGAAAATAGAAATGATGACTATGAATCTTTATAGTAGTAGATGGGTAAATTCAAATATTTGAAATATAATTTGAATTTATTCTTATTCTTTAAATTTAATAGACACATTCTAAAAATATATGAACATATAATTTCTGACAAACATGCTTATTTTTTCATAGGCCAAACATGCTTATTATTTCATAGCCCAAAAATAAAATCCTAGTTATATAAATGACTTTTAAAAAAAAATATGGGGCCTTAAAAAACAGGTGGCCCAAAGCTTGTGCTTGGGTTGCCTCCACTGTTGGGCCGGCACCGCATATGGGGAACTATTATACAAAAGGTATAGTTTGCATAGCAAGGTTATTACTTCAATAATCATATCGCAAACATTCCATCTCAAAAACAGAAAACCAAATCTTGACTATAAGATCGCAAACTGGCCCTACGAATCCGGGCCACACCCCATTAAGTTGTACAAGAATATTTTGAACATCCATCTAGGGAAGTAAGACCACCCGCAAGGCAATCCAAGGATGCCAAGTGGCCCTTTTGTGCTAAGGTGTAGTTTGTCTTGAACGACAAATCAACCCTGCGAAGCTTCGATCACAATCGAGGCGTGTGGACACAGTTTGTTACAGATACTCAAAACTTGTTTGTTGTAAAATTCTTGAAATTATGATATGGACAAAATTTTTATGCAAAACATTCACTACCACAAGATAATGCACATGTGTTAATATAGTTAGGTTTTATGAAAAATAAAAAGGTTATCATGCCAAATTACAAAGTAAAAGGACTCCACTATCTCGTTTAATACAACTTGATTTCTTACATAAAATAGGTTCTACTACTTTATGTATAATAAAACTCATTGGTCATATACAAAACTGTGTTCCACTATGCTAAATATATTCTCGTTAACTTGGTACTACAAACCAAATAATGAGGATGCTTATAGCGTCCTACACACCCCAACATAATTTCATGATTGAAAGGTGTAATAAAAATAATTTTAAACACCCCAAGAAGCATGATGAAAGCTGCTATATGTTGAGAAGAAATTGATGTTTGTAACAATGTTATATAACATCTGGTTATAATTGGTCAACGGTTAGTCAACTATGGTTGATGATAAACTGAAGTTTACAAGTTTGGCTAAATGTGACAAGTAACTAATAGTTGGTTTAAAAGGTCTGATAAAAGTACAGGGGCTGATTGTGTCAACTTTGGAATATTAGGTTGTTACGAGTTTGTTAATAGCTGTTAGGCTATATAATTGGGGGTTATCTCAATTAGGGTTTACTTTTGTTTTCAATTTCATTCACAAGTTCATCTCTGTATTTCGTTCTTGTATTCCGATAAATCGTTTGGTTAATAAACTTCTTCAATCCTTGATTGTATTGTTTGATTTTTAGTTCTATCGATTGTTCCATTTCTGCAAATTGATAACAATTGGTATCAGAGCTTAGGCTCTCGATTTCGATAGACGGATTCCACAAATTTCAATTGAAGATTCAAGAATGGTGATCGGTGCAAAGTTTGATATCGAAAAGTTTGATGGAAAGAATGATTTTAGTCCGTGGAAGGTTAAAATGAGGACACTGTTGGTACATCAGGGCATCTCCGATGCCTGTTGGGTGAACCGAATATGCAAGAAGCATTGACGGATAAATAACGGAAGGATATTCTGGAAAAGGCTCATAGTGCAATTATCTTGAGTCTTGGAGATCGAGTTCTTAGAGAAGTCTCCAAAGAATTGACTGCTGCTGGTGTTTGGCCAAATTAGAAAGTCTATATATGACTAAATCGTTAGCAAATCGATTGTATCTGAAGAAGAGGCTGTACATGTTTCAGATGAATTCTGGAAAATCAATTAACGACCACATTGATGAATTCAACAAGATCATCCTAGATCTTGAGAATATTGAGGTGGAAATTGATGATGAGGACCAAGCAATTATGTTCTTGGCCTCATTGCCTATCTCTTATGAACATTTTGTAGACACTTTAATGTTTGGAAGAAATTGTTTGTCCATGGATGAAGTGGTGTCTGCAATGAACTCTAAAGAACTTCACAAGAAGGGTGATACAAGGGATGATGGTGCAGATGGTTTATTCGTAAGAGGTAGATCTGAACAAAGTGGTCCAAAGAACAAGAACAACAGTGGTAGATCCAAGTCAAAGGGAAAAAAAAGAGGTGTTTTGTGTGTAATTCAGATAGTCATTTCAAAAGGGACTGTCTTGAATGGAGGAAAAAGAATTCTGAGTTCAAGACTAACAAGATGAACAATACTACATCAGATGATCCTCAAGATGGTTATGATAGTGCTGAAGTCTATGTGGTTTCAACCCATGGTTCAAGTCATGAATGGGTACTAGATAGTGGATGCTCATATCATATGACTCCTCATAAAGAATGCTTTAAAGATCTGGTTCTTGAAAGTCAAGGTGTTGTACAAGTGGGTGATAATAGATCTTGTCAGATTTAAGGTATGCTCAGTTTCTTTTAAGTTGAGTAATGAGTCTGTGATAGATTTGAAAGATCTTAGGTATATTCCTGATTTGAAGAGAAATTTGATTTCTCTTTGAACCTTTGAAAGGAAAGGTTATCATGTTAGTCTAAGAAATAGTAGATCTAAGGTTGTAAAGGGTTCTATGGTCATTTTGTCTGGAAGTAGAAAGGATAATAACATCTATATGTTAGATGGTCATGTAGTGATTGGCTCTGTGTCATTAGTTGAAGATAAGTCTGTTAAGAATGCTATGTTGTGGCATAGAAGGCTTGGTCATATGAGTGATCAAGGGTTAACAGAATTAAGAAAGCAAGGTTTGTTAGATAGTCTAGTAAATAGTGACTATGGTGAATGTGATAGTTCTATGCTAGATAAAGCTAAGAGAGTAAAATTCACAAAAGGAATCCATGGAACTAAGGGTAAACTAGATTACATTCATGCTGATCTTTGGGGGTCTACTAAGCATGTGTCTTTAGGAGGAGCTTCATATGTCAATAATAGATGATTATTCAAGAAGGGTCTGAATTTACATAATAAAGCATAAGTCTGAGACTTTCATGAAGTTTAAAGAGTGGAAAGTACTGGTAGAAAATCATACTAAAAGGAACATTAAAAAGCTTAGAACAGATAATGGGTTAGAGTTTTGCAGTGGGGAATTTAATCATTATTGCAAGAAATTTGGGATTGATAGACATCATTCTATACCTGGTACCCCTCAACAAAATGGATTGGTAGAGAGGATGAACAGAACAATCTTAGAGAAAGTAAGATGTATGTTATTTACTGCTGGTATGCCTAAAAGTTATTAGGCTGAGGCATTGAAAACTGCAGCTTATATAGTAAATAGATCACCTTCATCTGCCATAGAGATGATAGTTCCTATGGAGAAGTGGTCAGGAATGAAAATTAGCTATGAAAATCTAAAAGTGTTTGGTTGTTTGGTGTACTCTCATATCAGTCAAGGTAAGTTGGAACCAAGATCACAGAAGTGTCTAATGTTAGGGTATCAGAAGGTGTTAAGGGTTACAGACTTTGGAGGTTAGAAGATGGAAGCCCAAAGGTGATTGTTAGTAGGAATGTGGTGTTTAAAGATGATATCTTGTATAAAGATGTAAAGGGTAAAAGTGAAATTGATTAAGGTGATGATCAGGGAGTTCAAATTGAGGTGGAGTTTTCTCAAAATGAACATAGTGGAATTATTCATACAGAGGGTACAAGAGATCAACCAGAAAGTTCCAATAGCTCTAATGATAAAGAAAGCATATCACTGAACAGGACAAGAAGGAATATTATTGAACCCATCAGATATAGAGATGATTTATCAGCATTTGTATTTCATGTAGCAGCAAAAGAAAGCAATAGTGAGCCATTAACTTATCAGGAAGCCTTAATATCTCCTGATAGAGTTAAATGGGAAGCTGCTATGAAGGATGAATTAGAATCCTTATACAAGAATCAAACTTGGAAGTTAGTCGAAAAACAAGAAGGACAAAAGTTGGTTGACTGCAAATGGATATTCAAGATTAAAGAAGGTATGCCTGGTGAGGATCCAAGGTTTAAGGCTAGATTAGTTGCTAAGGGGTTTACTCAAAGAGAGGGTGTGGATTACAATGAGGTATTTTCTCCTGTGGTCAAACATGCCTCTATAAGGGCAATATTGTCAATTACTGCAGTATATGATTTAGAGCTTGAACAGCTTGATGTAAAGACTGCATTCTTGCATGGTAATCTTGAAGAAACAATATACATGAAGCAGCCACCAGGGTTTGAGGTTGAAGGTCAAGGTGAGAAAGTTTGTTTGTTACAAAAGTCCTTATATGGACTGAAACAATCACTTAGGCAGTGGTACTTAAAGTTTGATAGTCATGTTGTAACACATGGTTTCAAAAGAAGTGATTATGATACATGTGTTTACTATAAAGAGTATAACAATAATGAGTTTATATACTTATTGTTATATGTGGATGACATGCTAATTGTCTGCAAAGATAAAAGTTACATTGAGGAAACCAAAAGGGTATTAATGTCAACATTTGAAATGAAAGAACTGGGTGAGGCTAGAAAGATTTTGGGTATGGAAATTCCTAGGGACAGAGCTGCTGGTACAATAAAATTGTCTCAAGAATCAAACTTAAAGAATGTCTTAAATAGTTATCATATGAACACTAGTAAACCTGTTATAACTCCTTTGGCTTTGCATTTTAAATTGTCAAGTTTGGATTATCCTCAAACAGATGAAGAGAAGGGCAAAATGGTAAATGTACCATATGCAAATGCAATAGGTAGCCTAATGTATTTGATGATTTATACTAGACCTGATATAGGTTATGCAGTTAGTGTGGTTAGTAGATACTTAAGTAATCCAGGTAAACAACATTGTGAAGGTGTGAAGTGGATTTTAAGATATCTTAGTGGCACCAGGCAGTTAGGGTTGGTATATGGTAATTGTAAAGAGTCATATCAGGTTGTGCAGGGTTTTGCGGACTCTGATTTTGCTAAAGATATTGACAGGGGAAGATCGATTACTGGTTATGTGTTCACTGTGCTTGGTGGTACTGTTAGTTGGAAGTCAACTTTACAAAGGGTAGTTACATTATCTACCACTGAAGCTGAGTTTGTTACTTTGACTTAAGCAGTCAGAGAGTGTATATGGCTTAAAGGCTTTATGACAAGAATGGGCTTATCAGTAAAAGATGGACTGGTTTATTGTGACAATATGGGTGCTATTCAGTTGTCAAAGCATCAAGTATTTCATGATAGATCTAAACATATAAGTGTAAAGTTGCATTGGATAAGAGAGATCCTGAATTCAAAGAAAGTAAGGGTGGACTATGTGGACACAAGAGAGAATGCAGTAGATATGTTAACAAAGTGTGTTCCTAGTTCTAAGTTTGAGCAATGTTTGAAGATATTGCATATTTCTTAGTTCAAGGTATTTTTGGCATTTATTCAATTTCTACTAAAAGGTGGAGATTGTTATATGTTGAGAAGAAATTGGTGTTTGTAACAATATTATATGACATCTGGTTATAATTGGTCAACGGTTAGTCAACTATGGTTGATGATAAACTAAAGTTTACAAGTTTGGGCTAAATGTGACAAGTAGCTAATAGTTGGTTTAAAAGGTCTGATAAAAGTATAGGGGATGATTGTGTCAACTTTGGAAGATTAGGTCATTACGAGTTTGTTAATAGCTGTTAGGCTATATAATTGGGGGTTATCTCAATTAGGGCTTACTTTTGTTTTCAATTACATTCACAAGTTCATCTCTGTATTTCGTTCTTGTATTTCGATAAATCGTTTGGTTAATAAACTTCTTCAATCCTTGATTGTATTCTTTGATTTTTATTTCTATCGATTGTTCAATTTCTGAAAATTGATAACAAAAGCCATGAACGTGCCTCATGGGCTGAATGTGCAAGACATGCGGTCTATGTCTTGAACCGAATGTCTACCAAACCCTTGAATAATACGTAAATTATATAAAATTACAAAAGCATCCTTTACGTTCATTCCAAATTGTGGTTTTCATCGATCATTTAAAAAAAACACTATTCATCGTTTACATTTCAATTTTGTCACGCATTTCTTCCTTTAGGTTCACGACTGTTAGTTTTTGATGTTAAGTCATTGCATGTGAAATACACGTATAGACAAAACAGTAATTTACCAAATATAAAATATGTACCTTATATTCTTGCTTTTTTGGAGAGTAGGCTTCTTCTTGGGCCTCTTAACTCTATTTATGGCCCAAGAGGCAAATACGCCGGATCCAATTCGTTTTTGCAGTCAAATCACAAATGTTACTAGAACATAATCAAGTCACATGCTACTTTTGGGTTTGGGCCTGCTACTGCTAGATTTGGGCATGCTCATTTTTCTACGTGGGCACCTGGGCGGATCAACAAGTCACTTTAGACTTGGACACAAAACCCGGTTTTGGACCTTAATCCCATGGTAACGCGTAAGCCCTTGGTTCAAACCCGACAAGGGGTTTTGTTTATGTTTTTTCAGTTGTAGTATTCATATGAAGAATAGCGATATTCTTTATATGAATAAAAAAGTAACCAACTTTATAATCTATAACTAGCATTATTATCCGCGCATTGCAGCGGGCGCATTAACCATAAAACAGTTCGAGTTTGCATTATGTGTTTGAATGCGTAGAAAGTTCAACATGTAACAAACATCTAAATGATGCTATGCTTCGTTTGAGTAAAGAAGTATATAACACTTTCATAATACCTGAAAGCAAAATAAAATAACTCTCATCAGTCTGTATGTCCAGAATTGTGTTCATATACATTGATAATTTAATGCTCTAAACAATTATGAAATCTTAAAGTGATACCTAGAGGGCTTTGAATTATAAAAAATCAAGTATACATTAGCAATCGAAGAGAAAATTTCTTTCTTTTTTTTTAGTTGAATGGTTAATATAACTTAGAAGCCTTAAACAATATAAATTAACTCTAACTCAAATTTTTGAGAGATGTAGAAGTTGACCAATACCTTAGAAAAACAAAGAATAAGCCTCAAAAAACGCACGACAATCATTATCAGGCCTTGTAGAAGAGAAGTAAGTTTGAAGGCAGTGGAAAGGGATAAAAAGGGAATTAAACACTTGGTAGGGAGTTGTGAAACTGGTGTTGTTCGTTGTTGCTGGCGAACCGTCGGATGATGTTGTCCTGCTGGTTGATAGGAAACGGCTAGTCGTCGTCGTCTCCTAGAGAAGTAGAAAATAATAGAAGCTGCTAATCATCATCACACGGTACGAACAAACAAAACATACATACAATGACATATATGTAAAAAAAATTTCAGGGGCTTATATGTACAAAATAAATAGAAGTTTTAACTAACCATGTGAAAAGATAACTTCTATGCACACATGTATAAAAGTTGGTGGTTAATGTTTATGAATAATAACTTTTGTGAGTTAACTAACACTTACTTTTTAATATATATATAATATTATCATCTAATGAGTTATAGTATTAGGCCCGACCATGGGGGAGGGCAGGGAGGGCTCAAGTCTCAGGCCCACTCCCTCATTAGGTGTCACACCCCGTTAAGCGATTTGCGTAAGCGTAAAACGAAAATGTAACAGACACCTCTGATATCAACCACATTGTTTATAAAGAACAATACAAACTCCTTTACAATATTTTATATTGATCTATTATTTACAACTATATGATACAAACTAAATCCAGCCCTTTAAGCAGTTTTACTTCCTATTAGCACACTTGCATAAATTCACCCAGCATTGATCGTAAGTCAAACACGTAGCACATTGACTTTCTAATCCAATCCAGTACCTGAAAAACATGTTAAAACGAGTCAACTACAAATAGTTGGTGAGTTTCACGAGTTTCAAGAAATCAGTTGTGCGTATAACAACCATAGTTTGTAAATACTCAAGTATGTATGTATGTACGTTCACAAGTACGTTTGTTTGTATGTTTATGATGTAATTATACTAAGCTACAGTGAAGCCTTGACTGACTGTGCTGCGTGCATCCACTTTCCATGCCCAATCAACCACTGTGGCTTCCCTTCCGCCCACAACATGCCCCCGGTAGCTATGTCTAACACTACATAGCCTGTTTGTATAAGTATGGTTATGTGCAAACGGCGGTATGTGACACGATAACCAGGCCTATTCCGTTTGGATTTGTCAAACCAATAGTACTATTCACAAGCCACTGGCTCGAAGTTAATCACTGTGTTCGTGAGGACTTTTGTGTGTTAGCACTTAGATAATTCTCATTATCAAACAGTTCAGAATGTATATAGATATGTATCAACATGTTTTTCACCCTAAAAGTTCGTAAAAGCAGTTTAAAAGTGGGGTCATGAAACTCATGGTTTAATCGGGATTCAGTACAACGTCGGCTCGCAGTTCGTTTGACTCGTATCACTAGTCAATATAATGAATATTATAATAATTTTAATATTTTAATATTATTATAATTATTATACTAGACTATGCTGTATAGCTAATCTGGATATAGCTGTTACACCCAGAAAGTGCCAGTAGGTTTAGATTGTTATGTTGTTCAATATCTAATACTTAAAACCGAACTTGGCTCAGTTTCCCCGTTTTCTTAGCTGGGCCAAGTTGTTCGTTTATTCGTTCAGAAAACAGTTATGGGGATGTAAGCTTAGGTAAATATATTGGTCGATAAAATGATTAGGTTATAAAGAAAGATCACAATTTAGGGGTCTGGTTTCGCTATGGGGATCGTTTCCGTTTATTCAGTTTCTTTTGGAGAAAAATGCGCATAATCTATTCAAATTGTCCGGATTTCTCATAAAAAGTTTGTTTTTACTTAACTAATCCAAAAATATAATTTCTGATCACTCTTGATGTTCTGATATTCCAACAGGTTCGTTAATCACGAACTCGTCGGTTTATATCATAATTGAATTTGTTTAATCTTTAAATTAGCACGATTAATTATCCGTTAATCCTTAAATTATAAAAATTTTGCCACTTATCAATAAAATTATTTAGATTTTTATAAAAATATTTCTGGAATTATTTAGTAATCTATTAATTTATGAAAAAAAATTTTATCTGCTTTATTTAGCCCGAAAATCGTCCGTTTATACCAAACGATTTCCGAAAAATCCCCAAAATTTCTGAGTGACCAGAATACATTCCAAAACAACTTGGAAAAATTCCAAAATCTAACAATCTTTCCAAACATCCTTTTCGAGCCAAAAACGACTATGAAAATTCAAATAAACGCAAATGCACAAAACATACATAGGGTTTTCCAAATGACCCCAAATTTCTTATGTGATTATAATATACCAAATCTGAGTTGCCCACAAAATTTCATAATTTTCAAGCATTTTAACTATTTTTCCCAAATAAACGCCCCAATTCGATAATAAATTCGCCAAATATTCTCGGATGGTTGAAAAATTACCAAATTTGAACAGAGACTCAATGATAAGGTCCCTGATGTCCCTGAAAAATTTCATGACCTAAAAATATGCATATCACAACCTTAACCTAAACAGCCCGTAATTGAGTGATTCGGCATTACCTTTGCGATTTTCGCCCGTTTTCGCTCTCTTAATCCAATTTCCTGGTTCTTGTGCTTCTACTTAAGCTAAGTACAGGTCATATATCACAAACCAAGCATGTTTCATCAATATGGCAGCCTTGGAACTTAGGGTTTCGGTTAGGGCATTAAGCCGAAATTTTGAACCGTAAAAACGTGATTTAAATCCCTTAATCCGTGTTTATTGCCAAAAAAAACTTTTCAAAACAGGTTCTTAACCATGTGTAAGATCAAAAAATGTTTTTGGACAATTTTTAGGGTTTTTGCATGATTAGAAGTGATTTTTGATAATCAAACTATGTTTATATGATATTAAACTTGATTAAAACAAGTTAAAATTGACGAAAATAAGGAAATCACCTTTGTTCTTGGCTGGGTTTTTGTTAGAACAGCAGGGAACTTCCAGAATTGAGATGATTTATGTTAAAAATATCTTGAATATGTTAATACATATGAAAAATAGCTTAGGGTGTTTTGGTCAACTTTGGCGGACTGGGCTTGTTGGGCCTCTTTTTGGGCCCATTTAGCCCACTTTTCTTGATTTATGTGCCCGAACGCGAAATGTCGAGTCCAAATTTATTTCAGGTTCTGTTTTTGGCTCGAAAAATATATCGGGTACGACAAACAGTGCGAAAACGAGTGTTTTTTGGCTATTTTTGTGTAAATTTATAAAAACATAGCATTTATTTGAAAAAATCGAAAATATTTTCACGGATCACTTAAAATATTTCAAATAAATGTTTTGTAAGTCTTTTTCGGCTTAACGGATGATACAATGCTTGTTTCGTAACTATCTTTCGCGTTTAAGTCCATAACGGGTAGTTAAACGAGTATGTTTTCGTTTAACTAGTTTGCTGTCGAACTAAGGTCATAATACTAATATTTTGGTTTATATTCAACGTATATTGCTTATAGATGGCCCCCCTGAGATATCCGGGTCATAACCCGACCCGTTTGGTTAATCGTTTGTTCATACGCAATAAGCGGCTAATTGCTTATTCGGTTTGTAAATACAAGGTGTATCCGGTTTTGTCACGAATGTCACATTAAGGCCCATGAGTTTACAAGTTTTCATATGTAATAGTAGCTGAAATGTAGAGAAAAAGATGTAAAAAATTTGTAATTCTGATTTTAGTTTTCAACTTAGGCTTTCGAAGGGCTGAACTTGCAGAGTTGCAGGTCCTTGTATAATATGCGAAGAAAGGAGGTGCATAGGATTTCAGTATTTTAGATTTAGGTTTAGTGTATTGGGCCTTGTCATTTAAGCCCAATATAGAGCTTTTATTTTTAACGTTCACAATACTTCACATTACTCTTTGTTTGATTTATTTTTTATTTTTTATTTTTTAAAGAGTAAAATAATTTACAAGTGCTTTAACATCTCATTGAAGATGAACAAGCATCATACTTTTAAAGTTTATTGTTTTTTACTTTATTAATTTAGTAGATTATATATACTTTAAAGGGAAAAGTGAATACGGTACTGTCACGCACCTAAGCTTGGACGAAAAACCCTTCAAAGCCACTTAAAGCATGCTTAGGATTGAGTTTGAAAACACCTTAAACTACAACTCATGTTTTTCTTCAATCTCTATGTTTTTATAAATGATAAATCTATCCACCAAGAGGCACCGACTTCAGCAAATCTTAAACTACAATTCATGTTTTTCCTCAATCTCTTTTTTTTCTCTGTATACTTATGTCCTTCTAGACGTATAGTTCATGTGGTTGGAGATATTCCGAAGACCGAGCCTCGTGACGAAAATAATTCAAAATATAAATGAAAAGTAATTAACAAGCAAAAAGTAAAAAGGTGAAATCTGTGAGCTTTTGTTTTATGAAATTGGAAATTAATTTGAAAAAATAAAATGAAGAACATGCCTGTGAGTTTTAGTTACAATCTAATTCAGTACGAAACTCAAGCAATCTATTTCGCAGACAATAGGGGAAGTAAATTATGAGTGTTAGTTTTTTAGGGTTCCATTAAAACTAGGTAATTTTGAAGGGTTTCTGTCTAAGTTTAGGTGTGTGACAGCACCGTATTCACTTTCTCCTACTTTAAAATATTCAAAATTCTTTTATTTATTACTTTGTTTATATATGACACCGGTAAACAAAATTATTATACATAGATGACGTAAAAAAATATTCTGACGCTTCGATTATAAACTTCTGGTTCTGCCACTATTCTTTTCTTCGCTGAGGCCCGACTTCGACTACAAGTCTCCAACAGTCCAGTCCGACAACTAGAGTGACGACCAACTAAGCCACTAACTATGCCAATACTTAATAGGTTATTTGTTTAATTGTTTTATGCTTTAGCTTCGGACTTATGTTTCGATGAGTAGTTAAATTTTTATGCTTTAGAATTTAGACTTAGAGTTTTAGTATTATTTATATTTCATATTTGATTAATGATTAAATATTAATTTATGATTATATAGTTATGTTAAGTAGTTATTAGTAATTTAGTATTGTATCACAGCAATAATGAATAAATCAGCTTTAATGTTTTGGAGACCATGAATTACGAAGAGTTAGTCGATGGTTTTGTTTTCAAAAATATTAGAGGATCATCACGATTCGTTTAAGTATTTTAGTTACATCATTTGGCTAAAAAAACTTTTGTTTTGTTTTGTTATTATTACATCTGTCTAAATTATATTAGAGTTTTTGAATTTGTAATTTAGGGCCTTTTGTTGTTTTTCATGTCCTAGGCCCTATTTTTTTTTGTATTATTAGAGACAACCCTATATAGCATATCAGATATCACGAATCATGATAAGTCTTTTCTTTAATCACTAAATATCCCTATTTTCAATTAGGCCAATGAAATCCATTGTAAAGATTAGAAATCAATAAAGGAAAAATAGGTGTACCCGACCCGTAGGTTAAACCAAGTTTCAGTTTCTCAGAGAAACCGTAGCCAGACCCGCCGAAACCAATTCTACCTCTATCCGTCCAAAACCTGACATTACCCAAAACCGGTTTCTACTCGACCTGGTTATTAACTTTGTTAATCAAATTCGGACCGATTCCCGTTTAGGAAAAAAAAACCGGTTTGTACACCGCTGGGTCACATATGATGGTAGATCCTTCTATTTTCTTTGGTCTACACAACACATTTGTTGTATTGAGAGATTTCCAGTTTTAATAAATATGGTAATTATTTTCTTAAATGGTAATTATTTCGGAAGTTGGCATTTAAATTTTAGGTTGGTCCTGTTAAAAACTGAACGTATATACACGTAAAAGACTTTAAATGTCACCAAGTGATTAAGATAATATATTAATTTGAAGTGAACCATGTAAACATAAAATCAAAAGTCATGGAGTACGTTCAATTGTAAGAATTTAAAAATATTAAATAAGGTGTGTTTAAATGGATTTTAATGAATTTGAAATAACTGCATTAAATTAAATGTGTTAGACAAGTCAATCGATGAAGTTTTATTTTTATTTTTATTTATTTTTTAATGGACTTGAATCTGTCTTAAGTGAGGATCGAACAAGGGATTGAACCCCAAATCAAGCTACATGACATTGTTGGGTGGATCAATCAATCCCGGCGACAATCCATCGAAGCTTTTGGTTGTCGTTTTGATCGACTAGTAGACCTTCGATCTATGATGACAACATATCCAGAGTTATGTGAGTATATTATTCAATCTTTGTTTTGTGTTAATATTGTTGATTATAAAATTTGACGGGGGAATGTGAGATATTTATGTGATATTTTAAACGAGGTGTGACAACCAACACGAAACCAAGGGGGAGACCCCCCCACCCACCCACACAATCGCTTACTGCATTAACTTTTTAGAATGGTATGCCATACTTAATCAAGAGAATGAAAAATCACATCTTGGTGCTGTACAAATAAATGAATGATGTTGCCATATATTATATAAAATAGCTTTCCACATGAACGCAATTTGGCAATTACATCTTTTTGGGGTTCCTACTTTTGTTAATTTGCGTGTGAAAATTGATTCACATACATAGGTTTTTAAGATCCTTTTTTTTTTTTTGACTTTTAATTTTCTTGCGTGGAAACTGATTCGCATACATGAGTTTGTTTTTGTTTTTTCTGTGTGAAAAGTGATTCACTTACAAAGGTGTTTTTTGGAGGTTTTTATTTTCTATTTTTTATTTTCTTGGACTAAGTAAATATTTTGGATTGAACTTGAAATTTGGAAAGGAGATTATGGAAACCAAAACTATATTAAACAGATTTTCTATCATTACTAAACTCTTCCACAACTTTTATCGTGTTTATACACAGATACCGCCATCATCGTAGGCAATTGATTAGACCAAATCAATGGCACATATATGTTCTTCAGAAGATTGTAGAGTATTCACAAATCTCGACAAAGATGAAATTAATGAAGATACACGTAAATATACTTTTATTCGTTCGGTAGTGCTTTTATGGACTATGGAGTTCGTATCTATCATCAGTATATGCTAGTATTGTTGCCAAAAACAAAAGAAGTGATCGTCCCGAAGTTAGGGCCAACAAATATGCTTGGTGCAACGTTAATTTGTATACTACTAAGTATATCACAAGGTAAGAGATATGACAATTACGAAAACTGAAGATGGTAGTCGACTACATGCATGTGGGAGGGGCGAGTAGTGCCAAGAAAATCTAATATATATGTAGGTCGGCGAATGATTTATTCGCAAATTGGTATTACTATCATAGCATTAAAATTCCAAGTGGGCTTCGTTGAATGCATGCATGGGACCATGTGGATTTATAGGTTTATCTTCAAAGGTCCAATGGGCACAGTCATGTATGATAAAGAAGCAGGTATAAATGTAAATATAATAAATGAGTAGCAATTAGTGCATACGCCACAAATAGTGTAACCTCACATTCTAACCATTGCTTCATTTTATTTTGGAAGTCCACTTGTTCACGTGGACTTGCATAGTTGGTTAACATGCCAAATAATATTGCAAAACTGACTGGGAGATTAAAACTGGGCCGTGCGATGAGAATGGGATATATACATTTGGGGGTATATGAATAGAGGAGAAGTACAAAGTCATTCGAAGATTCAACTTCGACTAGTGAAATTAAAGAAAATTGCCAAGCTATCAGCCCAATTGAATTGGTTAGGATGTTCTTTTTGACATATTTAAACTAGGGATGAGCAAAAATCGGTATGGTACCGACTGGTACCGGTACCGGTACCAAGGTTTTGAGTTTTCGGGACCGGTACGGTACTGCTATTTCCCGAATTTTACCTTAAATACCGGTACCGTACCGGTACCGAGCTCATCCCTAATTCAAACACGCTGAGATTTCTGTTAAGAAAGAAACACCTAAGAATTTCTTGACCGATTCGTTGGAAGAAATATCAACACCTAGATCAGCTAACATTTTGGTCATGGATGGATAAGAGGGAAACACATATGCGTAGATCTGATAGGGGTTAGTTTTCACGGTGGGTCAGACTGCACTAAAAGCTGTTTCATGCAAAGTGACCAAACACGCGAGAACGTGTCTTGGCAACCAACACGTGTATATACCATTTGCATTTGGGACTGTTGGTTCTCTTGTGCTTGAGGTGTGGAGTTACTTAGTCATGCTCACGGGTCATGAATAATAATGTAATAACTCCAAGATCTATAAATGTTATTTTTAAACGACTTAGTTTTGCTATCTAAAATTGGCTAATACCGTAGCGTGTGCGTTTACCCTCTATATATTTCAATGTAAACTATACTCTGAATGAAATTGATTTCTACAAACAATGCTATCAAGGAAGATCAACAAATCTCAGCAGCATTAAATCAATTGAGCCATTCAAGCAAGGTTATTCAACTCAACGAGTGAACTAATTCATTTGATGGTGAATCTAATGGGTCGGGCCTTTCAAACAACAACACGCACTGGAAACACGAGGTTCAATCATAGGTTGTTTGGATAGAATGTATTCATGTACAGAGTCCGTGTTAGTAAATCAAGAACATTCATACATAATATGATGATAATCTGATATGAGGAAGAACAAGAGACTCAAAAAAAACTTTCTTGATTGATGAATCGATATGCATCGATCATGTTTTTACAACAAGAGATTGATGGGTTTATATACCCAAACAAAATAACTGTAATTTGGTTTCTAACTTTTAAATGGACATATTAGACCCTTTTACTTTAAACAAATGCATAAAACATATTTTCTACTAATGACAAATGGACCCTTATATTCGATTTAACTTCCAACAGTCTATAACACCCCAAGTTTTTATAGTATTAGATATTAATATTATTAAAAATAATAATTATAATAAAACAATACTAATAGGAGTACTAATATAACTGCGGCGAACCTCAGACGACCAATCTACAACTACTTTCATTAGAATCAGTTAATTTGTGTTATAAAACATAATCAGTCCTTAATCACCTCAAATTAATAAATAAGCACACTTTAATTTATTTATAAGCAAACCAACCAATGACATAGATGCCCCAAAGGGCTGAATTTTGAACAAAATACACAAGTAAAACAATCAGCTGACTTCAAACCTATAACTCAAACTTCACTTCTTTTAGTTAACCTCACTTTCAAACCATCCTTCATCTGGATGATAATAGAAGCACTTGGTAAGACTGGGTGGCCCTCAACCAGCTCCACATGGTAATGGTATATGATTGCAGCAGCTACTATCTTCATCTGAGTAAAACTCATGGACTTACCCAAGCAAGTTCTTGGTCCAACATTAAACGCGGGAAACTTATAAGATGGTTGGTGTTTGATCCCACCTTCTGCTTTAAGCCACCTTTCGGGTTTGAAGTCCAAACAATCCTTTCCCCATATTGATTCCATCCTTCCCATGGTATAAAAACATAAAATGATTGTGATTCTTCACCGATGATTGTGATTTCACTTTTGGATCCTTTCCCCATATTGAAGAGGTATGTACCCGCCTCAACACCGAGCGAGGCGGGTCAACCCACAAGATATAGACAAGGGGCTTGAAATGTCACAAAGCCAAAACCTATGCGCATGGCGCATATCACATATGCTCAGGCATCATATGCCCAGGCACCACACATGCTCAGGCATCATATGCCCAGGCACACATATGCTCGCGCATCACATATGCTCACGCATATCACATATGCGAGCGGCGCATCAGCGCGCGGCGCATATCACATGCTCGTGCATATCACATCTGCGCGTGAGAATAAAGAGAAGACCTCGCGCATCCTCAGGATTGGCGCATATCACACATGCACATAATCAACCTCGTCCTTATCCAAATCAGGATTAGGGCAACCTTGATTGTGCACGTCAGACAACCTTCCAGAAGGTATCTTTTTAAGGAATAAGAATATGCTGATGTTGACAGCTGCCAAATGAAAGGTGGACAACTCAGCATAATCCATGTGCTACCACGTGATTATAACCAATGAGAAAGCACCAGGTGTCCCAGAGGACACGTGGCGCAGAGCAATTGGAGGAGGCCAACAAGGCTGAGCCCAATCAGTGGAAACCCTAGCACTATAAATACAGCATCAACTCCACAAGGAGGGACAGGGAATCATTCACAGTTACAGATAATAACACACATTGATTCACATTGAAGCATATTCAATTACATTCATTCACAGACAGCCATAGTCAGTTACTTTCTCAATCACAGAGTATTCAGCTATTAAGCAATACTCTCCAGATTTCCTTACTCTCAGAACATTATTATCTTCTCCACAAAATACTTATTCTCACACCGGAGGGTTACCTCAAAGAGGACCCCTCTGTCCCTTTCTGAGGGGTAAGTTAACGGTGCTGTTCATTTTGTAGGTGGAAGAGCCCAGATCCAGAAAAACCATCGGTGAAGAATCATAATCATACCCGAGGAAAGTAGATCGTCTACCAGTGAGTCGATCCACGTCTCTTCATTGGCGCCATCCACTGTTACAACGGCAATCAGATCTCATCAGATCTATATATAAAAACAAAAATCACCATGGTTTCTGGCGTTCATAACGTTGATCAAGTTCTGGAGGATATTGAACGTGAGGACGTTAATGAGGGACAACAGTTTCTGAGGGGGCCGCGTGATTCTACGCGCACCACCAGTAACCGTCCCTTCATCACAACTCTTCACGGCCAGACTGAAACTCCTCCAGACGATCTCACGTTACAAAATCTTGCCGGCGCAAAACAAAAGGGACCAATGGGTCCAGAAGATGAAACAAATGATCCTAAAGAATGGCTCATAAACGAGCAGCGGCGCCTAATGGACAAGTACAATGAGATGGTCAAGCAGAAAAAGCTAGCCGACTTAATACAAAGGCAAGCGCTTGATAAGCAAACTGTTCATGCAACAAAAAGGCCGCGCGCGCCGGAAGAAGGACATTCTGTTCACACTGCACACACTGAGTTCAGTGATGAAGAAGTGCATAGCATGAGGAAGACGCGGGATACTCATGCAGGAGGCTCACAGCTCCGCGCGCCTGTGAACATGGCGCCTGGAGCCAGAGCCGATCTGGATCTGCACATGCCGTATAGCCCACCAGTAAGAGGGCAAGTGGACGTAACCACACCGTACAGACCAGCCATCTTGGTGAAACACTCAAAGTTCACTGCGAGCATCGCGCAGGCTCCCATCCAGCACAAAACCAAGATGCCAAGTGGTTTGGGCAAGTATGACGGCACAACAGATCCAGACGATTTCTTGCAAGGTTTCTACAACACGGGAAACCTAGAGAGCTGGACGATGCCAACATGGTGTCATATGTTTGCTCGCTGCCTCACGGGCGCGGCGCGGGTCTGGTTCGAGAGCTTGCCGACTGGGCAAATTGATGGGTTCGAGGAACTATTAGAAAAGTTCCAAGCCCACTTCGTGCAGCAGCGCAGACACACGCGCGATCCTGATGACATCATGCACTGCGTGCGCAGGAATGATGAAACGATTGAAGACTACATCACTCGTTTCAATCAGGAGTCTCTGGCAATCGGAGGTATAACCGAACAACTCCTGCGCGTGGCCTTTATACAAGGCGCGCGCAGTGATCAACTCCGCCGAGCTCTCGTAAGTCGAGATGGCATGCCCACCACGTGGGCCAAGTTAATGGAGGCATCGCGAGTTTTCGCGAGGAATGAAAAACAAATTGCCCAAGATAGGGCAAGAGAAAGAGCGCATCAAGCTGACTCACCGCGCAGCAAAGAAAAACGGGGCAAGCAGAACTCTGTATGGTCCAGGTTGCAACCAACCAGTTTTTCTTCCGCGGAAAAACAGGCGCAACCAAGCTCACCCCAGCCCCAAAAAGATGTTCGTAATCGCGGGGAGGGTGACAGGAGGGAGGGCGGCAGAGATCCTAGCAGACCTCTGCCAAGAATATGGACTCCCTCACTAAAACACCTTCACAGGTGTTAAGCACTGAGAATGTCCAGTTCAAAAGCCCCAAGCCACTACACTACAAGGGACCATCAGATAGTGGCAAGTACTGTGAGTTTCACAAATCCACTGGACACAACACCGATGCATGCCATCATTTGAAGGATGCAATTGAGAAGGATGTGAAATCAGGCAAGCTGGCTCACCTGGTAAAAAACTCAAGACCAGAAAATGAACAACCAGAAGGAGCCTCTGCCAGCAAAAAGTACAAAAGAATCTGTGTAGCTGAGGGAGGAAGGCAAGGGCAAGCATCAAGAAAAAGAAGCGCGCAAATCCAAGGAGATTGGCGCGAGCAACAAGTCATCTTCCCAAGAATCAGGGGAGGCCCTTCCATCAGCAGTCCTCTGGTGATCACTACACACATTGCTCATTACGAAGTGTCAAAAGTCCTGGTGGACACTGGCAGCGAATCAGACATAATGTATGAGCAATGTTTCAGGAAACTGGATCCGGCAGACCAAGCAAGGCTTGAAATTGTGAATGCACCGATCTCCGGTGTTTCCAATGAAATCATTCATCCCCTAGGTCAAATACAATTTGAGCTCACCATGGGAGATGAGAAACACAAGCGAGCCGAAGTTGTCAACTTCTTGGTCTTGCCCACCACTTCTTGCCACAACATGATCTTGGGTAGGGGAACGATTGCCCAATTCAACGCCATACCGTCGCCAGCGCACGGCGCGTTGGGGTTCCCAACACCAACAGGTGTAACTTTTGTATACCGAGATCATTTGTGCGCAGTGACAAGTACTCCGCGGGAGGGGAGAATGAAAGTTCCAATGGCAGAAAACGCGCCAGAGGAATGGATTCTCAACCCAAAATTCCCGGAGCAAAAAATCACAATTGGCGCTACGTTATCAGACGACACGAGGGTAAGAATGAAAAGGTTGCTCACAGCATACATGTCGGTCTTCGCGTGGCAACACTCGGATATGACTGGGGTTCCGCGAGACCTGGCGCAGCATTCTCTAAACACCTTCAAGTCTGTAGAGCCAATTGCTCAAAAGAAGAGAATCATGGGGGATGAAAAGGCGAGGGCCATGAATGAACAGGTTGAGGACCTATTGCGCGCAAACATCATCCGCCCGATACGATACCAGACATGGGTAGCCAATCCTGTGATGGTAAAGAAAAGTAACGGGTCATGGAGGATGTGCATTGACTTCAAGGACCTCAACAAAGCATGCCCAAAGGATTGTTACCCCCTACCAAATATCGATGCAAAGGTGGACTCCGTGGCGCCATTCAAGCTAAAATGTTTTCTGGATGCCTACAAAGGCTATCACCAGATTCAAATGGCGCCACAAGATGAGGACAAGACCGCATTTAGAACCGACAAGGGTGTTTTTTGCTACACAAAAATGCCCTTTGGTTTGAAGAATGCGGGCGCCACCTACCAAAGACTTATGGATGCCGTTTTCTGCGAGCAAATCGGAAGAAACCTAGAAGTCTATGTGGATGATTTGGTGATCAAGAGCAAGGAGGAAAAGCAAATGCTCAAAGACATCGAAGAAACCCTTGGGCGCCTAAAGGAAGTCAACATGAAGCTCAATCCGAGCAAATGTACTTTCGGCGTACTAGAGGGAAAATTTCTAGGTGTAATGGTCACCAAAGATGGTTTCAAGGTGAACCCTGAGAAGGTGGAGGCCATCCTTGACATGCCTTCGCTATCCACCATGAAAGAAGTTCAGAAGCTGAATGGTAGATTGGTTTCAATCAACAGGTTCCTAGCGAACCATGCAACCAAATCTACCCCATTTGTCAACACATTGAGGAACTGCTTAAAGAAAAGCCATCTCACTGAAAGCCTGCTCGGCCTCAGGAGTCCATTTGAATTGACTTTTCTTTAAGCAGTTTCTCAATGTATTGACAAATGGGGTAGATTTGGTTGCATGGTTCGCTAGGAACCTGTTGATTGATACCAATCTACCATTCAGCTTCTGAACTTCTTTCATAGTGGATGGCGAAGGCATGTCAAGGATGGCCTCCACCTTCTCAGGGTTCACTTTGAAACCATCCTTGGTGACCATTACACCTAGAAATTTTCCCTCTAGTACGCCGAAAGTACATTTGCTCGGATTGAGCTTCATGTTAACTTCCTTTAGGCGCCCAAGGGTTTCTTCGATGTCTTTGAGCATTTGCTTTTCCTCCTTGCTCTTGATCACCAAATCATCCACATAGACTTCTAGGTTTCTTCCGATTTGCTCGCTGAAAACGGCATCCATAAGTCTTTGGTAGGTGGCGCCCGCATTCTTCAAACCAAAGGGCATTTTTGTGTAGCAAAAAACACCCTTGTCGGTTCTAAATGCGGTCTTGTCCTCATCTTGCGGTGCCATTTGGATCTGGTGATAGCCTTTGTAGGCATCCAGAAAACATTTTAGCTTGAATGGCGCCACGGAGTCCACCTTTGCATCGATGTTTGGTAGGGGGTAACAATCCTTTGGGCACGCTTTGTTGAGGTCCTTGAAGTCAATGCACATCCTCCACGACCCGTTATTTTTCTTTACCATCACAGGATTGGCTACCCACGTCTGGTATCGTATCGGGCGGATGATGTTTGCGCGCAGTAGATCCTCAACCTGCTCATTCATGGCCCTCGCCTTTTCATCCCCCATGATTCTCTTCTTTTGAGCAATTGGCTCTACAGACTTGAAGGTGTTTAGAGAATGCTGCGCCAGGTCTCGCGGAACCCCAGTCATATCAGAGTGTTGCCACGCGAAGACCGACATGTATGCTGTGAGCAACCTTTTCATTCTTACCCTCGTGTCGTCTGATAACGTAGCGCCAATTGTGATTTTTTGCTCCGGGAATTTTGGGTTGAGAATCCATTCCTCTGGCGCGTTTTCTGCCATTGGAACTTTCATTCTCCCCTCCCGCGGAGTACTTGTCTTTGCGCACAAATGATCTCGGTATACAAAAGTTACACCTGTTGGTGTTGGGAACCCCAACGCGCCGTGCGCTGGCGACGGTATGGCGTTGAATTGGGCAATCGTTCCCCTACCCAAGATCATGTTGTGGCAAGAAGTGGTGGGCAAGACCAAGAAGTTGACAACTTCGGCTCGCTTGTGTTTCTCATCCCCCATGGTGAGCTCAAATTGTATTTGACCTAGGGGATGAATGATTTCATTGGAAACACCAGAGATCGGTGCATTCACAATTTCAAGCCTTGCTTGGTCTGCCGGATCCAGTTTCCTGAAACATTGCTCATACATTATGTCTGATTCGCTGCCAGTGTCCACCAGGACTTTTGACACTTCGTAATGAGCAATGTGTGTGGTGATGACCAGAGGACTGCTAATTGAAGGGCCTCCCCTGATTCTTGGGAAGATGACTTGTTGCTCGCGCCAATCTCCTTGGATTTGCGCGCTTCTTTTTCTTGATGCTTGCCCTTGCCTTCCTCCCTCAGCTACACAGATTCTTTTGTACTTTTTGCTGGCAGAGGCTCCTTCTGGTTGTTCATTTTCTGGTCTTGAGTTTTTTACCAGGTGAGCCAGCTTGCCTGATTTCACATCCTTCTCAATTGCATCCTTCAAATGATGGCATGCATCGGTGTTGTGTCCAGTGGATTTGTGAAACTCACAGTACTTGCCACTATCTGATGGTCCCTTGTAGTGTAGTGGCTTGGGGCTTTTGAACTGGACATTCTCAGTGCTTAACACCTGTGAAGGTATTTTAGTGAGGGGAGTCCATATTCTTGGCAGAGGTCTGCTAGGATCTCTGCCGCCCTCCCTCCTGTCACCCTCCCCGCGATTACGAACATCTTTTTGGGGCTGGGGTGAGCTTGGTTGCGCCTGTTTTTCTGCGGAAGAAAAACTGGTTTGTTGCAACCTGGACCATACAGAGTTCTGCTTGCCCCGCTTTTCTTTGCTGCGCGGTGACTCAGCTTGATGCGCTCTTTCTCTTGCCCTATCTTGGGCAATTTGTTTCTCATTTCTCGCGAAAACTCGCGATGCCTCCATTAACTTGGCCCACGTGGTGGGCATGCCATCTTTGCTTACAAGAGCTCGGCGGAGTTGATCACTGCGCGCGCCTTGTATAAAGGCGACGCGCAGGAGTTGCTCAGTTATACCCCCGATTGCCAGAGACTCCTGATTGAAACGAGTGATGTAGTCTTCAATCGTTTCATCGTTCCTGCGTACGCAGTGCATGATGTCATCTGGATCGCGCGTGTATCTGCGCTGCTGTACGAAGTGGGCTTGGAACTTTTCTAATAGTTCCTCGAACCCATCAATTTGCCCAGTCGGCAAGCTCTCGAACCATACACGCGCCGCGCCCGTGAGGCAACGAGCAAACATGTGACACCATGTTGGCATCGTCCAGCTCTCTAGGTTTCCCGTGTTGTAAAAACCTTGCAAGAAATCATCTGGATCTGTTGTGCCGTCATATTTGCCCAAACCACTTGGCATCTTGGTTTTGTGCTGGATGGGAGCTTGCGCGATGCGCGCAGTGAACTTTGAGTGTTTCACCAAGATGGCTGGTCTGTACGGTGTGGTTACGTCCACTTGCCCTCTGACTGGTGGGCTGTACGGCATGTGCAGATCCAGATCGGCTCTGGCTCCAGGCGCCATGTTCACAGGCGCGCGGAGCTGTGAGCCTCCTGCATGAGTATCCCGCGTCTTCCTCATGCTATGCACTTCTTCATCACTGAACTCAGTGTGTGCAGTGTGAACAGAATGTCCTTCTTCCGGCGCGCGCGGCCTTTTTGTTGCATGAACAGTTTGCTTATCAAGCGCTTGCCTTTGTGTTACGTCGGCTAGCTTTTTCTGCTTGACCATCTCATTATACTTGTCCATTAGACGCCGCTGCTCGTTTATGAGACATTCTTTAGGATCATTTGCTTCATCTTCTGGACCCATTGGTCCTTTTTGTTTCGCGCCGGCAAGATTTTGTAACGTGAGATCGTCTGGAGGAGTTTCAGTCTGGCCGTGAGGAGTTGTGATGAAGGGACGGTTACTGGTGGGGCGCGTAGAATCACGCGGCACCCTCAGAAACTGTTGTCCCTCATTAACGTCCTCACGTTCAATATCCTCCAGAACTTGATCAACGTTATGAAAGCCAGAAACCATGGTGATTTTTTGTTTTTATATATAGATCTGATGAGATCTGATTGCCGTTTGTAACAGTGGATGGCGCCAATGAAGAGACGTGGATCGAGTCACTGGTAGACGATCTACTTTCCTCGGGTATGATTATGATTATTCACCGATGGTTTTTCTGGATCTGGGCTCTTCCACCTACAAAATGAACAGCACCGTTAACTTACCCCTCAGAAAGGGACAGAGGGGTCCTCTTTGGGGTAACCCTCCGGTGTGAGAATAAGTATTTTGTGGAGAAGATAATAATGTTCTGAGAGTAAGGAAATCTGGAGAGTATTGCTTAATAGCTGAATACTCTGTGATTGAGAAAGTAACTGACTATGGCTGTCTGTGAATGAATGTAATTGAATATGCTTCAATGTGAATCAATGTGTCGCTGTAACTGTGTAAGTTATGATGTATTTATAGTGTTAGGGTTTCCACTGATTGGGCTCAGCCTTGTTGGCCTCCTCCAATTGCTCTGCGCCACGTGTCCTTTGGGACACCTGGTGCTTTCTCATTGGTTGTAATCACGTGGTAGCACATGTGTCATGCTGAGTTGTCCACCTTTCATTTGGCAGCTATTAACATCAGCATATTCTTATTCCTTAAAAAGATAACTTCTGGAAGGTTGTCTGACGTGCACAGTCAAGGTTGCCCTAATCCTGATTTGGATAAGGACGAGGTTGATTATGTGCATGTGATATGCGCCTATCCTGAGGATGCGCGAGGTCTTCTCTTTATTCTCACGCGCAGATGTTTCATGCGCAGATGTGATATGCACGCGCGGATGCGCCACGCGCATATGTGATATGCGTGAGCATATGTGATGCGTGAGCATCTGTGGTGCCTGGGCATATGATGCCTGAGCATATGTGATATGCGTGAGCATATGTGATGCGTGAGCATCTGTGGTGCCTGGGCATATGATGCCTGAGCATGTGTGATATGCGTGAGCATCTGTGGTGCCTGGGCATATGATGCCTGAGCATATGTGATATGCGCCATGCGCATAGGTTTTGGCTTTGTGCCTTCATAATGTCTTGATTTCAAGTCACTTCTGTATCTTTGTGGGTTGACCCGCCTCGCTCATTGTTAAGGCGGGTACATACCTCTTCAGTGTTAGTGTCTACTTGATGACCACTCGGAAGCAAATCCAGTTTCACTGGAGTTTTGTGCTGAAATGGAACCGCAGGGTAAAGCCTTAAGGTTTCACATAATCCACCATGAAGATAAACCAGTTTTCCCAAATCTATGGCTTGAATATCATTGCTGCATTTCCCACCGGCTTCGTTATGCAATTCTGTCTCAAGCTCTTCTCGGATCTTATCTTCTGCGACCGGGTTTTTGGCAAGAAGATAAAAAAACCAAGAGAGAGTACTACTTGTGCCACCTCTTCCTGCAAGCATCAAATTAAACAAGATGTCTCTCAAAAAAGTTTTGGTATCCCTAGACGTGACACTTTGGTCTTTTATCTCTCTCGTTAGAGATTTAAAAAAATTAAAATTTTCCACTCCGGTCGGTTGAAAATTTACGCAACTAATATCCTTTTGTTTTTCGGCTAAGCATTTGTATATGAATTGATCAATGCTTTTCCAAGCATCACGTAACTTTTTCTCATTTCCAACTCAGAAGTAGTTGTTGCAACTTCCATAATTTTTGCGGCATGATATGCCTAAGCCAGATGGCTTCCTCCGAATCTGGCAAAGCCTTTTCACACGGAATGTAAGGCAAATCCAAAGACATGCTTTGTGGGTCATAATCAAAAAATGATTGACATATGATATCAAACGAAAACCTTTGAAAAATATCTTGCAAATCCGTCACCACCCCTTGTCGCGAAATGTTGTCAAGTACAGGTAGTAACCCTTTCTCAACCTTGTTCCAAATATTCTTTTTGAGAAGGCTATGAAAGCTAGAATGGTTGAAGAGGGGCATGAGCGTTCTGCGGTGGAACTGCCATAACTCACCGTCGCTGTTGGACACTCCGTCTCCAAAGATATCAAAGATCTCATGGAATTTGTCGCCTTTTGGATAATTTGGGAAGTTTTTGCTCATAATGTAATCGACGTCTGAAGGATCTGAGGTGAGAAGGAACTTCATATTAGCTAAAATAGGTCCTTTTAAGAAGAACGTACCACCAGTGCACGCGAGAACATCAGTAATGTATTCATGGGCTCTGTGGAAATTTACAAAAACTGGCCAATTTGTGGGGATGACAGAATTATGGTGTTGATATCTATATAAGACTATCATAAAGCAAATTACAAATGGAAAAAGAATGGTTAGGCCTTCAACGAAAGCCATGGAAGTAGTGTTATGTAAAAGGCTAAGAGAAGTGGAGATGAATAAAAGATTCTCCCTACACGACCCTTTAAATAGCTGTTATTTATAACTAGCTAGCCCCACCCGACATAAATGCTTGGAAAAATGGACTGGCTTAATTGGCTGACAGAATCTTGGACAATTATCTAAAATTCACTTAACTGATTTACCGGGTAATTACGAAGGATATTTAAAAGAAATTATAGCATATAGTATAATATAATGTTTATTTTAATTAATAAATTTATTGCGGGCATTATATGAGAGACCGGCGCTCGGCGCATGACACGGTTGGGTTCCAAATATGATTATATTAAGTTTTTAATCATAATCACAAATTTGTCAAAAATCCACCACTAATTGAAATGTATGCATATATGCAACCAATTGGAATGCATGCATACATGCAAGTGCCGAGCCAATAGGAACTTTCTATGCTAAATCACTCTTACTCTATATAAAGCCTCACACATTATCTATATCGGCATGACTAGTAGAGATAGATACGGGTAAATAGTAGAAGAACAAAAGATTCTTCTTAAAAGAAAAAAAATCTTAGTCGTCGGGCACAACCGCCGCAGTTGCTCAAGTCGGCCTCATTTAAAAAACACAGTTTGTGCACCTATAGGTCACCTCATTATGGATTGTTGACTTATCTAATATATTTAGTAGTTGAGACGTTGAGTCGTGGATACTCACATATGATTGTAGATCCTTCTATTGTCTTTGGCGGTACACTATGCATTCGTTGTAGGAGAGATTTCAAGTTTTAGTAAATACGATAATTATTTTCTTAGATGATAGTAGTTATTATGGAAGTTGACAATTCGGTTAACAACTGAACATATATACACAGTAACACATAAAAGAATTTAAATGTATCTTATCTTATATTACTATACTAATAAACAAAAATAATAATGTTTAGTTATCTTAACCTCATTCAATCACATAAAGTTCCTTCGTAATATTCTAATCTCTTTTCTCCTTAATCTATGCTATCCATGGGTCTTTGACCCATGACGCATGAGTTACGACATTTTCAATATATTTCAAGATATTATACACATATTAATGACCATTTAGAACAATTTAATATCTAAAATACAATTATTCTCAATGTAAACCTACATTATTTAATTGCTATTTTGCTTCAATTTATTCGCTACAAATCAAAACAAAAATTGAAGATTTAGTTACGATTAGAAATCTACTTGTCTATCTTTATCCATGGATTCTTTATTCATACTCATTCAATTGGACATATTGATCCAATTTTATCATTTTGTTTCGCAATTTCATAATCCAAGTTTTCAGTTTTTAATTGACCTTGGATAAAAATCCCGAAAATTTTTATTTTTCTTGAATGTTTCATTGAAAGGTAAAGGTATTCCTTTTTCCACTGTAATTTTGAAAATGAACGTTTAAATGCCCTTCAAAAGTAAGTAAATAGATCCGACACATATAAAATGCGGTTAATCCCGCCGTGGACCAAGCTATTATTGCAAAAATAGATGAATACAACCAACTATCATTAAGAATTTCATCTTTGGACCAAAAACAAGTAAGGGGTAGAATACTACTAAGAGAAAGTGTACCTAATAAAAAAGAATTTTAAGAAGTTATCATTTTTTTAACAATAAGTACTTGTGAATTTAGTTTGAATTATTCAAAGTTTCTCACTTCACATGTATAAAGCTTTAATTATGCTATTTAATTTAAATTTTCAATAAACGTGATTATTTAATTTTGAATCTTTTATTTAATTTCTAAACATAATCATTCTAAAATACTATTAAACATTAAAACCATGATTATTCATGCCTAAAAAACTTGGAGTCCTACAATTTATATTTTTTGATGAAAAATTATAACCCGAGCTCTTTGTTTTTTTGAAAACCGTCAATTCCGGTTTTTCTGATTTCATAAACATTTATTATATAATCAACTTCAACAAAAGAAATATGATCATATAAAAAAACAACTTTTCCTCACAGTATTAAACTGATAGACATAGGGATGAGATCGGTACCGTACCAGTACCGACCAGTCCCAATCCCGAAAATTACAAATTTTTGGTACCGGTACCGAAATCTTCGGTTGGGTACCGGTACCAAAGATAAAAAATTCGGGAAATACCGGTACCGGTCTCGGTACCGACACCGAAACTCAAAACTTTGGCACCGATTTGGTACCGACGGTAGCAAATCGGTACCGATTTCGGTACCGGTACCAGTACCGAATTTGCCTATCCCTAGATAGACATGTACCAAATCATTCTGTGTACTTTTTTTATTTATTTATTATTGTTGTGAATCCGTTTGAATCCGTTTTTACTACTTGTTGGAACTCATAACAATACTTAATTTGTTTATAGGTTTTCCATATGAGATTCTAGACTTTTTATTGTTTGCACTATATATTTATTTTTTTTATCTTTAATTTTGTGTCTTTCTAATAATGGACTTTATTATTTTTTTTTCGTTTGAAAAATCTCGTGTAATACACGAGTTCAAAAGTTACTTAAGATAATATATTAACTTGATTTTAATGAATCAAGTAAACATCAAATCTTTAATGAATCAAGTAAACATCAAATCAAAAGGAGTAGGGTACTGCAAGTAAAGAGTTTAAAAATACTTAATAAGGGGTTACGAATTATTAACAGAGTTTAATGAAATTTAAATAATCAAATTTAATGTTAAAAAAGTCAATACAAGAAAGTTTTTTCTTTTTCAACTTCTAAATTACAACTAAATCCTTTTTCAGCGGGGTTCGAGTGAAGACTCAGACGACTATACCAAGGACAAGTCACGAGTGCTCACAAATCATGATTCAGACATTAAGCAAGCTATAAATGCATTTGTTTTTTTTTTTAAGTTAGCATGTTAGGTTTTAGAATTATTTGAAGAATTGGTGTTTAAATTTGATCCTGTTTCATGAATTAGGAATAAGTGTGTTTTAATATCATTCCATCTCCCACCCACTTTCTTATGTGAAGTGTTTGCTCAAATCTAGTGCTTGAATATCATTCCAATTCCCACTTACTTTCTTATGTAATTGCGCCACAGGTAACCCACCATGAAGATAAAACAGTTTGCTCAAACCTATTGCTTGAATATCATTCCATTTCCCACCCACCTTCTTATGTAATTGTGTTTCGAGCTCTTCTCGAACCTTATTTAAAGCTAATGGGTTTTTGGCAAGAAGGTAAAAGAACCAAAAGAGAGTGCTGCTAGTGGTAACTCTTCCTGCACACACACACATATATATATATGGAAGATTTCAAATGAGAACCCTTTTGAGTTTTAAGAACTCGAAAGAACTCAGTGTAACGATTTTTTTTACACATGCGTAATATATGTAGGTTACATACACGTAAAAAAATTACAGAATTTTTTACGCCCCGAGTCGACTTTTTACACATGTGTAACGAACGTAAAAGTTAGTGTAACCACTTACATCTTTATTCCCTCTCTTACTTTGACTTTTTTGTCAGATTTAATCTCAACCACATATTCCAATTCATTTAATTAAATGTGTGATCTAGAATGGAGTTCTTAAGTTCTTAAAACTCAATATGGTTCTCAAAATATCCCTCCCATATATATATATATATATATATATATATAGGCTGAGTATAAAATGAAACCCACTTGAGTTGTGAAAACTCTAGAAACTCATTCTCAACCATATGTTTTTAATTAATGTTTAAATCTTGTGGTCCACAATTAAAGTGAATAAAAAATGTAAACATAAATATAACTTTTTCTCTCTCCTGAAAACATATATAAAAATTAGTAAAAAATGTTAAAAATAGCAAAACATTTTTTTTATGTTTCGATATTTTGTATTAAATGTTACAACATATATTACATGTAACAAAAAAAACGATATTACATAGGGTTTTCGCGGGTTTTCACAACTCAAGTGGGTTTTCATTTTAACCTTACCCTATATATATATATATAGGGGAGGGTTATACTAAAAAGGAGTAGTTTTCTAAGAAGACTAGGAATAAATCATAGCCATTGAATCATGTTAATCAATGGGTGAGATTTAAAATCACCAAAAACCGACATAGTTTTCTACAATTACTCTTTCACCATTATAACCGATATAGTTTCCTATAATTATTCATTCACCATAGCTTATAATGCCACATGTCGAAAATCTATTGGTTCTTATCATTCATAGGAAACTCCTTATTCTTATTTGAACTCTTTTCTATATATATATATATATATGAAAAATTGGAAATAAATAATCCCACCTTTCGTGGATTGGCCGATAATAATCCCACCTTTAAAAATCACTAGCAATGGTCCCACCTTTTAACTATTTTTGTCTCACTGGTCCTCCGTTAAAAAATATTTAACTTCGTTATGTTTTTTCCCTAGTTTCAAATCTGTTTTAGGGCTTTTGATCGGAAGAACGATTTGAGTCGACTGATCTAAAACTTATTTCGAAACGGTGATTCAAATGACTTGATTTTTGTTAACTGGAAATTCAAACACCCAAATTGAAACATTGTTTCTTCATTTGGATCACCATTTCGAGACAAGTTTTACATCGGTCGACTCGTATCGTTCTTCCGATCAAAATCCCTAAAACATCAGTTTGAAACTAGGAAAAAAACATAACGACGTTAAATATTTTTTAACGGAGGACCAGTGAGAC
This sequence comes from Bidens hawaiensis, assembly GCF_021521415.1. Classification (NCBI taxonomy): domain Eukaryota; kingdom Viridiplantae; phylum Streptophyta; class Magnoliopsida; order Asterales; family Asteraceae; genus Bidens; species Bidens hawaiensis. Next base: position 577,771 of record NW_027491634.1, read on the forward strand.
AAAAATAGTTAAAAGGTGGGACCATTGCTAATGATTTTTAAAGGTGGGATTATTATTGGCTAATACACAAAAGGTGAGATTATTTATTTCCAATTTTCTTATATATATATGTATGTGTGTGTGTGTGTGTGTGTGTGTGTGTGTGTGTGTGTGTGTGTGTGTGTGTATATATATATGGTAAGGTTAAAATAAAAACTCACTTGAGTTGTGAAAACTGTAAGGCCCCGTTACCGGTAGCCCTACTTTCGTGTTGGATTTACTCATAAACGTAGTTCTAAATATCAGAGTTAATTAAAACATTCGCGGAATATAAAAGCTTTCATAAAACATTTCATAACAAAACACATCTTGTCTTAAAACATCATTTTGTCTTTCAAAATAAACAAACATTAGACTTAAACGTCATGAGTCTTCGGATGCCAGCCTCTTATTCAGTGCCACGTGTCTCCTCAAGCGAGCTGCCTCATCCTACTCACCTGCGTGCATACTAAAAGTCAGCTACGCTGAGTGAGTTCTAGTTAATCATACATTATACAATACACATAAACTTATATTCTTTCATTCATAATTTCATACTTTCTTACTTTCCTTTTTTGTATTAACTTGCTTTCATATCTTACGTTATAAAGAGCATTACGCCCTACATTCCTCGAGTATTATTAGGGCTCGGTACCCTCCTTCCTCGAGTATTATTAGGGCTCGGTACCCTCCTTCCTCGAGTATTATTAGGGCTCGGTACCCTCTTTCCTCGAGTATTATTAGGGCTCGGTACCCTCTTTCCTCGAATATTAGTAGGGTTCGGTTCCCTAGTTCTCGAATATTAGTAGGGTTCGATTCCCTCTTCGTTACCATACAACCATACATCATACCTCGAGTATTATTAGGGCTCGGTACCCTTTTCGTAACCATACAACCATACAACCATCATTTCCTTCTTTTATTAACTTTATCACGTTCATACACATAAGCATACATATCATACTTACCTTATACATAGCGTTACAACCTGACATTACGTGCAATATCCGAAGATCGTTCACGTACCATCAAGCAATCATTCATACATTTCACATTATCCACATAAGGCATACACTTATCTCTTAGGATAAGCGTATTAACAAACATATTGAGTATGCACACAGCCCCGAAAACATAACACATAAATGGGGCTAGAAACTCACTTGAATCCTGTTACGCTCCCCGTTAATAGTTATTCCCTTCTTGAGCTGTGCACGGCTAACTGTATAATATTTACACGTATCAATTAACTACTACTACTCATGTTGTATTTCTATCTTTATATAACCCACAACGAACGGGGGTCCGGGGGTAGCGCCCCTGGCAGCGGGGTCTAGGGGCGGCAGCCCCTAGCAGGGTCCAAGGGGCAGAGCCCCTGGCTGGGGTCGAGCTGCCAGGTCAGCTTGGAAAAATTTTATTTACATTAACCGTCTTAACACATTTTCCATTAGGTTTTTAATTTATTTTCTAAGCGAACTTAACTTTAGGCGAAGTTAAACCTTAAGCGAACTTAGCTTTAGGCGAAGTTATCAGTTAGGCGAACTTGGCCTTAGGCGAAGTTGTCAATTAGGCGAACTTGGCCTTAGGCGAAGTTATCAATTAGGCGAACTTGGCCTTAGGCGAAGTTACCAGTTAGGCGAACTTGGCCGTAGGCGAAGTTAAGCTTTGAAGGCGAAGTTAAGCTTTTGCAGGCGAAGTTGTGGCTTTGCAGGCGAAGTTATGGTTTTGCAGGCGAAGTTGCCCAGTTCAGCTACGGGTTTAGTTTTTATCAAGCATTTTGGCGGTTTTAATACCCTTGTTATGGTTCGACATCACTCACTACGTTCCCTAACCGTTTTCGGTCGTATATATATCCCGTATATACTATAAAGCTTGGACCTTTAAGTAAAAACGTTCAATACTACGTAAACTTTAAAGGTCAAGAACATACCTTTAGCGCTCGTTCGATCTTGGTTAGCTTGTTTATGCACTCTAGATCTCGTGTAATAAGATCTAATACCAACTAACGTTTACTCTCTCTCGGGTCTTGCTCGTTTATGGTGTGTGTGTGTGTTTGGAGTGTGTAGAGATTATGATGGAAATGAAATGAGGGTTTAGGGTTTTAGCTTGGTTTAGGGGATATTTATATCCCTTAAAGCCCATGGACCTAAGGCCCATTCTCATTTAACTCATCTCAATTAATCTAATTCCATGATCCGTTCTTTACTCGATATTAATTAATTAATAACGCGAAATCACTAAACGTAACTTTCTTTATTCAACATTATAAATTTTAGGATGTTACAAAAACTCTAGAAACTCATTCTCAACCACATGTTTTTAATTAAAGTTTAAATCTTGTGGTCCACAATTAAAGTGAATAAAAAATGTAAATATAAATATAATTTTTTCTCTCTTCTGAAAACATATATAAAAATTAGTAAAAAATGTTAAAAAATAGCAAAACAAATTTTTTTTAGTTTTCAATGTTTTGTATTAAATGTTAAAACATATATTACGTGTGTAAAAAAAAAACGATGTTACATAGGGTTTTCACGGATTTTCACAACTCAAGTGGGTTTTCATTCTATTATATATATATATATATGACTGATTTCTTTTATGAATCACTTTGAGTTTTAAGAATTCGAAAGAACTCAATGTAACAATTTTTTTGCATATATGTAATATACGTAGGTTACATGTACGTATATTACAACATTTTTTATGCCGCGAATCGACTTTTTACATAGGTGTAACGGATGTTTAAATTAGTGTAATCACTGCACATCTTTATTATATCTCCTATTTGATGTATGGGTGAAATATCGTGTGTTAAATGAGTCATGGTGTGTGTTTATATGCCCGAAACACAATTACTTTGAGTAGTTTTATGATTACAGGTGAGCAAACTTAAAGGAACTAAATTGGAGCATATGAGACGGTATGGAAATGAAGATTTTATTGCATGGACTGATAGAGAATTTGAAGGCAAAGACATGGCCGAAAACAGGGTATAAATCGGAGTAAGAATGAAGAAGTAACATGAAAAATACTATGGTGGGTGACAGACCACCGTAAGGCCGTTCTGGTGGACCGTAGGCTACAGTGGACGACGACCGTAGCCTACGGTCGTCTGAGCGGGGAAATTATGATTTTTAGGTTTTGGGATGCTTATTTAAGCCCGGTTCAACCATATGACGACTATCTTTGATATCATAACACACTAGCTTGGACGATTTTGGAGCCTTTTTCCATCATTCTAACACATCTCAATCATCATAATCTTCCATGCCATCATCCATTGAAGAATCAAGAGAGCTTATGAAGATGACGATGCAAGGATAATCTGCTCGTTACCATCTTCGGGTGTAGGGTTAAGTTGTTTATTGGATTGTTGGTACTCTAAACCTTAACTTTTGGATTTTGTTTGTGTGCTTGAAAGTGGTTTTGGGTAATCAATGAGGTTTTAAGTTTATCAGTTAATGATTTTGGTCATCAACAATTAGGATTGAGTTCTTAGTGTCATTGGCCTAGTTATCTTTAACCATAATACTGAGCGATTCATCATTACCTAAGAGTGAAAATCAATTAGATTATTGTTTAGCTGTGTCAATCAATTGGATTAAGTTCTAACGATCAACATAGTCAAACATATAGTCTTTTGGTTTATTGATTCAAACAAAGCTCATAATCCAATAGGTTTAATTATCTTTCCAATTCACTTCAAAACCTAAAACCTGGAGATTGGTTACCCTTTTCATAATTGAATACAAATTAAATTATTAGTCGTTTCGTTTAAACAAATCTTATAAACCGCTTGGCATCGTTTGTCCGCTTAGCATAATTAGTTATTAAGTATTAGACTTGGTTGGCACTTTCCACATATTCCTTGTGGATTCGACACCTTACTTGCCCTTGCTAGTGAAGCTATTTTACAAATGTTTTTTATTGACCTTTTGACATCGATCACTACCTAATTTTTTAATTAGATTTAATCTCAACCACATCATCTAACCTATTTAATTAAATGTGTAGTTAAGGAGGTGTTTGGGTGAGCTTTTAAAACTTGCTTATTTTCTATCTCCAAAAGCAAATCAGTAAAAAAACAATTCTAAAAGCTCACCCAAACACCCTTTAAGAATGAGGTTCTTAAAATATTTAAAGCTCAACAAGATTCTCAACTTATCCCTCCTATAATATATATATATATATATATATATAGGGTTTGGATCAAATACAAATTAAATTAACATGCTAGTTGTGAGAATCAAATAGAGTAATTATGTAATTACATTATAGAGTAATTACGTAATTACTCTATGATGTAATTACATAATTACTCTACTTGTATATTTGTATATACAATTAGCACGTTAATTTCATTTGTACGTTAACTTTCCCCTATATATATATATATATAGGGAACTAGGTTAAATACCCGTGTATACACGGGTTGGATAAACTATATTAACAAAAGATCAAAACAATTTGAAATACTTATACTAATTTGGTATTAGATGAATGAAAATGAATGTGTATTATAACACTAAATACAATAAAATTTTTATAAAATAAAATAAGAAAAAGAAAATTAGATGGTAAATTTTCATTAATCTCTAAATATTTTTTCATATACAACATTTGTAGTTATCCTCTTCATTGAATATTAGAAAATTAACTCAATCTCTAATTTTAATCTATAAAGTGCGAAATAAATATCTAAAAGCTTTCCTTGTATATAGTGCTTAAAATTTATTTAGTTAACTTTTCTTACTAATAACACACGATTATTACTAAAAACATAAATCATTTAGCACTAATATTAATTTGATATAGGGATTTATATTTTTAAGAAGAATAGTGTTTAAAAAAAAGATTGATACAACTCATACAAATAATTAAATAAACAATACACAAAGTTTAAATAAATATTATTATAAAGCAATATAAATTAATATTTGAGTTTAACATTCAAAAAAACATATACAAGCAAAACACAAGATACTAAAAGTTTAAAACAATGTTAGTCCATAAAAACTGAAAAGGTATTTTAAAACATAAAAACATTGTCTTAAACATAAAAAGTAGCTTCATTTTTTTTAAGGCAACAAAACATTCCAAACAACATGAAACCATTATAGGTTTGTATAGCAGTGATCGTTAGATATTTTGGTCATATTTACATGTATTTTTCCTTAAAGGTAGCTATATATCTAGATTTGATGCATATAAACATGTAACACCGCATGGCCAACAATAAAAATTACCATTATTAACATTTGTTTTCTTTTTAATGAGAAATAGATAGATTTAATAAAAAAACATAGGATAGTAATCATCATCATCATCATCGTACTCAGTATATCCCACCAATAGCAAAGCTATGGTAGGGTCTGAGGAGGGTAAGATGTAGACAGCCTTACCTCTACCCCATAAGGATAGAGATGCTGCTTCCGGTGAGACCCCCGGCTCGATAGTAGTTTTGCATCAAGCCTTGGACATAAGGCACATAGCACTCAATCATCGGGACACCGGCTGATCGGTGCATGTACCCTTGTCTTTCGGCTATCAACGCCACTACATGATGCCTGATTAACCGTCCGTCACTTTTAACGTTATTTTCACGAGATTAGTAAAATAACGTCAAAATTAGTGCAATTTCACTTTTGCCCAGATTAGATAAAAATTAGTTTATAAGCTTTTGAGCATGTTACTACTACTACTGCTGCTGCTGCTGCTACTACTACTACTACTACTATCGTTTTTGAAATATAATAGAAGTTATAATTACAGTCGAAAAGTGAAAGATTTTAAAAATCATGAATGATTTTCAAAATTAAAGTGTTAAGTGTAGTTTAAATTAAAAATAAGATAAGTATTAAATATAAAGCATTAACTTCTTATCTAAAATTATTAAGACTATTATTTTGTATAAGTCATTAAATTGTAAGAAACATGGAATGTTATATTAAATTTTAAAACAAATATTATAAAAGGATATCACTAATAAATATTTATTTTTGTTAAAATTAAATATTATGGAAAAAAACATGTTAGAATTTTTGGTGCTTTGATGTGATAAAGTAATAAGTTATAGAAGGTTTTAAATGATTTATGTTAATAAAATAATTAAGAATTAAAGATGAAAAGATAGAGGTGTCACTTGTCAAAATATTAGGCCAATTAAGAGGTGTGTGGTTGAACCATCATTTTTGTTTATTATAATAGTAGATGATTTACACGAGAAGTGATATTAATGCGAGAATAGATCTTGGCCACTGATTAAATGTAGTCAATTGTCCAAATGAAAAACGGCAAACTTGTAATTAACAAGAAAGTAATTTATCTGGATTTTATTGGAAAAGGGTAGTTTGATCTAGCTAGGTTTTTAAAGTCAAAATGAGTTATTAATGATATTTAATTGGTATTTAATAACTAATTAATTTAAAGTTACATATAAATTCTTTTAGGATATGTTTGGTTGGGGGTAATGGAGTGGAGGAGGAATGAAATGGAAGAATGAATTGAATGGACAAGAGAATAAAATTGATCATTACCATTAATTTGTTTTGTTTGGTTAATCTATGTAATTGTATTAATGAATTAGTACTTTATATTGTTTGGTAGTGAAAAAAAAGGCATGAATGAAATAAAAATACATCTATCTCAAAATAAAAATATTATATAGTGGTGGTGTTGGTGGTGGCGTCAACGATGGTATAGCGGTGGTGGCAGTGGTGATCAGGTGGTTGCGACGATTGTAGTTGCGGTGGTGGCGGTCCAGGTGGTTTTGATGATTGTAGTGGTGGCAGTGGCGGTGACGGTAGTGGTGCCACAAGTGGCGGAGGCGATGGTGGTAGCGATGGTTAGGTGGTGGTTGTGGCGGTGGCGGCGACGTTGGTGGTCAGGTGGTGGCGATTGTGCTAGCCATGGCGGTGACGCTGGTGGTAGTCAGATGGTGGCGACGGTGGTTAGGTGTTTGCGATGGTAGTGGTGGTTGTTAGGTGGCGTTGTTTAAAGAGTAGAGTGAAAGAGGAATGAAATGAAAAAAGAAACAAAGAAATAATTGGGTGGGAAGGAATCGTTTTGAGGTTATGAGATTCTATGTTTAATGTTGATTTCATTTCATTGGTCAACCAAACACCCATTTTTTCATTCCCTCACAATAACTCATTTCATTCTCTCTGTAATTCCTGCATACCAAACATCACCTTAGATTTTTTTTATTTAATTTAAAGTATTTTTAATCAAATATCGCTTTTAATCAAATTCCAGAATACTTCATTTGTAATTTGTCAAATATGTTAAATGCCCGATACATATATATCATACACATATTCATGTATTAACTACACAAAATCATGTACAATGTTGGTGGTGTTATGAATGTGTATATGAAAATTTTATAAGTGTAGTTATTAATGTATTTTTAGTTTTATGTGTAAAATAAAAAAAAATAAACTTTTTTTTATTTGTAAGTTTCTATATGTATTGCATAGGTGTTATTACCAATTGCCAGCATAAATTGTTAAACTAATATTTACATACACATAACTCATATTCGTCTACACAAAATTGCTAGTTTGTTTTATTTTTATCTACACATAACTTATATATATCTAGACATAAAAAATTGACAACAAATATTAAGAAAACATGATTTGTAACTTTAATGAGGTTGGATAATTGATTGATCAGTCCGTTGTATTTGTACCTTTGGATAATATCCATCAATTGGGGGTTTTAAAGAAGAGGAAATCGTGTTTTTATAGAAAAAAAAACTTGGTTGAATTGGGATGAATTTTAACAATTGAATTGAAAATTTTGTGAATTATCAGCAAAAAGGGGTTTGCTAGAATTTAGTGTAGGCTGGAACATTAGAAAAGTGATAAAATTATATAAAAGCATATAATTATAAAAACTAATGTGTAACCTAACACTTTTCCAATTTAACTTTGGTCCTGAATATTTTCCATCCATATTTTTTGTTTAATGTTTCGGTCTAAATTTTGTGAGTAAACACATCGCAATGCGCGTGTGATTCAACGTTTTTACGTCAGTTTTTCCTTGTTCAGCGTTTCGGGCCTAATCGACTTAGTTATTCTTAATGTTTTACATTTCGGACTGACTTTAGTGTGCTAACACGCTACAATGGGTGTGCGTGGTTGTGATATCTCACATAGGCCAGGGAGGAGAACAAAGTCTTCTTTATAAGGAGGTGGATACATTTCTCATTATAACGCGTTTTGGGCGCTTAATGATAGTGGATGAGAAGAGAACTCCACAGTTAAGCGTGCTCAGGTGGTAAGCTGTATCAGAATGGGTAACCTCATGGGAAGTCTCCAGCTGAGCAACCACAAGCAAATCCGTGAGGTGATGGTGGGTACGTCCCTTCTAAAGCGGACAATATTATGGTGCGGCGGTAGCCGGGCTGTTACAGATGGCATCAAAATCAGGGCCGGATCTGTGGTTCCAAGCCCCGTGAGGATGCTGGACTCCTAAGGTGGGTGGATTGTGATTTGTGACATCCCATATCGGTTGGGGAGGAGACTAAAGCCTTATTTATAAGGAGGTGGGTATCTTCCCCATTATAATACATTTTGGACGCTTAATGATAGTTGATGAGAGGAGAACTCTACAGTTAAGCGTGCTCAAGTGGGAGTGGTATCAGGATGGGTGACCTTTTGGGAAGTCTCCACGTGAGCAACAACAAGCAAATCCATGAGGCGATGGGGGGCATGTCCCTAGCAAAGCCGACGATATTATTTTGCTATACTGTAATAGTGGTTGAACGCTTTTACGTCTATTTTTCGATTGGTTTAATTATCCTACCACAAAGAGCAATTCAACGCCTCCATCATCAACACACGGGTTACATAAAATGTTTTAGTGTTACCTTTTTCATGGTTTTACACCCCACCACAAAGTGGGGGCGTTAATACTAGTTTAATCTATATAAACATTTTAAATTGTCATTATAAATACTTTTGTACAAAATAAAGATAAAATCTGCTACTTAGGATGGTGGGAGTGAGTCCTGCACCCCGACCACCTTTCTTTGATACCTAGATGGGTGAGGTGCTGTTCCCACTCCATTCAATCACAAAATCCATGATCCATCCAATCGTCCTTCCCGCGGCATGTTTTTCTTCTTTGTCTGGAACGGTGAGCGGCGTGGAGACCCCACTCCGGGTTGATTTTGAGCTGTACCAAAGAAGGTGGGATAGTGTTCCCACCTATACCGATGCGACAATCCCCCTCTCCTCCCGTCCACTCCGTCCACCCTTATTCAATCGAAAGAAAATCACAACTTGGGTTTGCTGTGCAAATAAATGAATGATGTTGCCAAAAATTATTTAAAATAGCTTTCCGTAAATGAACAGGAACGCAATATTTTGGCAATTACACCTTTTTGGGGTCACTAGTTTTGTTCGCGTGAAAATTGATTCACGTACATAGGCTTTCTAGAGTTGGGTTTTTTGTTTTGTTTGTTTTTGTTTTTTTGTTTTTTTTTTTAGTGTTTTTTTTAATGATTTTAAATTTTCTTTTGTGAAAATAGCTGTCAAAAGAAATTGATATAAAACTGAACAATTTACAAACACAAAAGGTGTAATTCTATTTGGCAGACTTGTTAGATGTTTTCAATTATATAGCAAGTTAAAACATGTAATTAAAAGTATAAATAGATGTGTAAATTATGCTAATCAATTATCTGTGTGTTTTTACATAGCATAGCATTCCAAGTGCATGGCTTCATGGAGAGCGCATGCATGCGGACCGACTGGACCATGTGGATTTATGGGTACTTATACCTGTGCTCCGAGTCAAAAACGTCTGCCAAAGAAGAAGGTATAAATGTATAATAAATGAGTAGCAACTGGCACGGCATATTGGTAACTTTCAAGCCATTGCTTCATATTTTTGGAAGTCCACTTGTTCACATGGATCTACATAGTTGGTCAACATGGCAAATAATAAGGTGATCAATTTATATATAGATACAATTAAACAAAGATGGTGTTGGTAGTGATCGGATTACAGAAGGGAGACTAATCTAATCACAATATTGCAAAACTGTTGGGGAGATTAAAATTGTGCCGTGTGATGAGATTGTGGAAAAGGATTTTGGTAGCCGACTCATGGCTAATGCAAATGCAATAATAGCTTTAGATCACAAAATCTCATTATGTAGTGCAGGCTCAACACAGAAGATTCAATTGGATACATTTAGCGATATAGTAACACTATGTTATTTTTATAAAGGGAAAACCCCAAAGTAGTTTAGTTTGATCAAATTTTTCTAAAAACAACCAAGGTTTACAAAAAAAACTTCAAAATAGCCTAATTTTCCCGTTGAATTTGACGGGATTTCAACATCGTCCGACGGAATTTGTAGACCCTTTAAAATCGCGTCACATGTCAACGTATTAATGGATCAGACGGCATTCGTTAAAGAACCGTCTGATTTGACGGAATTTTTAATGGATTCGACATAATTCATCATCTTCTACCTCTCAACTCCTAAACCTCCATAACTAACCTCCATCTCCATCTTTCTCATTTCTCCATAAAATCAAACATATCAATAGTGCAACTGGATTAGTTTTTCGAGGAGAACATAACCATAGTGTTTAAATTCATTCTAGAACACAAAATCAAAAACTCCCGAATTAAAAATCTAGGGTTCGACGGACAAATTAAATAGTCGAATCCGATGGAAGCAAGAACTGAACCGTTAGACCCGACGTTTATTATTATGTCACCTAGAACATGAAATACGTCGAATAGCTTAAAAAACATCGGATCCGCTGGAAAATTTGAATACGTGTCAACATCTAATTGGCTATAATAATCCGTCAGATCGGTTCTTATTTTCATCGGATCCCACAAAAAAATATATATAGGCTACTTTGGGGATTTTTTGAAAACCTAGTCTAATTATGCAAAAAGTTGGTCAAAAATAGGCTATTTTAGGAATTTTCCCTTTTATAAAAGTATTTTAACGTATAATGCAAGATAGTTTCTTTGTTGAGCAGCTTTAGTGAAACTTGTTGCTATAAGACTCGGAGTGGGTTATCACCCTCATACAATCCACCTTACCCGAGTTAATTCGAATACTAGAACAACGGTGTTCTCCCCCATTAGTTGCATACACTAGATGGAATCGAACAAGGACCTAGCAAGTTCCCAAAAATTCTTGCCAAATACGTGGTACGAACCTTGGTACATCCCCTGGCATCACACTTTGTAGGTTCCGAAACCAGATCCAACAAACGAACGAATTTTGTTCTTGATAAGCGACCGAGACGGATGCAGTAAAATCAAATGATCGAACGAAAACAAATAAAGATAATATAAACGAACAATCTCATTATCGGTAAAAAGATTAATATATTAAATGAACCGACCCACCCAAAGTGAGCTCCCTTGGGTGAGTGATTTACACATTACAAAACACACACGTAAAATGACAAACATAAGTCCCTATTTATAGCCTAACATAAATATTCTAGAAGATCTCCACATGATTAGATGAAGGCTTAGACATAATAGATAGATCAGTGGGCTTACTAACATTTATAGGCCCATACTCCATTTCTTTCTAAGCCCAGCTACTGACCCAGCCCAACCTAAGCCCAGTTCATTTTAAAACTCATATTAGGGCACAAAAAGAAACAAAGCTTTAGGGTATGTTTGGTTGGATGTAATGGAATGAAGGGAGAATGAAATAGGAGAAGGAATGAAATGGACAAGAGAATGAAATGGATCATTACCATTCCTTTTCTTTGTTTGGTTAACTTATAGGAATGAAATTAATTATTAATTTTTATTGTTTGATATCCAAAAAAATTGTAGAAATGAAATATAAATAATAAAAACACCTATATCTCAAAATACTTTTTAACCAAAAATAAAAAAATTAAAAAAAAACAAACAAACCCTATAATGGCGACGGTGGTAGCTCTGGCGACGAAAATGGTGGTGGCAGTGGCGATGGTGGTGGCGGCGGTGGTGGTGGCGGCGGAGTTGGTGGTGGTGCCGATGGTAATGATGATGGTGGTTGTTAGGTGGTGGTGTTGTTGAGAAAGTAGGGTAAAATAGGAATGGAATGAAAAAAAAGAAGGGGGGGGTGGGTGATGGAATGGGATTCCATGTGTAATGGATGATTCCATTCCATTGAGCAACTAAACACCATTTTTTTCATTCCCACGTAATGAATCATTCCATTTCTACTGTCATTCCTGCATACCAAACGCTACCTTAATCTTTCTCTTATGGACAGCCGCCAACAGCAGCCGCCGGCCACATTCGCAAGAAAATTGTTCGTCGAAAACCGGCCTTACAACCCAACAGCCTTCATCTTCGTCAGACCACCTCTACCTCCAAAGCCATCACCACGGCCACCGTCCCTCTACCGTTGACCTGTCGGAACTCCCGTCGGAGCTCTGTCGCTTATTTCCGGACACCAAAGTTCCTCCGCCGTATTTTGTATTAAAGGTAGTTCATGGCGGAACCCTATCGGTGCCGCCGCTTCACTACCATTCAGTTCCACCGTCACCATCAGTCGTTGCTGCTGCCGGAGATATGGCAGCAACCGGCTTCAGCTACTACCTTTGTCAAATAACACTATTACGGTGACCCACCTCGCCGAAAAAAATTATTTCGGCCAGTAGCCGTCTAACGTTGCCACCGCCATCTTCAAGATGTATGCACACAAGGTTACTCGCCGGAAAAACGAATCCCGGCAATGTCATCATCCGCTAGCCACACCGGAAAATCGATAGCCGGAAAACTAGCCTCCTACAACAATCAGAGATAACCGACTCTCATCTCGGAGTTTGATGTACATCTCCAATATCTGGAATCATCGTCGGAGAAGAACCCATGTCACCGGAATTTCGGCGCATGGCGGAACGGTCCAGAAACACCGGATATACAAAGACGAACTTCTGGCACTATTATTTCCAACTTTATTTCCAATATCTTCAAACTTTATTTTCAAAAAATTCAAAGGGTCTTCAAGAAATTAACGTCTCGATTCGGGAAATCGTGGAAATAGAACCCGAATGTAAAGAACAAAGTTGAATCGGTTGATTCAAACCCGCTGTGATACCAAGTGTAGGTCCTGAAGCAGGATCCGATAAACGAACGAATTTTGTTCTTGATAAGCGATCGAGACGGGTGCGGTGAAATCAAACGATTGAACGAAAACAAATGAAGATAATATAAACGAACGATCTCGTTATCGGTAAAAAGATTAATATATTAAACGAACCGACCCCACCAAAGGTGAGCTCCCCTTAGGTGGGTGATTTATATTTTACAAAACACACATATAAATGACAAACATAAGTCCCTATTTATAGCCTAACGTAAATACTCTAGAAGTCTCTTCCCGTTGAAGCTAAACGTGTGCACCAAAGTCTCGTCTCGTATCCGGATTTCTCGCCACTTTATTTGCTTGACCATAATATATTTAACAGGTTTCTTTATATTAATATCGTAAGTCACAAATTATTGACCTTACACCATTTGCCCAGCTGGCATTTATCAACTGAGCCAATGTCATTGATGTATAATTTAAGATATAAAACACCTTTTTTTTAAACTTTTTTTTAAATGTCACCTTTTTTTTCTAAATATAGAAATATTATACCCCCGATAAAAATAAAAAAAAGTTTGATTTTATAGCATATTTTTTTCTTTTTTTTAGAAAAATATAAAAAGCGTATAGAAGTTATGTTTTAAAAGGTTGATGAAATTAATATTTAATCGAAAAAGGCTATGTAAGAAACTCTTTTATTTATGTGGGGTTACCTCTTTAGTGAAAATATATAAATGACAAAAATACCCATATAAATCTCATTAAGTATTATAGTATATTTTTAATGAAGATGTGTAATCAATCTTAGCCTTTTATTTAATTAATCAATGTACGCTCATGACTTGTTCTTACTATTTTTAGATAGCATAAGGTTTCTACCGATCTTAACTTGTTTTTGCAACTATAATACGGTTCTAAACCATGCACTCAACTATATATCACATTAGCTGCGCAAAACAATGTTGCATAATTTATCGATTACCGGATGTTAAGTGGACATTCCAAAACGGAGATGTATGTCAAGAAGCATACATAAAGCATCCTCCTGGTATATTTATAAAAAAGAGAAACATCAAGTATGCGAAGTTAAGAAAGTTTTATATGGAGTCAAACCAGCACCTCGTTCTTGGTATGATTGAATCGATGGATATTTGGCTAAACATAATGTTAAAATATATATAGGTTTATATATATATCAGTTTTATATATCTGTTTTTAGTTTCTTATTCTTTTATTTGTGACAAAATACGTTGGGCCCGAAATGGATGCTGTGGATTGTAAAGAAACTTGGGCTTGGAACTAACCAGCTTGCTTGGGCTTGGATTCTGGATGGCTGCTTGTACCGGTTCAACTGTACTGAAGAGTTTGCTGGTTCAAGTCCTAGTTTAAGTACAAGGCTTTGAGATATTTTGTTATTATCAGTCATACTATATATTTCTCTCAAACCCTAATCGTTTTTGAGTTTAATGAGAAATGTTACAAAATTATTATAACCTTATTACAAAACCCTAATCGTATTATCGTCTCTTAGGGTTTTACTTTGTTGGTGAAATACTGAAATTCCATCTTGTTCATCTGTTCTCGTTTTTAATATTCTCAATCACAGTTTTTTCTATTTGTGGTGATCTGTTCTTGTAATCGCAATAAAGAACAGTTATTAGAATTTTTACTGATTGTTACCAAGATTATTTTGAGTTCTTAATTGACACATAACTTAAAAAAGTGTCCATATATATGAACATACCTTTTATATAAAAGAAACCAACAAAGATCTCCTATTTGTTTGTTTTTATGTAAACAACTTAATTTCCCATTTAACAACCCAGCCAAGATAATTAGTTATTGAATTCAAGAAGACCGGATTTGAAAAGGTTGGCCTAGGAACTTTTCATTATTTTCTTGGGATTAAGTTAAACAAGGAGACAACATCATGATTAATGATTATTTCACAAAGAAATTTGCTTTAAGAAGTTTTACTAAGATTTCATATGCAAGATGCTAGCCCATGCTCAAAACCAATGAAAGCAGAATTGGAATAATCATAGAGTTCCACTACAAGAAGTTGATCCAAGTATATATAGTGGTCTTGTAAAAAGCCTGATGTGGTTGTCTACCATAAGACCTATAACAACATATGCTATTAAGTGGATTTATGAAAGATCCAAAACAAGGACATTAAGAAGCTGGGAAACGGTATGTACTACTTCTATTATTATCAGTTAATTTGAGTTCATATCTATGAAAGATTGATTGTATGATTAAAAGCTTGAATATTGTATTACATTACAATGCTTAAATAGCCTGTTACAACACAGAAGGTACAAAAAGGAATGGATCTCATCTTGCCTAAGTTACGGTGGACAATAATAATCCCATAATAATCTCAATCATATCTAAATATGCATTTGAACATAAATGGAAATACTTAATTAACATTATTATTGGTATCCTTAATAATATCTTCATAAGATGTAATCAACCGTTCATCAAATCAAATTTATAAATAAGCACACTTTAATTTATTTATAAGCAAACCACTCACAGATCTCCTAAAGGGCTGAATTTTGATCATGATACAAAAGTAAAACAATCAGCTGACGTCAAACCTATAACTAAACTTCACCTCTTTTTAGTTAACCTCACTTTCAAACCATTCTTCATCTGGATGATAATAGAATTACTTGGTAAGACAGGATGGCCCTCAACCAGCTCCACATGGTAACGGTATATGATTGCAGCAGCCACTATCTTCATCTGAGTAAAACTCATGGACTTACCCAAGCAAGTTCTTGGCCCAACATTAAACGCGGGGAACTTATAAGATGGCTGGTGTTTGATCCCGCCTTCTGCTTTAAGCCACCTTTCAGGTTTAAAGTCCAAACAATCTTTTCCCCATATTGATTCCATCCTTCCCATGGTATAAAAACATAAAATGATTGTGGTGTTAGTATCTACTTGATGACCACTCGGAAGCAAATCCAGTTTTACTGGAGTTTTGTGCTGAAACGGAACCGCAGGGTAAAGCCTTAAGGTTTCACATAATCCACCATGAAGATAAACCAATTTGCCCAAATCTATGGCTTGAATATCATTGCTGCATTTCCCACCGGCTTCGTTATGTAATTCCGTCTCAAGCTCTTCTCGAATCTTATCTTCTACGACCGGGTTTTTGGCAAGAAGATAAAAAAACCAAGAGAGAGTACTACTTGTGCCACCTCTTCCTGCAAGCATCAAATTAAACAAGATGTCTCTCAAAAAAGTTTTGGTATCCCTAGACGTGACACTTTGGTCTTTTATCTCTCTCGTTAGAGATTTAAAAAAATTAAAATTTCCCACTCCGGCCGGTTGAAAGTTCACGTTACTAATATCCTTTTGCTTTTCGGCTAAGCATTTGTATATGAATTGATCAATGCTTTTCCAAGCATCACTTAACTTTTTCTCACTTCCCATTTGAAGTAGTTGTTGCAACTTCCATAATTTTTGCGGCAGGATATGCCTAAGAAAGATGGCTTCCTCTGAATCTGGCAAAGCCTTTTCACATGGAATGTAAGGCAAATCCAAAGACATGCTTTCTGGGTCATAATCAAAAAATGATAGACATATGATATCAAACGAAAACCTTTGAAATATGTCTTGCAAATCCGTCACCACCCCTTGTTGTGAAATGTTGTCAAGTACAGGTAGTAACCCTTTCTCAACCTTGCTCCAAATAGTCTTTTTGAGGAGACTATGAAAACTAGGATGGTTAAAGAGGGGCATGAGCGTTCTGCGATGGAACTGCCATAACTCTCCGTCACTATTGGACACTCCGTCTCCAAAGATATCAAAGATGTCATTGAATTTGTCGCCTTTTGGATAATTTGGGAAGTTTTTGCTCATAATGTAATCGACGTCTGCAGGATTCGAGGTGAAAAGCAACTTCATTTTAGCTAACATAGGTCCTTTGAACAAGAACGTACCACCAGTGCACGCGAGAACATCAGTGATGTATTCATGGGCTCTGTGAAAATTTACAACGACAGTCAGTAATCCACCAATAACTGGCCAATTTGTGGGGATGATAGAATTATGGCGTTGACGTATATATAATGAGATAATCAGAAAGCAAATTGCGAATGGAAAGAGAACGGTTAGGCCTTCAAGGAAAGCCATGGAAGTAATCATGTTATGTAAAAGGCCAAGACAGGTGATGGCCGATACAATATTATCCATGATCCTTTAAATAGCCGTTATTTATGACAACTAGCTAGTGGCGGATTGACGTATGCTTGAGGGAGGGTGTAGGCCCCCAATGAATCAAGTGGAAGAAGTCGTTGATTAATTCATACAGGCCCCTTTAGAAGTCTAGTTTTTAGACAAACAAAAGCCCAATTAGAACCCAGAAACTAGAAACTTTAATAAAAAAGGATTATTCAATAGCAATTGCAACGTATTTAAGTGTTTTTTTTCTCATAAAAGGGTAGATGAGTTTAGGTTTTTTAATAGAGACTTAAATTCAATTCCTACTTACAATATTTTGGAAGGGATATAGATGGCTCAACTAAGAAAGACTCTTTAGTTTGATTCTGAGGGCATTCGGGTTTTACCACCAGTTAGTCTTCGGACGAGTAGGGTTTTCCCAAAACTGAAGAAAACTTGGAGGCGCTTAAGGGACGGCTGGGTTGGGCCAGCTAGTAGTGGCCTTTTACCATTAGTTCATCCCGTACGAAATACCTAAACATTTTATGTGTATTGCCCGTTAAAAAAAATAAGAGAGTAGATGGAAATTTTATTTATTAAAATGATGTTATTTAGTGTAGTTTTGACTTTTGATAGACTTTTTTTCTCTCTCTTCTATCCTTGTTGGATTATGGGTAACTTTAATACATTAAATGATTATTATTGATTTACCATTTTTTAATGAGGGTATTAAGTTTCATTTCTAATCTAATTTAACTATATCATTAGAACAACATAAGTTGTGCACATGTCATTTAACTAGGCACTTCACATATAATGTCATGTAAATATCATGTCACTATTTCTTATTATATTATGACCCATGACCCGTTTTTTTATTAGAACCCATGACCCATAATGCTTTATAAAATTTTGAAAAATAAATTATTGTGTTATACGGGTTTCGAACCCAAGACCTCATGTTTCAAACCAAATGTTCTTACCAACTCTGTTAAAATGGTAATTGTGTTTGATTTCTTGACTTAACATATATAAATGTGATTTCTATTCAACTATAAAGCCAAAATTATATTTAGTTGTTAACATTTTCATAATTCATAATAACATATTGTCTTATCATATCTCTTTAACACAACCATTTAAGATTGTTCATCGTTCCTCTCTTTATTTTAAAATATAATATATTTTTATTTATTTTCTTTTACAACAAACCCTTAGTATTTGTAAATTTAGCTTTTAAATCCGTGGCAACATTTTGTTATAAATATCATTTTTGTACACACAATATTTAATGTAACAATATCGGTATGAATGTTTTATTTTAAATAAATCAAACATCAAGATTTGGTTTTCAACTTAAAATTATAATGTATAATATATATATATATATATATATATATATATATATAGATTAAAAACTTAATACAAAAAAGTCATAAATAAGAATTATTATATGAAACAATTGAATTTACGTATCTATATATATTATAAAAAAATACATTCTAGTCTCTTCCTATTGGTTCATTTTTCTATTTTCCATAAATAACAAACCATTATAGAATTTCTTATCAATAAAATAATTCAATAATAAAATAAATATTTACCATTAAATTTAATGCATTTTTAGTAATGTTTTAATTATCTGTTTCTACACCTACATTGAATACATTGAAATATGTTGTGTAACCCTAATTATTTTCAAGATATAGTTATACTTGTACCTTTGTTGTTTTAAATTTTATATGTTTATTGGATGGTTTCTATATTTTCACCCGTGACGGCCACGGGTCAATTTGATTCACTTTCAAAATTCATATTCTGGCCAATTTTGCAAATCTAGGTATTATCAAACAATGAAAGGCATCGAAATCAAAATGGATAAACATTATGCCATATCCAACACATTTCATATTAACATATTTTCGATCAAATAAGTAATAATTTTTTATTCTATTTTTGAGTGTTTTATTTGATATTAACATAGTCTTAACAATAATGTATGTTTATTTGGGGACTGATGAAAATTATATAATTAGAGATGTGAGTTAAAGGAAACAATCAATTTATTAAACTATAAGTGGACATTTGTTTTAATTCATTCTATGGTGTATATTTTAATTTCATGTTTATGAGGTGCGTTCTCTCATTCTATGGTTTTAATTTTAATTCATTATACTGAATTTCTTTATTTGTAGTTGGCTTTATGATTAGGGAATTGGCTGAAATAGTTAACCATTTCACCACTTCGATATGCATAAATAATGCAACTCGGTCGTGTATCTTGTGAAGTGGTTCAATTTTTCTTTTTCTTTTTTACAAAATTGAGATTATAACACCACCGGGACTTGAACTATTCGCAATGCAGTCAATGTTGATGAAACACCTTTGTGCTTCTCTATTTGGTTCGGTAATTTCTAATGTCCTTTATACATGTAAGCTTTTGAATATTTATTGGGATTTAGGAATTCAACCTACTTATTTTACTATGGTTGTTTAAAATTAAACCAACGAGCAATCATCATGGTAAGTCTTCTAACTTTTTTTAATGTTTATTTGTTCATAGTTTTGGCTAAATCATCTCGTAACTCATATGAACAAATGGCATTTTGTTATTTCACTTATAATACTAGCAAATCATTAAATATTTAAGTCAATATTATTTTTAGTTAATTGTAAATGACAAATAAAGTCGCTACTTTGTTTGCAGCGCAAAATTGTTAGTAAAACATAATTTTTAATCATTGTATTAATTTACAATTAATATCTTGGCTAAATTAAAAAGCATAAACATTGTTTCCTTATTTATAATAAGGTGAAACGTTTCGTATCAAAATATAAGTATTATAAACAAACAACTAAATTTCTAAATTATAGATTGTTTACTTATTTATTTCAATTTTTCAAATTAAGGTATTGTTTAATTTTTCAAATTCTTAATTTTATTTATCTTTGAAGGTACTTCTGTCAAAGAACTCTTGGTCATACTATTAAGGTGATTTAATATTTTGATTGCATAAATTATATTTTAAACTTTTGATTGTTGACCTTTCCATAATTCACAATGTATAAATTGGTTTAGCATTCAAACGATTTAAAACGTTTTTGTTATTGATCATAATCAAATAGCTATTCTGTTTTTAATTAAATTTAATTCTATTTTGACATTTCCTTAAAATGATCTTTATGAAACAGTTTTCAAAATATTGGAGTTATTTCCATAATTCATGAAATTTAATCATTTAATTACAGTTTGTGATTTGTAACAAATCATGCTATAAATAAGTCATTTTCTTTTCATATATTTTATATTTTTCTCATCATTCCGTCCATCCCAAAGTATCTATGTATTCCAAGTCTTTATCCTCTTTTGACATCAAGGTTTGTAATTTCGTATTTTATTACTTTATAATTTACTCTCACTATAAGTTGTATCATGATCTGAATACCACTTATGCATTATCAACCTAACACACTTGTTATTATGAAGAATGGCCAAAAGTCAAATTAAGGTTAGCTGGTCCGTCAAACCTATTCTTTAAATGAATATAATATTCTAGCGTTTCTTGTGGTGTTGATTTTATTATGCTCTGTTGTGATTGTGAAACATTTTTGTAGAGGAAAGAAGGATACAAAAATTAGAGAGGTACAAATATAACTATATATGATATATCATGATAAAAAAACGTTATAATTTATGATTCTATATATATATATATATATATTTATATATTCAATTTATTAATCATAATCTATTATTTTACAGTTGAACAAATATTATAAGAACATCGCTCTTCATTTTAAGGCTATGCCATCCTAAGGTACTGCTAAATGGATGCATCAACGTTGTCTATAAGGAAATATTTGGTGGTTTATGAAGTTTATGTTATAAAATTTTAAATTTTGTTTGTAAACATTCTACTATGTAACTTCATTTTTTGTGAGCTCATGTTTTGCGGTACTTTCTTTCAGTATGAATATCAATTGCAGTTATATATCATATTGATGTCTCAAAAAACATATTAAAAAATATCTTGTCGTGTGAAATTATATGTGTGTACTTGACAACTTCTATATTTTCACCGGTGTCGTAAACGGGTCAATAACCTAGTTACATATAATAATTTTTTTTTGTTTTTATTAAATTTTTCCACCCGTATAGAACACGGGCTATAACCTAGTTATTAAATATGAGAAAATATTTACCAGTTTTTCTAAACAAATAACAAGAAACGTTTTAGATTTTTCATTTTTAAATATTTTGAGTTTTTGGATATTTCATAGAGTCTCTTCTTAATTGTTATTTGATTCTTTAACATTTGTTAAGCTATAAAATATAATTATTTATTGAGAAAATTACCGTTTGCGTCCCTGTGATTTTATAACGGAGGCACAATGAGTCCTCAAAAAATATTTTGAACTGGTTGAGTCCCTGTGGTTTAAAAAATGAACCATTTGAGTCCATACCTTTATTTAATTGTGTTAGTTTTAGGGGTAAATTTGACATTTTACTTTTATATATGTATACATTGTCACTCTGAGTCCTTGAACTTTTATAATTGGTCACGTTGAGTCCCCTTCCCCTTTTAACAAAAATAATGAACTAGACTAACTTTTTTTAACAAAAGTAAATAAACCGAACCACTTTTTCACCAAAAATTAATGAACCGAACTACTTTCTAACAAAAAAAAACGAAAACTAATTTTTTTTATCAAATTAAACGAATCAAACTACTTTTTTAACAAAAATAAAGGAACCGAACGTATTTTTTAACAAAAATAAACGAATCAAACTACATTTCTAACAAAAATAAACGAACCGAAGTTACTTTTTAACGAAAATAAACAAACCGAACTTATCATTTAATAAAAATAAACGAATCAAACTACATTTTTTACTAAACGAACTGAACCACTTTTTTTACAAGCAGTTTAGTTCATTTCGTTTAACAAAATTAAATGAATCCAACTACATTTTAACCAAAAAAGAAACGAAACAAACTTATTTTTTAACAAAAATAAACAAATCAAACAACTTTTTAACAAAACTAAAACTAACCGAACTACTTTATTAACAAAAATAAACTAACCGAACTACTTTTCTTTAATAATAAATAAACCCGAACAACTTTTTTTAACTAACTAAACGAACTGAACAATTCGCTTTAACAAAAACAAGCGTATCAAACTACTTAAAAAAAGCTAACCAAACTTATTTTTAACAACAAAAAAAATGAACCAAAACCAATTCTTTTTAACAAAATAAATGAACCAAATTTATTTTAAACAAAAATAAGCTAACCGAACTTGTTTTTAACAAAAATATCGTCGTGGCTTGCACTAAGGTGGATTTCGATTCTATTACTTATTTTAGAAGTAGTTACGTTCGTTTAGTTTAGTAAAAAAGTAGTTTGGTCCGTTTATTTTTGTTAAAAAGGTAGTTCGGTTCGTTTATTTTTGTTAAAAAAAGTAGTCTGGTTCTTTTATTTTTATTAAATAGTAGTTCGAGTCGTTTATTTTTGTTAAAAAATAGTTTGGTTTGTATTTTTTTTTTGTTAAAAAAGTTTGGTTCGTTTATTTATGTTAAAAAAATTAGTTCGGTTTGTTTACTTTTGTTAAAAAAAAGTTCGGATCTTTTATTTTTGTTAAAAAAATTCAGTTCATTTATTTTGGTTGATTATGGTTTGGTTGGTTGATTATGGCTTATTAGTTATAGTTTGGTGTTTAATTCTTTAATTTGAAGGAAATTTTTAAAGAGGGACTAAAATTGAACAATCACTTAACCACAAGGACTCATACAGATCATATAAAAGGGTAAACTAGTAATTCCGTAGCGACATGGACTCAAATTGTTCGTTTATGAAACCACAGGGACTCAACCAATTCAAAACAAAATTTAAAGACTCATTGTGCCTCCGCCCTAAAACTATATGGACGCAAACAGTAATTTCTCTTATTTATAATCCATAATACAGTCATAGAAGATTCGAACACCCAAATTCATCAAATCAATAGAAAAAAAATGAAAGCAAAATGAGAAATCGAATTATAATCACCATACCTGAGTTTTCAAAATCAAGAAAAAAATTTAAACAAATTTATCTAGTTATATATAGAAGCTATTTTTTTCCCTTCACGGCATAGAAATTTTTTTGACTGATCATTTTAAAGTTCTAGTGATTTTTTTAATAATATGATTTTCATACGTAGATAGTCTAAGTTATTATTACTTAGAAAAACAAAAATATTACATTCGATAAGCTTCAAGCAATATTATTGTGTAATGAATGTATCCCTTTTTTCTTCCTAAGTGGATACCAATATTTGGCTTAAAACAAGTCTTTAAAAACGTTGCTAGAATTATAACTGTTTTTTAAATAACCTAAAATTATGACAAAAATAAAAATATTAAAACCACTTGTTGGATTCAAATAAGAAGTTTGATTTTCTTAAGAATGCTAAGAAGGAGCGTATTTTGGTCCGATACTTTAATCTCAAAAACCCATTTACATCTTCACCTATCTCCAACAAACACCACAATTACATCGCCCACTGCCACCACCTCGTTGGAAGAGTTGCTAGAAAATTTCGCCGGGAATTTTGGTCAGAGAAGTCGTTGGAAATTTTTGCCGGAAAAGTTACCGGAAAATTTTGATGGAAGTTATCTGGAAAATATTTGTCGGAAAAAAGTTGTTAGAAAAAGCACAATAGAGTATGAAAAAACACAATAGAAAAAGACACAATGGAAAAACACAATGAAAACACAATTATATAACACAATTTGATAAAACACAAATTTGTAAAACATAATTATTGGTAAACCACAATTTGGAAAAAATAAACCCACTGATTTTTTTTTAATTTTTTATATAACAATATAGTACTCATATAAAAGATTAGAATATCGCTAGTTATTATGGTGATTTTGGTTTTTTAAAAAATGTAGTATAGAAAAGTTATTGACGTTTTGAAATGATGAGAAAATTGACATATGTCTCATGTGTGGGGAGAGGACGTCAATGAATGTTCTATCTCTATTATGCTCTTACCCTTATTTAACATTTGACTTCATCTATAAAATAATCTCAAACATCCGTGCCCAAAATTAATGAACTAAATTACTTGTTATTCTTTTTACAAAACTCATATATTCTATTATAACCTAACTCTTAAAACTATAATTGGTATATTGAAATAAAAATAAAAAAGAACTTTGAAAAGGTCTTGATGAATGTTTGCTAGGTTTTAATTTATAGTTCATATTTTTTTTTAATGAATTGTAACAACAATTTAAAAGAGAGAGAACATGAAAAAACAAAACGGTGTATAAAAACCGAAAACGCAAAATGTTTTTGGTTTAATAACTTTTTGGTAATTACTTTTTATAATATAACATGAGACCTAATAACCTCATTCAAAGAATGATAAATCAATAATCATTTAATTAATGTAAAGTTAGCTTATAAAAAACTAAAAACGAAAAAACTATATGAAAGATTTGAGTTAGGCATTGCGAGATTGTCAATTTGAATCTGAAATCCACCCGGGTTTTCGTCCCACCTTGTGTTACGCTAGAGAGTTTTGCTCTTATGATGGCATAATGAATGTCATGTGGCAGCCAGTGGTACGATTTTCCAGGGAAACGCTCAGGCCAAACTCTGAAGGCCAACGTGAGCCTAGTTAAGACAATATAATCTGGCCAGAGTGGGACAGTTAAAAAAATTATCATTATTTGGCTCACTTTGACCGCTCCATTTTGACCCTTTTGACCGGTCCATTATTTACCCGTTTTGATGATCCGTTTTTGCCCCCACTGAGAAAAAATCATGGATCCATGTCGCTACTTCACATCCAACATAAAAGTTGGAGAAATGGACTGGTCCTATTAATTAACACAACTGACTGAGTTATGACCCATAAGAGTTGCACCTTAGACAAAGAACTAAAATCCACTTGTAATTATGAACGATACACAAAATGAATTATAGTTATATAATTATATAGTATACTTATATATACATGGGAAATATACAGGAGATTTCAAATGAGAACCACTTTGAGTTTTAAGAACTCAAAATAACAATTTTTTTTAAACATATGTAATATATGTAGGTTACATACACGTAAAAAGATTTACAGAATTTTTTACTCACCGAGTCGACTTATTACATATGTGTAATGGACGTTTAAAGTTGTGTAATCACTGTATATCTTTATTCTCTCTTCTACTTTAATTTTTTAATTAATCTCAACTACATAATCTAATATATTTAATTAAATGTGTGGTTAAGAATGAAGTTTTTAAATTCTTAAAACTCAACAAGGTTCTCAAAATATCCCTCCTATATATATATATATATATATATATATATATATATATATATAGGAGGGATATTTTGAGAACCATGTTGAGTTTTAAGAACTTAAGAACTCAATTTTTGGTTACACATTTAATTAAATGGATTAGAATATGTGGTTGAGATTAAATTTGACCAAAAAGTCAAAGTATGAGAGAGAATAAATATGTAAGTGATTACACTAACTTTTACGTCTGTTACACATGTGTAAAAAGTCAACTCGGTGCGTTAAAAATTCTGTAATTTTTTTACGTTTATGTAACCTACATATATTACGCATGTGTAAAAAACATGTTGTAACCTAATAGTTTTATTTATTTTACTTTACTTATATATGATTTTATTCAAAAGGGAGTTACGGCACAGCTTGGTGTCCGTTTGTCTGCCACTTTATTATAATCATTTTGAGTTTATTGAAAAATATAAATTATACCAAAAAAAAAAGCCCTTTACTTATTAATCTGTGTTTAATGACATAAATTTTATTTATTGAATATTGTGCACGCGTTCGTTTATACCTTAATCCGTATCTAAGGACATAAATTTTATTATTCACAATAATAGTAGTGGGTTTACACATTAGGTAGTGTTAATATATATATTTTTTAACACTACCTTAAATCACTGTTTTGTCGTTAAAAGAAGCTAAACATTTTTCTTTTTTTTCTTTTTCATATTAAAGACATTTACCTGAATCAATATTCAGGAATCAGGCCTCTGACAAAAATGTTGTCCGAACTTATGGCATTCAATTTGTTGCACCACGTTAATTTGAAGAGAAAAATCCAAAATGACAGCCATGAGTGCTGCCATGTGACAGGCTGTTTTTGGTTGATTTTAGTTTATTTGATTTGAGTATCTTTCAGCCAAAATTGGAAACATGAGGCGAATCAAATTCAATAGATTCAAAATTGAACTGATAACAGAACTTGAATTGCGGTTCAGTTTCAACCCAAAAACCGAATAACATTATTTGTTATTAATTAGGTTTGGCTGTTATTGGATGTGGCAAACTCACAAAACATAATAAGTCATTATTTTGTTATTCGGTTTTAACTGATAACACAGTTAAATTTCGGTTTAAAATCGAGCCGAAACTCAAATACATAATCAGGTCAATTTTAAACAGTTTTGGTTTTTTTTCGGTCTGGCTTTCTATAAACAAATGCTTAACACCTAAAACGTTTAATATTTTTGATAAATGGGTTATATTCTCTAAATTTTTATAGTTTTAACTAAAATGCTTACGCTATGCATATAAAAAGCACTTGTTTATATGTTTTTCTCTTTTAAATTTTACATGTTTGTCTCTACGTGCGTACGCAATATGATGAGTTTTGACATGTTTATAAGGCTAAAGAGTGTGTTTCATTGAATGATGCAGATGAGACGCTAAATCTTTGTGACCACTTCAAGCATATGGTTTATGTAAGAACTGATTAATTAATTTGTGCTTTCTATCTATGTTTGGATATCAGATTGTGCTTTCTATCTATGTTTGGATATCAGTTTTGGTTAATTATCCGGTTAATCCAGCTTTATGTTTAGTAATTGTGATTGAGTAAACGATTGTTTATTAGGTCTATGTCATCAGTTATTTGGTTTGAAATTATCAACGTTTAGGAATATTGAGCTTTTATTGTCATTGATTCGTTTACTGTTAACCATTGTCTGTAATTGAATCTTATATATCTGTATTGGTAGTTAACTAAACCATATTCATTTGTGCCAATTAGTCGGATTGAGTTCACCACAAGGTCGGCCGCTCCATTTGTTGGGTTGATGATTAAAGGAAAAGCTGAAGGTGTTCGGCTTAGGCTTGGTTGATCGAACAACAGGTTGTGTTTCTTTCCGCCCTTTTAAATAAATTTAGAATGGATGGAAGAATGTTAACATCTCCGCAAAAGAAATAAGAATGCGGGTTTTTTGGTCTGTGTTCCACACATTGCAAGGACCACAAGAGACTTTTCTTCCTCTAATTTATGCCATTGCATGATTCATGAGTCATAAATTCAAATGGACCATCAGCTAGCTTCTTAGTCAATGTTTTGTCCAATTGATATTATTTTGTTTTCACATGTAGTGAGACCTATTGGCCCTTACACCAACTAATAGGGGTCCGTGACGATGCAAATGACATCAATGAAAATAGAGATGCAACATCCAGAAAGAAAGGTTGTATTCTCAATTTTTTGAACAACAAGATTCTTATTCTCAAATAACTTCAAAATGGGGATAATGTCATTACCTGTTATATTTGACGAATTAGAAGGTTAGTCCTGCTCCTCCACAACATGATAACTCGGCCGACTCAATCTCTTTGGGGGGCCTAAAACGATGTTTATAAACGAGGCCCTGTGTTGTAAAAAAGTCATCTTGCCCTCACTCCAAAAAGAAATCAAGATATTATTCTTTGCAAATACAAAGTAACGTAGTTCTTTACACATTCCCAGACCTAATTCTGTTTAAATACCCCTCAAATCACACACATTAATATAAATCTCAAAATATAAATATATAATTATTAATTTTGTTTTGGAAATCACTGGCCTTAGGAAGTGGGGCGTTAAAGACCTAACTTTATTTCGATGTACCTAAAGACGTCCTTGCACGATAACATCCTTTTCTATTTCTCCTAATGTGAGTTGGAAGATCCAGAGATGACGAGTTGAAATGTCGGAAATAGAGCTCATGTTACAAGTCTAATCCGTGTAATTCTTAAGACTAATTTACCTCAAACCAAAATTTAAATAAAAGTGAATATTATATCATTGCGCATGGCTTTTTATTCTCAGTTCAACAACGTGTTTGTTAATTAGAATTAATAATTTTACGATAGCTGTAAATTCTTTTATTGGCTCATTCTAAGGCATTCTACTCAGCGATGATCGTGGGCCGATACTGATAAACCCTAAATAGAATAATATATATCTAATACTTACAGACAGAGCGGTAAATTAAGAATCGGGCACTCAGGTTGAAAACACTAAAACACGTAACACAAAAGAACAAGCGGTAATAATAAACACCAATCTTGATCTTGGTTCTTGACATGTAGTCTATGAGCCACTTGATTTTGCCAAAGATATAATCCATATTCTTCAAAGTAGTAATCTTGACAATTCACGATTTTGCTTCATTGTCCCAGAAAGTATAAACACAATAGTTAACCGAACAATACAAGGAAAAAGAAAATAAAAGGAACAAATGGACACCCGGCGACCATGGTCGTGTGGCGGTATGTTAAAAAGAGGCCGGCGACTAAGGTCAGGCGATGTTCTTTGGTGGCAACGGAACATGGTCCGACAAGAACAAAAGAAAGAGAAGAAACAAATAGACACCCGACAACCGTCATCGTGCGGCAATGTGTCAAACCGAAAGCTAGTGAACCGTGGTCCGATGAAAAACAAAAGAAAGAAAAAGATATGGGTAATATATGAGAAAATTAGATCTAGAACGGGACAAATCTAGCGAGAAAAATCCGTCGTAACGTAAACAAATCGGACGGAAACGTGTGGACCAAGATTCCGATCAAGTCCATCCATTGTTATGAATTTGGGGAACTTTAATTCACTTGGATTTTCAAAGAGTCATGTGGAACATTTTAAATTAAAAGTTATTTGAGTGGTTAATTTCTCAAATACTTAATAGGATAAAACTCTGGATTTGTGACAAGACCTTAGTATGAAATTTTGTGAGAGATTAACAAGAGAGTGTGACCAAATGACACGAACACCTAGTTTATCTGATAGCAGTTTGGGTTTTAAGAAACTGCCTTATGCGGTTTAATTTTGAAATTAAAATTATTATTAATATTGCCGCCAAAATCAGACCTATGATTATGTGTGACATAATCATAACATTCGTTTTTTAATGAAGCATATATTAAAGAAATGATTTTTTTTTAATGAAGCTTAACCTAAGCCATGGACTCCATGAACCCCGCTAGGGGTTGCAACCTCTTGAAACCCTGTTACCTAGGGCGATACCCCCAACCCTGTTTGTTAGGGGCTTCGTCTCTAGCATCATAACAAACTAAGTGTGCCCTCCACATATTCGTAACTTGCTTAATGTTTATTACAATTACTTTAGTTGATCAGTTAATCCAACTACACTAAAATATTAACATTCATGGTAAAGAGGGTTTTCTACTTTCTATTTTTCTTTCTCTTTTTCATAATTGATTTAATTGAAAGTCAACAAATCTTAAAATCAGTGGAATCAAACAAAAATCACGGAGGATAAATGACAGTCGTGGATTTAACTGAAAAACATAAATTGCAACACTTCAATCGCTATAAACGGTGCCACTAATTGATTCACCAACAATGCGATTGCTTATTTGTTGTTGTCAGTAACATGCAAACTAAAATTCACCCATGACGACTTGCAAACTTAAAATTACAAACGACATATAGAGAAGCTAGCGGTGACTGTAAGAAGTAGCAAAAGAAATTTAAACCGTGACTTTATTAGAATAGGAAACAAAAAACTAGATTAATAATGTAAAAAAAATCAAACAAGAATGGACACGGCAACGACGGTGGTGGTGGCACACCGCCCTGTCTGGGGTTTGAACACGGTGGCGACGACTAGGGTTTGTTGTGATTGGCGCGCGACGGAAGGGGTAGAATGCGAATCTAATACCATGTAAGATAATGATAAATACTTTTATTGGTCCATTCTATTCGGTAGTGATTAAAATATATAAAGATTGACTGAACTTGTGACCTCAATACTAATAAACCCTAAATACAATAATAACAACCACGTGACATGTTAGCTCTAGCTCTTCATTGCAAATCCAACATTGGTAGGACCACATGGATTTGTCCTCTCTCGATTAACGTCTTTAATGTTATTCATGAGTAGCTTTCAAGTGACTACGTAGTATGTTATCTTATTAATGGTAGAAAGTAGAGTTGCAACCTCCACTAGGATTAATGGTTGAATTTGATATATGAGATAATGCCATTACTTATATATCTTCGATGAATTAGTCCTTCATGCCCAAGAGCTTCTTCTCCATGGCACGATAACATCCATCTATTTCTCCTACTAAAAAAAGAAAGATCAAGAGAAGAAGACCTATCTTTAGAGAGAATTATAAGCTCTTCGAATTTGCATATATATAACTATCTTTTGAGCCCGTGCATTACACGAGATTTGTCAAATGAAAAAAAAATAATGATAAAGTCCATTATTTGAAATAAAGACACAAAATTAAAGATAAAAAAGAAATTAAATATATATTACATATAATAAGAAGTCTATAATCTTAAATTTACATTAATATGGAAAACCTATAAACAAATTAAATATAGCTATGAGTTCAATATTGCAATGAGTTCAAAGAAGCGTTAAAAACGGATTCAT
This sequence comes from Bidens hawaiensis, assembly GCF_021521415.1. NCBI lineage: Eukaryota > Viridiplantae > Streptophyta > Magnoliopsida > Asterales > Asteraceae > Bidens > Bidens hawaiensis. Next base: position 608,785 of record NW_027491634.1, read on the forward strand.
AACAATAATAAATCTAACTAATATATTAAAGCAACATAATTTTGTCCACATGTTCTTCACATAGGTTGTCCACATAGACTTCCATGTCATCAACCTTTCATAAATCTAATTTCCACATATTCACCATAAAATTTTAATCATTGATATTGACTTTTATATTTTTTGTAACTTATTAATGTAATTATGATATTAATTATACTAATTATTGTTAGAATTAAAAAAAAACTTATTAAATTTACTAGGTTTAAATTGTTCTTCGTTTCTTCTTTGAAAGGCACATGTTTCGTTCGAAAATGATAACGCTCCTATCGTTTGTAACCAGATTCTTCACTTCATCTATAACCGGTTCTTCATGATTTGTCGGTTTGATAATCCAAACAACATCAAATATGTTCATCGTTTGCAATTATCAGGTATGATTTATATTTTAGTGTTTAATCGATTTTTGTGAAGAACAACATCAACTTGATTCACTGTTATTGGATTTAGGGTTTAACTGCATGATTTTTTTATACTAACGGTTAATAGATTTGATATTTAATCTATGCCTATTAATCGATTTATGTTTTAATCTATTTAGGGTTTAAAGGTATGATTTTTTTTTAAATTACCAGTTAATCGATATGATGTTTAATATGTTTGTTACTTAAAATTATGTTTATATATTGTGATTTTTTGTTCATAATACGTCTTTTTCCAAGTTTCACTAATATTAATTTATTTTTATGACCTATCAATTTAAAATTTGAAAATCTTATTATATTTGGATAGAAACCTAACTATTATAATCTAACTAATATAATAAACCAACTCAATTCTATCCGCGTGTCATTAATCTAGGATGTCCACATATGACTCCACATCATCATATTTCCATATAATTATTTTCCACATATTCACAATTAATTTTTGGTAACATTAAACTGTTATTTTTGGAAACTAAAATCTTTTTTAATATAGTTGATCAATTAGTTATACATTAACTAGAAATTCACAACCTTACAAAAATTGTTATTTTTAATTAAAACAATCCTGTAACAACAATTTTACAAAAAAACAATTAAAACAATCTTACAAAATGCAAACCAGGAATTTTTTTTAAAGGGGATGGATCCCCGACAAACATTTCAATAAAAATAAAAAAAAAGAAAATGAGTTAATTAAAACGATTTCTAAATTAGTCAACAGTTCAAATTGGTTTATTATTATAGTTAGATGTCTAATTTTTGGTAGTTCCAAAAATCAAGTCCTGGATTTTTATTAGAAATTATATGCTCCATTTATAGGCTTATTTATAGTGTTTTATTTATAGGATGTATATTGCATTATGTTGAATTTGATTTATTGTATTTATTATTTAATTAAAACGGTTTTTGAACTTACAGTGTTTATCAAAAATAAACATCTCCATATGTAGTATATAACATCCGCTCATAGATGCATTCTCCACATCAAAACAATCTTCTGCCTTTGAAGCTTTTACAAAGTAAGTTCTTCAACTGTTAGTATAAATTTTATATTTAAACGAATTATTTCAGTAAAGTCTTTTATCATTTGATTTAAAACATATTACAATGGAGGTTCAAAGCTTTAAAATGTTGGATGAAATTGATGTTTTCAAAACATCTCCATCTACAGTTAAGGTTAGAGTTTTGAGAGTATGAACCGTCAAGGATAACAAACACTCCAAACGAGGACTTCTTAATGGAGATGGGCCTCATGGATCAATCTGTAAGTTTTTTATTGTTTTATATTTTCTTTTCTCTATGCTACTCTTTTCATTAATTATCTACACATGTTTCTTATTATTATTATTATTATTATTATTTCATGACAGGAGAATCGAATGCAAGCTACGGTTTTTAAACCCGACATTTTTTGTTTCAAGAAACTCTACATGGGTGAAAATATAAGTTTAAACTTGGTATGTATTTGTAAGCTTAGTTTTCAAATAGTATTACAAAATCTGTTACTAATGTGTTTTTGTATTTTTTTTCAGGTATAATGGTTCATTTATGTTATATTATTCATCATTTACTGAATTATTTATTTATAAAGTATTTTCTTTTTATCTTATAGACATAGTTTAACATCTTTTGTAATATCTGTTGGTGAAAAACTTATGTCAAATATTTGTGTTGATTGAATTTGTTTTTTACATTTTATATTGTATCTTGATATGTTTTCCACCTGTGTGTAACACGGGTTATTATCCTAGTAAATAAAATAGAAACACATAGAATGATTTGGTACATGTATATGAGTTCCATACTGCGATGAAAAGTTTTTTTATATGATCCTATTTCTTTTGATGAAATGATTATATGATAAATATTTATGAAATAAAAGAAAACCGGAATGGACGGTTTCCAAAAAAACAAAAAACTCGGACTTTTTTTTCACAAAAAACATAAATTGTAGGACTCCAAATTTTCTAGGTATAATTAATCAAGATTTTAATGTTTAATAGTTTTTAAAATGATTATGTTTAGAAAATTAAATTAAATATTCAAAATGAAATAATCCGTTAACTGAAAATTTAAATTAAATATCATATTTAAAACTTTATATATATTAAGTGAGAAGCTTTGCATAATCCAAAACGAATTCGTAAGTCCTTATTGTTAAAAAAATGTTGATTTCTTTAATAAAAAGTAAGGTATACATAGAGCATAATTTATATTTTAGATACTAAATTGTTGTAAATAGTCATTAATGTGTGAATAATAGGTTGAAATATATTGAAAATGTTGTAACTCGTAGGTCAAACCATTTTCACCCATGATCCATGAATAGCATGGATTAAGAAGAAGAGAGATTAGAAAAATTATGATGAAATTTTAAGCTAGAATTGAATGCGGTTAGAACAACTAAGAATCATTATTTTTGTTTATTATTATAGTAAGATTAGATGATTAATTTGTGTATGCTAAAAAAAATGGTGAAAAGGAGCTTTCATTGAATAGGAAAATGATTTTCTCCTAATTTTAGAAAAGAATATTTATGTGTAAGGTTAATATATATTTCTTTCCTGGGTTTGTGTTATATCATGCGAGAACTTCTCAACAAACCAATCCAAAGTGTGTTCATAATAGAGTTAACATGAATGAGATATCAAAGCTACTTTTAAATTTAGGCTGGCTACTTCTAGTTTTGGGATGCTCATTTTTCTATGTGGGCAGATCTTCAGGGCACCTTAGACTTGGGCATAAAACTCGGTTCTGGACCTGAATTTGTGTACCTGATCTTCAGGTACAGACCGGGTTACAATTCCTCATAGAAATTGTATCTGGACCAACAAGAACCAGTTCCACTTCTACCCGGTCAAAACCCGGACCTGACCCGTACAAAACCCGATAAACACCGGTCAAAAAATGACCATACTCGGAACTGGTTTCTACTTGACCCGCTATTAACTTTGTTGATGAAACTCAGAACCGATTCCTTCTCAATTCCTTTTTTTTCAATAAAAAAATGGTTTGTGCACCTCTAGGTCACCCCATTATGGATTGTTGACTTATCTAATATTTTTAGTAGGTTGAGTTAGTGGCGGACCTAGCATATATAACGTTACCCCTGTTATACAAATTTTCACCGATAGTACAAATTTTATATATTTTGGTCGGTTTTCGTATTTCATTACCCCTAAAAAATTATATAGCGTTACCCCTGTTTGTTTAAAGCCCAACCAAATTAAAAGCTGAAACCAATTAAAGCCCAACCAAATTTAAGCACAAATTAATAAACCATTTGTTTGTTTTTCCTTTATTCTTAAACGTTTGGTTTAGGTCAGACATCAACATTCAACAAACCAAAGTTTTATTCAGTCGTGGCTTCCACCCCACACTGCCCCAACCCCCTGCATGCTGCAGCCGAGTAGCCAACGGTCGGTGCTCCTTCAGTCCCTCACTTCCTCGTCTACTATTTGAATTTTACTTGTTCAATTTAGGTATTCTTCTACTTCCACTTAAACTTGTAATTGTTTATTTGTTCGAATAAATTGTTAATTTGAAATTTTTTATGGGTAATTAAATGATTTTTTTAAAAGTGAACTTTTAATTTTTGTTATCTTTAGGATTTGAACTCAATACCTTCCCTCCAAACCCAGATGTTTTAAAGGCTTTGCCTTTGGCAATGGAGCACCACCCCATTGGTAGCAATTGAATGATTGATTACGGTTCGTTGGATATTCGGATAATATATATTAGAAATAGTAATTGATTAGGGATTTAGGGTTTATGTGTAAATTGAAATTGATTATAGATTTATGATTTAAATTTTCTCCCTTCTAAAATTAGGGAACTTAGAGATGAAACAACAAAGTCTTATTAGCAATCTTTTTAAACAAAAATTATAAGAAATGATGATATCGGTCCAAAGGCAAGTTAAAAAAAAAACTATTGTATGAAATATCGTAAAAAAAATTCGGATATTGTATGAAATAAGGTAAAAAAAATTTCGTTTATATTGTATGAAATACGATAAAAAAAAATATTTTTGAACGTTATCTCTGTAATTATGGTCTAGATCTGACACTGGGTTGAGTCGTGGATATTCACATATGATGGTAGATCTTCTATTGTCTTTGGTGCTACTACTACACTATACATTTGTTGTAGGAAAGATTTCAAGTTTTAATAAATATGATAATTATTTTCTTAAATAGTAGTTATTTTGGAAGTTGAAATATGAGTGTTTGGTTGGTAAGCAGGTTCGGTTAAGAACTGAACCTATACACACATAAAAGAATTTTAAATGCCATTATAAGAGTATATTAATTTGAAATGAATCAAGTAAACAAAAAATCTAAAGTCGTAGGGTACCCCAAGTAATGAATTTAAAAATATTAAATTAGACGTTACGAATTTTTAATGAATTTTAATGAAATTAAAATAACTAAATTAGACAAGCTGAGGAAGTTATTTCTCTATAGTGATTTTTAATGTAACTATAAAGATTGAAACTAAGATAGTGTTTGGTATGCAGCAATTACAGAGGGAATGAAATTATTTATTGCGTGGGAATAAAAAAAGTGGTGTTTGGTTGCTCAATGAAATGAAATCATCCATTATACATGGAATCTCATTCCATCAAGACCATTCATTCCCACCCCCTTCATTTTTTTCATTCTATTCCTCTTTCACCATACTTTCTCAACAACACCACTACTTAACAACAATCACCAGCAATACCATCGCCACCATCACCACCTGACCGCCACCACCACTTTACCACCAACGCTACCGCCGCCGCCGCCGCCGCCACCACCTTACAACCAGCGTTACCACCGTCACCATCGTTGCGGTAACCACCGCACCACCGCCACCATCGTTGCGGTCCACCACAACCATTGTCATTGCCTCCGCTTGGTCATCATCGCCACCACCATTGTCGCTGCCTGACCACCACCACCGTTGCCGCCACCCAACCATCGACATCACTACCAATGCTACCACCGCTTGACCACCTACACCACAACCACCGTCGCCACCGCCACCGCCATTTTCGTTACCGGGGCTACTACTACCGTCGCCAATGTAGTTTTTTTTTATTTTGGTAAAAAAATTATTTGATATAGGAATGTTTTTATTATTTCTATTTTATTCATACAATTTTTTTTGGATACCAAACAACATAAAGTAATAAATCATTTCATTCATATATGTTAACCAAACATGACAAATGAATGGTAATGATCTATTTAATTCTCTTGTTCATTTCATTCCTTATCCCATTCCATTCCCCCTTTATTACATTACCGCCAACCAAGCATACCCTAAGTAACTACCGAAAATGCTCTTACGCTATGTTTCCGAGTTCATTTAACGAGAGAAAGAAAAGGAAAGGAAACATTTTCCTTTCCTTTATATTCTTTTCTTTTTCTTTCTCTCCTCAATTCCTCCCATTTTGGAAGGAAGGATATCATCCACCATTTACTCTTTATTTCACCCATCTTTCCTTTCCTTTTCTTTCCTTTCTTTCCTTTAATGAAACTCGGGAACACGCATTTTGTTCTTTCCTTCTTTAAATGAAGCTCGGGAACACAACAATTGTTTTCCATCCTTTCCTTTTATTTCCTTTCTCTCCTTAAAATGAACTCGAGAACACTCTATAAATAAGAAAAAGAATAATCTCACAAAATAGTAATCAAGTTTCACCATTGTTCTAATTAGGTCATTCATACTTTCTTTTGTCTCAATCAGATCATTTAAATATGAGTTAATGTTCTAGTCATAAGTTTTTTACTTGTTTAGCAGGTTGCAATCCTACATGACATTTTTTTTAAGAAACTTATTAATGGTGAAATGAAATATGTAACTCGAACCTAAATTTATTTATTTCTTTTTTTTTCTAATTAAGATTTGAACAAAATAAAGCCAGACCTAAGCATCTTCTTCACGTCCTTTTCTTCATTTTCGACAACCAGTGATCCGACGACCCTTACTTTTTTTCCCAGCTAACATATTAATTCCATCCTCCATTGTTATTTTTCAACCACCCATTATAACCCCATTGATATCATTAATCAATTTGTTCATATCATTATACTTCATTTTCAAGAACTTCACATACAAATCCATTTGCTTGAATCTCATCTCTTCAAGATAGAATATGATTTGGCTCCTTGAAATCGATGCAGAATAAGACGAGTAACACCTTAAAAAGCACTCGATTGATGAGGGACGATAATCGTGAGTTCATAGACGGGGAAATGGAGGGTGTAAAAAATCGCAATGGTCTTCTTGCATTCCATGAGTGGTGGCTGATTTCATGGTGTTGATGATAAAACGGTGGTTTTCTGACTTTTGGTTGGTCTTGCCAGTTAGGTTTTAATAAGGTGGTTGAAAAATAACAATGGAGAATGGAATTAATATGTTATCCGGAAATAAAGTAAGGGTCGCCGGAAAATTGGGTCGCCAGAAAACTGGTTGTCGGAGATGAAAAAGAGGACGTGAAGAAGATGCTTGGGTCTGGCTTTATTTTGTTTAAATCTTAAACTAGGAAAAAAAAAAGAAATAAATAAATTTAGGTTCAAGTTACATTTCCATTTCGCTATTAATAAGTTTTTTAAAAAGAAAAAGATGCCGTGTAGGATTTCAACCTGCTAAACAAGTAAAAAACCTATGATTAGAACATTAACTTATATTTGGATGACCTGATTGAGACAAAAGAAAGTATAAGTGACCTAATTAGAACAATGATAAAACTTGATTACTATCATGTGAGATTATCCCAGTAAGAAAAGCCTGCTACAGTACTTCCAAAAGTAAAGTAGTCGATGCCATTTGACTTTTCTTAAATTAATAATGATAATAGTTTTAAGTAATTTTTTTATTAGCTTATTGTTATTTAGTTACTATTAATAGTTTACAGTTCCAGAAAAAATAATTAGTTTAGTTTAAAAGGTGTCGTAAAAAATAGTTTAAAAGACATACACATTTTTTGGTTTGTTTATTCTTGTTTTATTTAGATTTTAGATATATATTGTAACTAAATAATAAATATTATTTTTATTAATTTTACTATCTATTTTTATTTATTTTTATTATAACTAAATAATAACTACTATTTGTTTTATTTTTATTTTGTTTTAAAAGGCATCCACATTTTTTTATTTACATACCTTACGTCACTAAATAATAACTATTATTGCACACTATTATTGATTTATAGAAAGAGAGACATATATACATAATGAAGATTCTTGGTTAAATGTTTCTAGTTCCGTCACTGTATGGAGCGTGGGGAACCGATTGGAACATGTGGATTTATGGGTGCTTATACATGGCCGCCCGTATGTAGAAGAAGCCAAAGCTAGGGCAAGTAAGGTCCTTTCCAGTTGATAGCAATCAACGTACTCGGATAATGAGGCCCTTTTCCACTCGATACAAATGGACCGGAGTGCAAAGGGGGCGTATGATCATACTTAATGAGGCTTCCCAACCGTGCAAGTAATATTCGTGCAAGTAAATTTGTGCAAGTAATACAAGTAACACACAAGTCCATATACGAATTGTAGTTTTGTAATAGAAGTAACAATACTTGAATTTCAATATGGATACATATGCTACCCCAAAATAATGAAAATATTAAAAAGGGGTGGTGAAAAACTCACCTTGAAATTGAAGATAAACGTTGCAATGAAAACCGAAAGCATGATAACGAAACCGAAGCGGTCGAACATGCGTTAAAGAAATCCGAAACGATTGAACTTCTCGAACTATAATTAAAACAAAAGCAAGTCTAACTATCGGGATTGAAAAGGTTAACATTATTTTGTTAACGGAGTTAAGCATTATTTAATGTAACTTTTATTATTTTATTGCATTTTTATATTTTAATAATATTGTTTAAGCTTTAACGGGTTTTAACGATTTAAATTAATATTTTATTAATAACTTAACGCTAATACGAGAATTATGATATTTGCGAATCACGGATTTTAACTATAGTTTTATCTCAAAATAAAAATGATTATGTTTACAATTTATCAAAGGTAACGAGCTATAGTCAACGAAACGGAAAAATAAAATAATTTTATCGGTTTAATGAAGGTGAACGTTAGTTTTTAGGTGAAAAATGTTAAACCTAGATTTATACATAATTTATTTATGTTAAAATGATTTTATTTGATTTAAAATAATTTTTAATAATCTATTTGGTTTATTTAATAATAAAGACGACTTAAAAGAATTCGGTTCATTTCCGGTCGGACCCGGACTCAACTTTAGGTTGGGTTCGTTTCCGACATGGTAAAAAGTATTATATTTTAAAGAGTGAGATGAAAAGAATTAGTCTTAGATGTTGGATAAATAAAATAACTAAACCGAACCGAATAAATACATAAACGAGTCAAGATCGTTTTTGATGAACTACACTATTGTTAAATAAATAATATAACATTAAGTTCTAAACGACACGAACAAGCAGAAACTAAAAACATACCCGGAACAAGAACTTAGATAATAAAAGAAGAAATCTTGAACTTCACGGTTTGACTTCATAAATCAAAGTAGGTGAAAATCACCAAAATGAGAAAATAACAAGAATCTTTTGTAAATTGAGTTGTGAGGAAATTGGAAGGAATGGAGCTCTATTTCTAAGTGAAGTGAGCTAAAGTTGTTTCAATTGTATTAAATTGATCAAAATACTTAATGGGTCATGAATGTCATTTAAAATTTGTAATTGGTCATAAAAATTAAATTGTAACCTACAATTTATATTCAAACACATTTATTATCATTATAAAGAATTTTGACCAAAATTTAAATGTAGTAGGAATGTATTTTTCTTCATCTTTTAAAACCAACTAAGTAAAAAAATATGACATAATTAAATAATAATAAAAAAAATGTACTTTGGTTATACGTAAGTAATGTTATCTATACGACATTTGAATAAAGTATATATATATATATATATTAGTAATGGTTAATATATTTAAATAAATTTAGGAAAAGCTATTACATATGAAATATGTAACATATGATTGTATTTATAACTAAATGGATCACCTCGACTAATAAAACGGATTAATTTTCAAAATATATTTACTCTTTAGTCCTTGAACTTTGAGGTGCAATCTATATGAAATAGAATTTATATAACTTGGATATTTTTATATTTTACTCGCACAGTTTGCAAATTGTTTTATCTTTAAAACATTGACTTTCGTTAATTGCGCAGAATGAATTGAAAGCGACAAATGATAACCGTAAATCCTCGGAATTCAATACGAATAGAAAATGAAGGTATGATAAACGACGAACAAGAGTACATTAAAATGAAAAACCGGGTCGGTTTAACGAACACAATACTAACTCAAAAATGACGAATGTCACTTGAAGTGAAACTTAAGAATCTTTTAATAATATATATATATATTTATAAAAAAAAACCAAAAATTTGAAATAGGTCGGGTTTTCAGATTTGAAAAGTAACGAATGTTACAGGATTCACAACTTTTGGGAATTTCGTCCCGAAATTAAAATAAAAATAAAATTTTACAAGAAAACAACTAATATGAGGAGTTCTTTAAAAATTTTTAACGATTTTATATACATATTTAAATAAAAACATTAACATCGATCTTTGAATGACCCGAAAAACGCCACAAATGGGAATATGGTAAGGACACTTATATATAGGATGTACCAGCGGCGTATCCACCATGCCCTTATCGTACTACATTTGTCCCGTCCTTCAAAATCATTATAGGTTTCGAGTTATTGCACACAACATACTTATTATGTCTTCCATGCGAGGACTTGGGTAATTACGTGTCGACCCATAATTACCTTTATCGTCTGATGGTCCACACAATCCGTCCTATTGTGTGGGTTAACATAGAATAAATTCTTATGTGAAAGTTTTTAAATCTAGAATAATAAACTATAAGCATTGGAAATAATAAAAATATATGATTAAGTCATTGAGGTCAGGGATAAGCGAAAGCATTACGTCCACATGAAATCATTGAAATTTAAACGAGGTAAACGATGTTATTGAAGTTTAAACAAAATAAGTGTATCTTATAATAATGAATGGAAACATCACGAACATTATTTTAATTAAACGAAACATTGGATTTGAGAATAACAGGATGTATCAATTAGATAACGAAAATCGGTAAGGCATTGGGTTCGTGATTAAATTAGATAACGAAACTTTATTATTAAAATGACATGTTAACTGTGACATTCGTCAATTTCCGATTCATATTCGTATTTGTAAGCCCGACCCGTTGGGTCGTTTTGATGTATATTCATTATTATTTATCATTAATAAAGTATTTCCGACATTTACGTTTAACGTTCGTTCATTTATTACTATGTTCAATTTATTTATGAAACCTCGAGCCTTAAATGTTAAGCGAGTTAAAACGCGTAAATAATCCAAAACCGAAAACCATTTAATTCGATTATTAAGTTTAGGGTCAAAAGTGTAAAACTTGAAAACTTAGTTTAACTTGAAAGAACTTAAATTACATTTAATAAGTCTGATAAACAAAAGGGGCTGAAACTGAAAATTTTATTTAAATCATAAAACCCTCCCCGCCTCCCCCCCCACCCCGTTTTTCCGGCCACCCTCCGGCCGCCGGAAGCGGTGCCGGAGGTGACCCAAACACCACCCAAATTTATTATTTTAACCAAATATTTATATAAACGTGTTTCTCCGTTGACCTAAAGCATTAACCGACTAAGTAATTGTGATTCCTTGCCGTAAAACACCCCGTAATCGTCGCCGGAAATCACGGATTCACCATTAATGCAAATATCGCGTATACGCTCCACCCCGTAGTATAAATAGATGCCCAAGCTTCATTACAACTCGCTCATTCCTCTCAATCCCCCTCTAATACACTGAGTAATCTGTAATTGGGAATTCTTATAAATTCTTTTCCGGCAACTGGGTTTCGGTCAAAACAAAACCTTATGAGGTAATTAATATATGCTTGTTAATGTCGTTACACCAATAAACAAAACCCTAGTCTAATTATAACGAACATGGAACAGAAACCCTAATTGATAAATTAGGGTTTATGTTCTTGAAGATGAAGAAGATGAAGTTGAACATCTGTTTAAAGTAAACTGTTTCCATAACTTCATTGAATTGCTTCCTAGTCCAACTGGTTAAATCATTAACATTGTAAGCATGAGACCCGGGTTCGAAACCCGGGTCAAGCGTTTTTTTTTCTTTTTGTGTTGGGCCCTGTATTTTTATTATTATTATTATTAAAATCCATTTCAAAACTAATGGTATATTTAAGTATTAAAAACCATACTATAAACAAATATTGTCACCAGAGCAGTTGGATAATACCCAGAACTTATACCACCAAGACCCGTGTTCGAAACCCGGGTCAATCTCATATTTTTTTATTAAACATTTTTCCAGTTTATTATTAATTAATAAATCATTTTAATCAATTAATAATCAAAATAAATTTATAAAAACCTTTTTAACTTAAATAAAAATTATGTAAATTAAATATAAATTATAACTCACCATTACACACTTAAAACCAAGTTTTCTCATTTTCGTAAACCGTAACTAAAAATCGTTTGTTAATCGTAAAGTAAACATTAATTTACTAAAAATCGTTCCGTTAACGCAATAATTATAATTATGACTTATAATTAATAGTTCAAGCTTTTCGAACATATAAACTTTGTTTTCTCGCCATTAAAGTGCTTAAATCGTGCTAATAACCAAATTGCCGTTAAAACATAAATAATAATAATACAATAATCTAAAGCCATAAAATTTGTAATGAATTACTATAAAATGATAACTAACTTCTAAAATTACTCATGCAATTAATCAACTTTAGAATCCCGTTAGAATAGCCGTTAAAATTCGTGTTTATTCTTATTTGTAGTTCGTACGAATTGACCGCTTCGGTTTCCTTTGACGCCTTCAAGTTATTCTTATTCCTTTTTCACTACAACTGCTAAGGTGAGTTTTTCACCACCCCTTTTTAATGTTTTAATGTTTTGGGGTAGCATATGTATCCTTATAAAAATTCAAGTATTATTTCTTCTGTTACCAAAACTACAATTCGTATATGGACTTGTGTGTTAATTGTATTACTTGCACGAATATTACTTGCACGATTGGGAAGCCTCATTAAGTATGATCATACGCCCCCCCTTTGCACTCCGGTCCATTTGTATCGAGTGGAAAAATGTAACACCCCGGCTTAAGCGGAAACGCCCGAGTGTGACGTACAGATTGCTCAAACACACGTGGCACTATTAAGTGACCATAATAACATTAATTCATTTAATAAGCCAAGTAACACAAGTTCGAAAGTAACAATACAAGTTCAAACCAAAACATAATCATAACAATAGTTCTTTTATTGAAATACCCTAAGTAATCTAAGTGTCTTCAATACTTCAACCTCTAATCACGGTACCTGTAACATATGTATAAAATATGGTCAGCTATAAATATAGCTGGTGAGTTTCCACAATTTAAATACGTACATAAAAACCATACAATTCATAGACATGTGATAAACGAGCAAGTAAGTCCTTTCCAGTTGGTACAACCAACGTACTTGGATAATCGTGCAAGTAACGTCCTTTCCAATTGGTAACAACCAACGTACTTGGATAATGAGGCCCTTTTCCACTCGATACAAACGGACCAGAGTGCAAAGGGGGGCGTATGATCATACTTAATGAGGCTTCCCAATCGTGCAAGTAATATTCGTGCAAGTAATATAAGTAACACACAAGTCCATATACGAATTGTAGTTTTGTAATAGAATAAACAATGCTTGAATTTTTATAAGGATACATATGCTACCCCAAAACATTAAAACATTAAAAATGGGTGGTGAAAAACTCACCTTATGAATAAGGTAATAAAAGAAGCTTGAAAACGTTGAAGAATGCAACAACCGAACACGTCACGAAAGCCGAAGCGTGTGATCAATAACTAAAATAGATAAAAATAAGACTCAATCGATAACCTTTATTGAATATTTCATGTTATTTTGTATTCTTCAATTATAATATTAACATTTAAGTTTTAAGGGAAATTTGGTTATTAATATGGTTTAAGTATTTTAATCGGCGAGAAAACGAAGTTTATATGTCCAAAAAGCTTGAACTAATGGTTATAAGTTATAATTATAATTATTACGTTGACTAAGCGATCTCTAGGAATTTAAAGCTTACCTTACGTTTATTAAACGATTTTTAGTTACGGTTTACGAAAACAAAAAACTCGGTTTTTAAGTGTGAAATGGTGAGGTATATTTTATAGTTAATTTACATAATTTTTATTTAATTTAAAAAGGTTTTTATAAACTTATTTTGATTTTTAATGATTAAAAAGGATTTATTAATTAGGTGAAAAATTAAATAAAAGTAATATGGCTGACCCGGGTTTCGAACCCGGGTCTTGAGGTTTACATGTGCAGTGTGTAACCAGTTGAGCTAGGGTGAACATTCGTTTATGCTTGGTTTCCCTTGTTTAAATATAATAACAGTTTCTAAAAATTTTGGTTAAATAATAACATGTTATATAAAAAAGGAAGGAAGGCATGCATGACCCGGGTTTCAAACCCGGGTCTCTTGTTTGTTATCCTAACATGTTAACCAGTTGGTCTAAAGAGCAATTCAGATTATACTTGAAAAATATTATATATATATAATAATGAAAATTCATCTTCTTCCTTTATCAAGAACATAAACCCTAAATTTTACAATCGATTAATCTGTTCAAGGTTTAGGGAAATTAGTTTAGGGTTTTTAATCATTGATGTTACGACAGTACAAAGCATATAACAATTACCTTAATATGTTTTGATTTGGCCGAAACCCAGTTGCCGGAAAAGAATTTATAAGAATGCCCAATTACAGATTACTCAGTGTATTAGAGGGGGATTGAGAGGAATGAGCGAGTTGTAATGAAGCTTGGGCATCTATTTATACTATGGGGTGGAGCGTATACGCGATATTTGCATTAATGGTGAATCCGTGATTTCCGGCGACGATTACGGGGTGTTTTACGGCAAGGAATCACAATTAATTAGTCGGTTAATGCTTTAGGTCAACGGAGAAACACGTTTATATAAATATTTGGTTAAAAAAATAACTTTGGGTGGTGTTTGGGTCACCTCCGGCGCCGCTTCCGACGGCCGGAGGGTGGCCGGAAAAACGGGGTGGGGGAGGGGGGCGGGTAGGGTTTTTTTAATATAAATTGAATTAAAATTGTTACTCTATTAGTCCCTGAAGTTTAAAGAACCTTTAAATGATAATATAAATATCTTTTAAGTTAAATAAAGTTTTCAAGTTTACATTTTTAACCCTAAACTTTATAATTAAATTAAATAGTTTTCGGTTTTACGCGTTTAACCCGTACGGCTTGATTACTTAAGGCTCGGGAATTTATAAATACTTGAATGACAACGAACATCGAATAATGAATATTGAATGTCGAGAAACACTTTATTAAAATATTTACTACATCGAAACGACCCAACGGGTCGGGTTTACAAATACGAAAACGAATCGAAGAACTGACGAATGTCACAGCATTCCCTACTTTTGAAAATTTCGTCCCGAAATTAGTTTAAAGAATCCGTATCAAACAAATGGGGATACTTAGTTTGCATTTGGTCTTCCCGCTCCCAAGTAAATTCAGCGCCCCGTTTAGATTCCCAACGAACCTTTACCAAAGGTATGCGGCTACGTTTGGTCTCTTTGTCCATGCGGTCCATAATTTCCACCGGCTTCTCAATAAAGTGCATAGATTCATCGATGCGCACTTCGTCAAGTGGTATGTGGAGATTTTCCTCGGCTAAGCATTTCTTAAGATTCGACACATGAAACGTCGGGTGAACATTCGCGACTTCTTGTGGAAGTTCAAGAGTATAGGCCACGCTACCAACACGATTGAGAATTTTGAAAGGTCCAACATATCGAGGAGATAGTTTGCCTTTCTTACCGAAACGAACAACACCCTTCCAAGGAGATACCTTGAGAAGAACACGATCACCAACATTAAACTCGAGAGGTCGTCGACGATTATCCGCCTAGCTCTTTTGGCGACTACGAGCGGCTAAGAGATTTTGTCGAATTTGCGCGATCCGATCAGTGGTCTCTTGGACAAGTTCGGGACCGGTGATTTGGGTTTCACCAATCTCATTCCAATAAATCGGAGAACGACACTTGCGACCGTAGAGTGCTTCGAATGGAGCCATACCGATGCTCGTATGAAAACTGTTATTGTAGGAGAACTCAATCAGATGAAGATGAGAATCCCAGTTTCCACCAAAATCCAAAACACAAGACCTAAGCATATCCTCAAGCGTTTGAATCGTCCGCTCGGATTGCCCATCGGTTTGAGGATGATAGGCGGTGCTAAGGTCCAAACGAGTTCCCAACGCGGTTTGCAGAGATGACCAAAAGTGAGACGTAAAACGACTATCACGATCGGAAATAATACGCAAGGGTACACCATGACGGCACACGATACGTTGAACATAGATTTGAGCGAGTTGATCAACCGAGAATTTTTCATTGATCGGAATGAAGTGCGCGGACTTAGTCAAACGGTCAACAATAACCCAAATTCCATCGTGGCGGTTTCGAGTGGTTGGAAGTTTAAACACGAAATCCATGGTCACATCTTCCCATTTCCAAATCGGGATGTGCGGTTGCACGAGTAAACCAGATGGTCGCTGATGCTCGGCCTTAACTTTAGCGCAAGTAAGGCACCTTGCGACGTACAATGCAATGTCTTTCTTCATACCAGGCCACCAAAATATGGACCGTAAGTCGAAATACATCTTATCCGCACCGGGATGAATGGAATATCGCGACTTATGAGCTTCGTCCATGATGAAAGTACGAAGATCGTCACGATTGGGAACCCACAAACGATTAAGGTAATACAACAAACCATTGCGCTTAGTTTCGAGTTGAAGCTCAGCGCCACAAGACATCTCGTCGTGGATATTACCCTCGGTGACAGAGACATGTTGAGCTTCAAAGATTCGGAGTTGGAGATCGGTTTGGACGGTCACACTATGAAGCAAGATAGATTTCACATGAGTTTTTCTGCTAAGGGCATCGGCTACAACATTCGCTTTACCGGGGTGGTAGCGAATTTCGCAGTCGTAATCACTAAGTAATTCGGCCCATCGACGTTGCTGCATATTTAAATCCTTTTGGTCAAAAATGTGTTGAAGACTCTTGTGGTCGGTGAATACCACACATTTTGTGCCATAAAGGTAATGTCTCCAAATTTTTAACGCAAAAACCACAGCACCAAGCTCGAGATCATGCGTCGTGTAATTTCTTTCATGAACTTTGAGTTGCCGTGAAGCGTAGGCGATGACTTTACCTCGTTGCATAAGGACACAACCGAGGCCTTGGTTAGAAGCATCGCAATAAACAACAAAGTCCTCGTTGCCCTCGGGGAGAGCAAGGATCGGCGCATCGCAAAGCATACGTTTGAGGGTTTGGAATGCTTCATCTTGCTTTGGCCCCCACACGAAAGGCTTATCTTTGTGAGTCAAAGCGGTTAGGGGCAAAGCGATCTTGGAAAAATTGAGGATGAAGCGACGATAATAACCCGCGAGACCGAGAAACGAACGAACTTCGGTAGGAGAGGTTGGAGTCTTCCAATTCTTGATGGCTTCGACCTTGGTGGGGTCAACGTGAATTCCTTTTTCGTTTACTATGTGCCCCAAGAAAGGAATTTCGCTCAACCAGAATTCACACTTCGAGAACTTCGCGTAAAGTTGTTCCTTCCTCAAGAGATCAAGGATGGAATGAAGGTGCTTTGTATGCTCAGTTTTGGACTTAGAATATATGAGGATATCATCAATAAAGACAATCACGAATTTGTCTAAGTATGGCTGGCACACGCGGTTCATGAGGTCCATGAATACCGCGGGTGCATTGGTTAACCCAAAGGGCATAACCCTAAACTCATAATGTCCGTATCGAGTCCGAAAGGCGGTCTTGGGTACATCATCTTCATGCACGCGTAGTTGATGATAACCCGAACGAAGATCAATCTTGGAGAAGCAAGAAGCTCCTTGAAGTTGATCGAAGAGATCGTCGATGCGAGGCAAGGGGTAACGATTCTTGACCGTAAGCTTGTTGAGCTCGCGGTAGTCGATACACATACGAAAGGAACCATCTTTCTTCTTGACGAACAAAACGGGTGCGCCCCATGGAGACGAACTAGGGCGAATGAACCCTTTTTCCGAAAGTTCTTGGAGTTGGGTAGACAATTCTTGCATCTCGGGGGGTGCAAGACGGTAAGGAGCCTTCGCAATCGGAGTTGCACCAGGCACAAGATCGATGCGGAACTCTACTTCTCGAACGGGAGGAAGACCAGAAATGTCATCGGGAAACACTTCGGGGTAGTCGCGAACAACCGGAATGTCTTCAATCTTTTTCTCCTTCTTTTGAACAACGTGAGCCGCGAACGCTACATACTTCTTGCGCAAGTATGTTTGGGCTTGAAAACACGTTATGAGGTTAAGACTCGAAGGAGAAGGCTTTTCACCAATAACACGAAGGGTTTGACCATCGGCAATCGGAATACGAATTATCTTCTCGAAGCAAACAATTTTGGCACGGTGAGAGGACAACCAATCCATGCCTACTATGATGTCGAAACTTCCCAATTGCATTGGGATGAGGTCGTTTGAGAACGTGTGGCCATTAAGATTTATCTTGCAACCTCGAATAACAGAGTCGATCGTCACGGATTTACCATTCGCTACTTCAACGGTGTATGAGCTCCTAAGTCTAGATCGGGGCTTAACAAGCAAGGACTCAAATTCAAAAGACACAAAACTCATATCGGCACCGGTATCAAATAAAATGGTAGCAAACTGGTCGTCTACAGGAAACGTACCGTTCACCACATCGCCATTTTGTTGCGCTTGGTGGGCATTCATCATGAAAGCACGCCCACGGTTATCTTGAGGAGCTTGAACGGCTTGAGCGACTTGAGCGGCTTGAGCCTCATGAAGTGCAGGTGCTTGAATAGCTAGCAGTGGTGGAGCTTGATTAGCCATCAATTGAGGAACTTGTGGCTGAATCGCTTGGTAGGCTTGGTAAGCTTGGAGATGGAATTGTGGGGCAGGAGCCAGACGAAGTGTGTTCACGTTTGCGAGTCGTGGACACGCACTACGAAAGTGAACAAGTTCACCACAATTATAGCAAGCCCGCATTTGGTTAATGGGTTGGATGTATGGCACGGGTCGGGGGTTTGGTTGAGCAGCCCTCGGGGGAGCCGCTATGGTGGTTTCACGACAAGTGGGGCTAAGATGCCCGTATCGGTTGCAACGGGTGCATTGTCGGCAAGAGGCATAGGCGGGATGGTGACGTTGGCAGGTGTTACAAAACGGGTGAGGTTCGCCATAGGGTTTCTTGAGAGGTGGCATGGGGTTGGCTTGGGTTGAAGGTGCGGGTTGTTGGGTTAGCGCGTAGTTATTGAGTTTCTTGTTGCGGTTGTGGGAGGAGTATGCGGGTTTGGATGATTCGGGTTTGCGTTCTTTGGGTTCAGCAGCGGGTCTTTCGATCGGTTTCTTGGATGATTTTAATGTCAAAGTCCCGGCTTTGACATGGTTGTCGGTTAGGGTTGCGGCTAGTTTAATCGCATCGCCAAGTTCCTTAGGCGAACTACTAAAGACACTATCTTGGATTTGTCTTGGTAGTCCCCTAATGTATTTCTCGATGGCACGCGAGGTAGGGGTAACAAGATGCGGTACTAGCACGCTCAACTCGTTGAAACGGGTGGTGTAAGCCAAGTGCTCACCGCCCTCTTGTTTGAGGTTCCAAAACTCAGCCTCCAAGTTCATGAGCTCGTTTGGAGGACAAAACTCTTGGGTCATAAGATCCTTCAATTCGTTCCATGGCAAGGCCATGGCAGCTTCAACACCACGGGTCGACTTTTCCTTGACCCACCATGTAAGTGCGCCTTCCTCGAACATACCTGTAGCGAATCGGGTTCGCTTATCATCAGGACATTCAATTTGGTAAAACACGCTTTCCATCTTTTCGTACCACTGAAGTAGGGCAGTGGCACCTTGAGTTCCATTAAACTTGGTAGGTTTAGCATCAGTAAAGTTCTTGTAGGTTACAACGGGAGCTGAAGGTGGGGGAGGAGGAGGGTTAACGTTGGCCATGATGTTCTGGTGCTTCTGGGTCATGATATTAGGGAGGACCGTTGTCAAGTGCTTGGTAATCTGGGAGGTTATCTTGCTGCTAGATGATCGACGCTTAAGGTTGCGGGAAGCCATTCTGCGAACAAGGGTGACGAAAATCGTGAGACTTGGAATAGTGCATGATATACATAAAGAAAATAAATCTTTTGTAACGTTTGTTAAAATATAAAAATCATAAATACAATAAGTGTTGTGAGAAACTTAGAGTTTTTTTTTTTTTTCATGAACCGCCATGGACTCTTGTGTTCCAACACAACATCGAAATTTCGAAAGTAAATCGAACCAAAAGCTGGCTATTCGTGTATCACCACGACTTGACAGACTTTCGGTTAAAACACATTGTAAAACATAGAGGGTCGGAGTCACACGTTGCATGAACCACCATGACTTGTATGACCCCTAAGAGTGCAACCATATCCTTATCACAAAGAGGACATGATCACGGTTGAAAACATAAAGTGGTGAATCGTATGGCGTTTGGTGTAGTATGCTTTGGCCTAATAAGTTTCATGCCCTTCCCGAACTCTCCGGGTAAGCAACCAGGTCCCGCGGCTGATTGGGATTTATGCGCATTGCTTATCCGTAGGTTACATGAACCTTGGTGTCAAGAGTTCGGGAAACAAGCACGTCCCCCTTCCAGTTAGTACATACCCGCCACGACGAGTCATCTTTATGCAGAGAATTATCGGAACACCATAATTTGAAAATTTTGAAAATATTTTTTTTTTTTTGCTTTTAGACATAAGCCTTGGACTTGTGTGTGCTTTGTGTACATGAGGCGTAAACGAATTAAGCAATATAGCAATAATAGTAAGTGCGTTCAAACAATCAAATAAAGGCCCACATAATTTTCTAATCATGCAACCTAAATAATTTAAACAATTAAGCTATAGCTAAACTAGAACACTACGTCTAATGTCCTATCTTATAGCCACGGCTCTGATACCAATCTGTAACACCCCGGCTTAAGCGGAAACGCCCGAGTGTGACGTACAGATTGCTCAAACACACGTGGCACTATTAAGTGACCATAATAACATTAATTCATTTAATAAGCCAAGTAACACAAGTTCGAAAGTAACAATACAAGTTCAAACCAAAACATAATCATAACAATAGTTCTTTTATTGAAATACCCTAAGTAATCTAAGTGTCTTCAATACTTCAACCTCTAATCACGGTACCTGTAACATATGTATAAAATATGGTCAGCTATAAATATAGCTGGTGAGTTTCCACAATTTAAATACGTACATAAAAACCATACAATTCATAGACATGTGATAAACGAGCAAGTAAGTCCTTTCCAGTTGGTACAACCAACGTACTTGGATAATCGCGCAAGTAACGTCCTTTCCAATTGGTAACAACCAACGTACTTGGATAATGAGGCCCTTTTCCACTCGATACAAACGGACCAGAGTGCAAAGGGGGGCGTATGATCATACTTAATGAGGCGTGCAAGTAATATTCGTGCAAGTAATATAAGTAACACACAAGTCCATATACGAATTGTAGTTT
The DNA here is from genome assembly GCF_021521415.1 of Bidens hawaiensis. Classification (NCBI taxonomy): domain Eukaryota; kingdom Viridiplantae; phylum Streptophyta; class Magnoliopsida; order Asterales; family Asteraceae; genus Bidens; species Bidens hawaiensis. The sequence goes on from NW_027491634.1 coordinate 630,017, forward strand.
TGTAATAGAAGAAACAATGCTTGAATTTTTATAAGGATACATATGCTACCCCAAAACATTAAAACATTAAAAATGGGTGGTGAAAAACTCACCTTATGAATAAGGTAATAAAAGAAGCTTGAAAACGTTGAAGAATGCAACAACCGAACACGTCACGAAAGCCGAAGCGTGTGATCAATAACTAAAATAGATAAAAATAAGACTCAATCGATAACCTTTATTGAATATTTCATGTTATTTTGTATTCTTCAATTATAATATTAACATTTAAGTTTTAAGGGAAATTTGGTTATTAATATGGTTTAAGTATTTTAATCGGCGAGAAAACGAAGTTTATATGTCCAAAAAGCTTGAACTAATGGTTATAAGTTATAATTATAATTATTACGTTGACTAAACGATCTCTAGGAATTTAAAGCTTACCTTACGTTTATTAAACGATTTTTAGTTACGGTTTACGAAAACGAAAAACTCGGTTTTTAAGTGTGAAATGGTGAGGTATATTTTATAGTTAATTTACATAATTTTTATTTAATTTAAAAAGGTTTTTATAAATTTATTTTGATTTTCAATGATTAAAAAGGATTTATTAATTAGGTGAAAAATTAAATAAAAGGAATATGGCTGACCCGGGTTTCGAACCCGGGTCTTGAGGTTTACATGTGCAGTGTGTAACCAGTTGAGCTAGGGTGAACATTCGTTTATGCTTGGTTTCCCTTGTTTAAATATAATAACAGTTTCTAAAAATTTTGGTTAAATAATAACATGTTATATAAAAAAGGAAGGAAGGCATGCGTGACCCGGGTTTCGAACCCGGGTCTCTTGTTTGTTATCCTAACATGTTAACCAGTTGGTCTAAAGAGCAATTCAGATTATACTTGAAAAATATTATATATATATATAATAATGAAAATTTTATCTTCTTCCTTTATCAAGAACATAAACCCTAAATTTTACAATCGATTAATCTGTTCAAGGTTTAGGGAAATTAGTTTAGGGTTTTTAATCATTGATGTTACGACAGTACAAAGCATATAACAATTACCTTAATATGTTTTGATTTGGCCGAAACCCAGTTGCCGGAAAAGAATTTATAAGAATGCACAATTACAGATTACTCAGTGTATTAGAGGGGGATTGAGAGGAATGAGCGAGTTGTAATGAAGCTTGGGCATCTATTTATACTATGGGGTGGAGCTTATACGCGATATTTGCATTAATGGTGAATCCGTGATTTCCGGCGACGATTACGGGGTGTTTTACGGCAAGGAATCACAATTAATTAGTCAGTTAATGCTTTAGGTCAATGGAGAAACACGTTTATATAAATATTTGGTTAAAAAAATAACTTTGGGTGGTGTTTGGGTCACCTCCGGCGCCGCTTCCGGCGGCCGGAGGGTGGCCGGAAAAACGGGGTGGGGGAGGGGGGCTGGTAGGGTTTTTTTAATATAAATTGAATTAAAAATGTTACTCTATTAGTCCCTGAAGTTTAAAGAACCTTTAAATGATAATATAAATATCTTTTAAGTTAAATAAAGTTTTCAAGTTTACATTTTTAACCCTAAACTTTATAATTAAATTAAATAGTTTTCGGTTTTACGCGTTTAACCCGTACGGCTTGATTACTTAAGGCTCGGGAATTTATAAATACTTGAATGACAACGAACATCGAATAATGAATATTGAATGTCGAGAAACACTTTATTAAAATATTTACTACATCGAAACGACCCAACGGGTCGGGTTTACAAATACGAAAACGAATCGAAAAACTGACGAATGTCACAAAAAGGGCCTCATTATCCAACTACGTTGGTTATTACCAATTGGAAAGGACCTTACTTGCGCGATTATCCAAGTACGTTGGTTGTACCAACTGGAAAGGACTTACTTGCTCGTTTATCACATGTCTATGAATTGTATGGTTTTTATGTACGTATTTAAACTGTGGAAACTAGCAGCTATATTTATAGCTGACCATATTTTATACATATGTTACAGGTATCGTGATTAGAGGTTGAAGTATTGAAGACAATTAGATTACTTAGGGTATTTCAATAAAAAGAACTATTGTTATGGTTATGTTTTGGTTTGAACGTGTATTGTTACTTTCGAACTTGTGTTACTTGGATTATTAAATGAATTAATGTTATTATGGTCACTTAATAGTGCCACGTGTGTTTGAGCAATCTGTACGTCACACTCGGGTGTTTCCGCCTAAGTCGGGGTGTTACATTAACCAAAATGTAAATTTCAAATAAAATATCAGTAACAACACAATGACTCTAAGAATTAACAAAGTAAATAATTGAGACTTTGAGATCAAAAGTAACACATCGGTCTCAATCGATAAAACATAGATATCAAGATCAAAGTATGCCATTGGTCTTAAATTATTAAAACATCAAGAACAAGGTAATCAAAGTAAGACATTTAAGATCAAATATAACAAAATGATTCGAATAAACTTTGAGCGAAAATAGAACTAAACAGATAATCAAAACAATTCGTGTAAAATTAATAAACTCAACATGTGCATAATCCCACTTTCCACTAAAAGATTATGCTTAGGGGAAATCGGTTATAGACCACGAGAGTGAAATAACGAAAGTAAACCAATTCAATAATGTAACTATGAAGAACGTATGAAAATAACTAATTAACGAATAACCAAACTCAACATAAACTTTGTAAACAACCTTTGAAAGAAATCGAAAATTATTTCGATAATGTCCAAACATAATACATATATAATAATATATGTATATAAAGAAGAAAGAAACGAACTCAAAAGTTAGCTTGCAACGCTTGTCTTCTCGAAGACAGATTGCGGCATGAAAATTATTATGGGGGCGATGGTATGACTTATTAACTCGAAACTCATTGGCGTTGAAAAGGAAGATGAAAAGAAGTGATTGTTGAGCTTCGTTTAAATTTGTGAAAATCAATTGTAAAAACACGATTTTGTTTAACTCAGGGAAAAAATAATAATAATAATAATAATAATTTGTAAAGAAACTTTTAGTTAAGTACTAAAGTTTGCGAAATTTTATAAAACCTTTTAGTGTAAAAGATTTTATGTCGGGTTGTGTCTTATGAAAACACTATGGAGGATTGTCAAACGTTATAACTGTTATAGTGATAATATTTTTATTAACGGGACTCACAGATTTAAAAAGTATGTAGAAGTTGGTTATTGAGTGAAAGGTGATAAGATTAATTTGTAACAAAAAGAAATAATAATAATAATAATCTTATTTTAAAGATCTTTTTGGAATAATAATAATAATAATAACAATAATGATAATAATAATAATAATTTTTCTTAATAAGATAATAATTATAGTAATAATAATGATAGTAATAATAATGATTGTACGAGTAGTAATAATATTAGGGATAACCCATTTGGTTAAAATGAGATTTCTTTTAGAAAAATATTTTGATTATACCAAATATATATGGATATATGTTTGTTAATTGACTATTTAAAATAATCGAGATTTGATTTTTCACATAAAGAAATAAACGTGGAAAATTATGTGTGAAAATTTATATATTTAAAATTTAGGAATGGTTGATGAGTTTGAAAAGACTAAGTATTAATGTCGGAAAACGAATAAACTTTTTAGTAGTCAAGGGATGCGAGGTAAGGTATGACATGGCGGAAACAAGTTAGGCATTATAATGGGTGTGCTTGGGTTACTACGAGCAAATGGTTGGAATGAATGGTTGGGTAACTTTTCGTCGGGGTAAATGTGTGGTGTTGAGTATGTTTAGGTGCATTGCAAGAGTTGATGTGGCCGAATTTATCACCATTTGGAGCCTTTCGACATCGCGGTAGCGGAGTGGGGGAATCGTACGTGTCATAGAAAGGGTGGGTTCTCGTGTAAATATCTTGGTTGGGTTTGAGTATCCAAGAGTTAGGTTGGGTTTGGATTTACTCAGGTATGGCTTTGAGGTTTGAATGCATTGTTGTGGTTGATAATGAATCTTGGTTTGTTATGATCGGGATTACGTTGGTCAAATGCTTGATGATTTGGGTTGTCGTTTTGTGGTTTGAGTTTCGAGGCAATGTCAAGGAAAGCGAGAAGGCATGCTAAGAAGCGTGACACAGAATGTAAATATGAAATTCGTATCAAAAATCAAAGGAAACTTCACATAAAAGATTCCTAAAATCAGAATAAATCTTTATAAATAATAAAGATGAAATCGCATGAAACAAAAGTTGAAATCAAAATTGAAATGCTTATGAGTTTTCGCATTTCAATGATATTCTAATTAATATTGGAATAAACATATGAAAAAAGATATCAAATTTTGAAGTAAAATATGAATTTAATGCAAGCTTAATATAGGTAATGAAATCGAATTGAAAATCAAGTGTTTATGTATCACCATAACTTGTTCGGATTTTCAATTAAAACCATAAAAATGAACGAATTATATAAAGAAATCGAATTGAAAATCGACAATTCATGCATCACCATGACTTTCCAAATTCTCAATTTTAAAACACACGAGTAAATGAGTATTGAAAGTCGACAATTCATGTATCATCATGACCTTTCGAATTTTCAATTTTTAAACCCAAAAGAGTAAATGAATATATATAAATAATGGAAACGAATTGAAATTCGACGATTCATGTATCACCATAACTTTTCGAATTCTCAATTTTAGAACATAAGAGATAATGAGTATTTACAAATAAAGAAGATGAATTGAAAATCGACTATTCATGTACCACCATGACTTTTTGAATTTTCAATTTTAAACCCAAAATAATAAATGAATATATAAATAAAGGAAACGAATTGAAATTCGATGATTCATGTATCACCATAGCTTTTCGAATTTTCAATTTTAAATCCCAACAATAAATGAATATATAAGTAAAGAAATGAATTGAAATTCGACGATTCATGTATGATCTTTCGAATTATAATAAGTAAAGAAAACGGGTTGAAACTCGAAAATTCGTGTAATAGCGCAACCTTTAGAAATTTCTATATGAACACGAAAAAAAAACGAATTAAACTTGACTATTCTCATAACCAATGTCTTTTTAAAACCGTAATATGAACAATGAAGTCTTAGAAATCACACACTGTAAGAATCATCGTAACTCGTGTGTTCCAAACATACGTAATCAACTTGAACCAAAAGTTGGGTATTCGTGTATCACCACAACTTGACAGACTTTCAGTTAAAACAAATCAAAATGCGTAATTAAATCGAACCAAAAGCTGGTTATTCGTGTATCACCACGACTTGTCAGACTTTTAGTTAAAACACATTGTAAAACATTGAGGGTCGGAGTCACACGTCGCATGAAACATCATGACTTGTGTGACATCTTAAGGAGTGCAGCCATATCCTTATCACAAAGAGGACATGGTTTTTAAGAAGATGAAATATCGAAACACCGAATTTGAAGATTGCTTGAAATTGCTTTTGAGAAATCTTGTTTTAGGCCTAAGGACTTGTGTGTGTGTGTACTTGTGTTCATGAGGCGTAAATGAAATCAGTAGTACAGTAATCCAGTAATAGTAAGTGCGTTTAAACAATCAAGTAAATGCTCACATAATTCTATCATGCAACCCTAACAAATAAACAAATAAGCTATAGCTACCTAGAACACTACGTCTAATGTTCTATCTTATAGCCACGGCTTTCATACCAATCTGTAACACCCCGGCTAAAGCGGAAACGCCTGAGTGTGACTTACAGATTGCTCAAACACACGTGACACTATTAGGTGACCATAATAACATTATTTCATTTAAATCTTCTTGTAACACAAGTTTATCAAATAATACAAGTTGTAACAAATAAATAAACAAATGATAAGTTATTCTTTGAATATCCTATAGGCATGCTATGTGTCTTCTAACTTTCATCCTTGTATCTTTACACCTGTAACATATGTATAAAATAAAGTCAGCTAGAACATAGCTGGTGAGCTTCCACAGTTTAAATACGTACGTAAAAACCATACAACTCATGGACAAGTGATAAACGAGCAAGTAAGTCCTTTCCAATTGGTAACAACCAACGTACTCGGGAAATCGCGCAAGTAAGGTCCTTTCCAGTTGATAGCAATCAACGTACTCGGATAATGAGGCCATTTTCCACTCGATACAAATGGACCGGAGTGCAAAGGGGGCGTATGATCATACTTAATGAGGCTTCCCAACCGTGCAAGTAATATTCGTGCAAGTAAATTTGTGCAAGTAATACAAGTAACACACAAGTCCATATACGAATTGTAGTTTTGAAATAGAAGTAACAATACTTGAATTTCAATATGGATACATATGCTACCCCAAAATAATGAAAATATTAAAAAGGGGTGGTGAAAAACTCACCTTGAAATTGAAGATAAACGTTGCAATGAAAACCGAAAGCATGATAACGAAACCGAAGCGGTCGAACATGCGTTAAAGAAATCCGAAACGATTGAACTTCTCGAACTATAATTAAAACAAAAGCAAAGTCTAACTATCGGGATTGAAAAGGTTAACATTATTTTTTTAACGGAGTTAAGCATTATTTAATGTAACTTTTATTATTTTATGGCATTTTTATATTTTAATAATATTGTTTAAGCTTTAACGGGTTTTAACGATTTAAATTAATACTTTATTAATAACTTAACGCTAATACGAGAATTATGATATTTGCGAATCACGGATTTTAACTATAGTTTTATCTCAAAAAAAAATGATTATGTTTACAATTTATCAAAGGTAACGAGCTATAGTCAACGAAACGGAAAAATAAAATAATTTTATCGGGTTTAATGAAGGTGAACGTTAGTTTTAGGTGAAAAATGTTAAACCTAGATTTATACATAATTTATTTATGTTAAAATGATTTTATTTGATTTAAAATAATTTTTAATAATCTATTTGGTTTATTTAATAATAAAGACGACTTAAAAGAATTCGGTTCATTTCCGGTCGGACCCGGACTCAACTTTAGGTTGGGTTCGTTTCCGACATGGTAAAAAGTATTATATTTTAGAGAGTGAGATGAAAAGAATTAGTTTTAGATGTTGGATAAATAAAATAACTAAACCGAACCGAATAAATACATAAACGAGTCAAGATCGTTTTTGATGAAGTACACTATTGTTAAATAAATAATATAACATTAAGTTCTTAACGACACGAACAAGCAGAAACTAAAAACATGCCCGGAACAAGAACTTAGATAATAAAAGAAGAAATCTTGAACTTCACGGTTTGACTTCATAAATCAAAGTAGGTGAAATCACCAAAATGAGAAAATAACAAGAATCTTTTGTAAATTGAGTTGTGAGGAAATGGGAAGGAATGGTGCTTTATTTATAAGTGAAGTGAGCTAGAGTTGTTTCAATTGTATTAAATTGATCAAAATACTTAATGGGTCATGAATGTCATTTAAAACTTGTAATTGGTCATAAAAATTAAATTGTAACCTATAATTTATATTCAAACACATTTATTATCATCATAAAGAATTTTGACCAAGATTTAAATGTAGTAGGAATGTATTTTTCTTCATCTTTTAAAACCAACTAAGTAAAAAAATGTGACATAATTAAATAATAATAAAAAAATGTACTTTGGTTATACGTAAGTAATGTTATCTATACGACATTTGAATAAAGTATATATATATATATTAGTAATGGTTAATATATTTAAATAACTTTAGGAAAAGCTATTACATATGAAATATGTAACATATGATTGTATTTATAACTAAATGGATCACCTCGACTAATAAAACGGATTAATTTTCCAAAATATATTTACTCTTTAGTTCTTGAACTTTGAGGTGCAATCTATATGAAATAGAATTTATATAACTTGGATATTTTTATATTTTACCCGCACAGTTTGCAAATTGTTTTATCTTTAAAACATTGACTTTCGTTAATTGCGCAGAATGAATTGAAAGCGACAAATGATAACCGTAAATCCTCGGAATTCAATACGAATAGAAAATGAAGGTATGATAAACGACGAACAAGAGTACATTAAAATGAAAAACCGGGTCGGTTTAATGAACACAATACTAACTCAAAAATGACGAATGTCACTTGAAGTGAAACTTAAGAATCTTTTAATAATATATATATTTAATATATTTATAAAAAAAAACCGAAAATTTGAAATGGGTCAGGTTTTCAGATTTGAAAAGTAACGAATGTTACACATTAGTTCTTGGAGAACCATAATTGTGTGTGTATGGCAGTGGCACAAGTTCCTAGAAATAAGAGACGTTTCTGCTGAGTTTGTTCCAAAACTATCTTGTCAGTCAAATGTTTTCAGAGTCAACGATTCACCAGCATATTGCTGAAGTATGTTTCCCCTCGTTACAGGAAAACAAGTATAGCACAGATAGCAAGGCATAAGAGTCACTCTTGGAGATAGATGCTCGCAGATACAGATGGCTCAGTTTTTAATAAATAAAATATTGTATACGAAGAAACAAAGGTTTGTAAATCAAATACTTGGATATTTATGATTCAAGACGTTTTCAAAATAAATTAATATTTTATTATAATCAAAGACTTCCGCTAATAACCGCAACTCTGATATATTTACAAAACAGGTACCAATTACGGGTGTCACACCTAGGCCCTAAGTCGGGGTGTGACAGATGCACACGCGTATTACATTATAACTTAGCTATGTTGATGCATCTAACTGTATTTGTTTATTATTTCACATAAACGGTACATAAATTATGTGTTTGACTGCACATATTTTAGATATGTTAGTCGAACACAACAATTTTACCATATGTGTGAATATCCGGTTATAATGCACACATGTATTACATTATAACCTAGCTATGCTGATGATCTAATTGTATTTGTTTATTGTTACGCATACGCAGCACACAAGTCTCATGTTTGGCTACACATTTTTTAGATATGTTAGTCAAGCCTAACAATTTTATCGTATGTGTGAATATCCGGTTATAATGCACGTGTGTATTACATTATAACCTAGCTATATTGATGATATAATTTTATTTGTTTAATGTTGCACATATGTAGTACACAAGTCTCATGTTTAACTACACATTTTTTAAGTATGTTAACCGAACATAACCATTTTAATGTATGTGTGAATAACTGGGTATAATGCACACGTGTATTACATTATAACCTAGTTATGTTGGTGCATTTAATTGTATTTGTTGATTGCTGCACATGCAGTACATGAATCAAAACTAATCAAAGTCCCGATAATGGGTAACAACGTGCAGTCAGAACGCGCGTTAAAAAGTCCCGATAATGGGTAACAACGTGCAGTCAGAACGCGCGTTAAAAAAGTTAAACATTGTATAACAAGAAAAAGAAAAGTAAAAAGGAGTTTTTAGATTACAACAAGCTTGGTAAGTTATATTGTTTATATATTTTCCTTATTTAAAATTGCAAGCGTTTAATTATTCTATTTTGCAATTTATGAGGCAAACAAAAGAACGAAAAAGGGTGAGTAACTCAATACAGAGAAGATTGTCAGGCGTCGAAGAGGCCAATTTAGGTAAATATAACAAAAATGACAGTTTTGTGAACACATATTTTTGTATCTATGGCATTGCGTATATTTCACAGCTGCAAAGACAACGAGGGTGTCAAAACGCACAAATATATTTAAACGTGCAGTATCATATGATGATGTCTTCGAGGATGAACACTATATACCCATTATAGACGTATTGCACATATCCGTTACCGGTGTATTACACTTTTTCGCGGATATGGTGTATTACACGTTTACCTGGATCTAGTGTATTACATATATGCAGTACAAATGTATTACATAGATGTAGTACTGATATATTACTACATGAAATACTGACGTATTACGCATATGCATTAGTCATGTATTACACATATATATTCGGTTATGGTGTATGACATATAAGCAATGCAAATGAATTACATATGTGAAGTATGGATGTTATACATATTTGCATTGCTAATCTTTTAAATGCATGCATTATTGGTGTTGTAATAGGTGGAAAGCATGCCCGGGAAGGAGCAACATAGAAAGAAAACATGTATGGCATGGAATACGAATTACGATTGTCTACACGCTAGCTATTTGAAGGCATTAGAGGACTGTCGAAAAACAACGTGATGTCGTTCGAAGTCTGGTCCAGGTCATACCATTCGGAACAATGTTGTAAATGTGAACGCATTGTTTGGTTAATTGGTTATTTCACGGGTTAAGTCAGTTTCGGGTCAGCAAATGCTATCAGGTAGTTAAGGGGTCACATGTGTATAAATAGTCAAAGTTGACCAAGTTTTATGGGATGTGAACATTGGAGTTGGAGAAAAAGTGGAAGATGAAGTTTGTTGTTGATATAGAGGAATAATTTGTCAATTTTAACATATGTTTTATGTGTTTATTTAATAAACATAGGAGTAGCTTTTTCCTTTCATGAGTACCTTTTTGTAATTCTAATATTGAAGTTGGAATAAATATTAAAAAAATCCTTTTTCATGATGTGTCTGCGTAATCGGGCCTGAACTGATGCCCGCAGATCAAAAGCTTAGTGGATTAGTTTTCAGGTTTGGATTTTATGTTGTTTGCTTGGATGAATGTTAGATATTTCAAGTTTAGATGGATGGTTTGGATTTTTTCAAGTTTACATAACTCATGCTGCATAAGAATTTTATGATAAGCTACATTGCGTATTTTCACATTCATCAAAATAATAGTTTGCATATATTCACATTCATATTGCATAAGAATTTTGTGAACAAAATGAAGTTAATTGGCCTGATAGCTGCTGCAAAGTAATAGGTTATCAGACCAGGGCATGCAGTCTGTTGCAAATTGCAGGTTAAAAAAATTCTAGAAGCTACATTATGCAAAGTTTCACCTGTATTTTTACATATATAAAACAAACATAACAAAATTTGACTAATTTAAAATGTGATATGCAATACACCCAATTATTAGCGAGTAAAGGGTTTGCAGTAGACGTGCACAAAAAAACCGGTTCCGGAACCTAACTGGTGGAACCGAACCGGAACCGGTTCCAGTTCCAACCCGGTTGGTACAATACCCGGTTTGGGTATTTTTGTACCCGAAAATCGTACCCGGTTCTCCTATTTGTATGTCAGTATCAGTTCCAACCCGGTTCCTACCCGGTTCTTAATTGGAACCGGTTCGGTTCGTACCTGGAAAAACCGGTTCCGACGGGTTTTTTTTGAAGGGTCAAACAAAAGTCAAACTAGCCGTTGGAACCGGTTCCAACGGTAATATAGCCGTTGGAACCGGTTTTTTAGACACCAATTAGCCGTTGGAACCGGTTCCAACGGTAATATAGCCGTTGGAACCGGTTTTTGAGACAATAGATCCGTTGGAACCGGTTCTAACGGTAATATTCATGATGAGGAGGCGGAGGACGGGGTTTCTTCCGATAACGAAGACGAGGGTGAAGACGAGAATGAAGACGAAGAAGAGTTGTAATTATTTGTTTTGGTAAAATTATTTGTAACTTGTTCAACTAATATTTAGTTTTGATTTGTTTTATTATAATTACTTTTGTTACTCATGATTAATTTTTGTTACTTTTTTAATGACGAACATTTTATTTATTTAAAAAATAACTGTTACAAACATTATTAAAACCTAAACGATACTAAACATAACAACTAAAACATAAAAAACAAAGTCCGTCGTTTTAATCCGGGAATACTTATTTTTGGGTTGTAGAGCCGGACGACTCTCCCACTTCCGTTTTTTTAGCTTCCAAACTTCTTTTCTCTCGACAATACTTATTCGTATGTTTTCGTAATGTCGAGTTGGACTCTGCTTTAAGAAACTTCGAGCAATATTTGCAACGTGCCAACTCATGTGAGTCGGTCATGAGACACAAATCGTAATGAACCCAAACATCGGGGCATCTTGTTGTTTCGATCACCATAACAACGTCATCATTAGTTGCCATTTGTTGTCGGTTTAAGGTTAATTGTGGTTTGGAGTGTGTTTTATAGTTTTGAAAGTGGTTTAACAAGTACACAAACAAACCTTGCTATTTATAGTAAGAAAATAACCTATTTGTAGTTAAAAAACCGGTTCCAACGGTCAAAAACGGCTATATAGCCGTTGGAACCGGTTCCTAACGGCTATAATATTTAAATTTCAAAAAAAACCGGTGGAACCGGTTTTTACGTAAAAACCGGTTCCGGTTCCAACCCTACCCGGTTCCTAAAAGTTTGCATTTCTGGGCATCGGTTCGGGTCGGGAACCGAACCGGTTCCTGACTGGAACCGGTGTCATTTTCTACCCGGTTTGAAAAAAACCGGTTCCGAACCGGTTCGGGTTTTCAAGGTGAACCCGATTTGTGCACGTCTAGTTTGCAGCCTATTGCATTTTGCAGGTTAGCAATTCCCATTTAAAACCCAGTTTAAAAAATGCATCAGTTGCAGATTGATAGGAAATTGAAAAACCCATGAAAACCGTTACTCGGCCCATATAACACGTTTAAAAACCAAGACCAACCCATGTGTTGATCGTCCGGTTCAACTACATGCATTTATCACAAAGGCACACGAGTTTAACCCGCAACATTCAACTACAAATATCATACAACAATTAACACTAACACATAAAAGTACAATAATATTGATATCCGTATTGTCAAAAAAACGTTCTATTATATATAGTAGCCCATACGCAAACCCAAAGAATTCTTCCATCCAGCTATCATATATTTTTTACATGCCCACATAAACAATAACAAAACAAATCTAACTATTTAATATACATAAACTTGTAAAAGTATACTATTTTTTGCCTAATCCCTTTGTATTCCAATCCGCGCATTATTTTTCCATCATTCGCTTTCTTTTAACTCTAGTTTCCTGTCCAACCCGCCGTACTCTTTATGATCTTTATCACCTGGTTATAAATTAAAGTTAACAATTAATATTTAGAAGTAATATAGTAGTAAACAATAGTACTGCATGTATATAACACAACATACCACATATAAGCATTTTATACACAAGCACTACATACATTTTGCGTATATGTAAGACAACAGAGTGCATATGTATGTGACATAAAAGTGTTGCATATATGCAATACATCATACTACATATATGCATGTAATAGATAAGTGTTGCGTATATGTAATATAATCGACTTTATATGTGCATAATAGATACACTACATATATGCAATATTATTAACCTACTTCAAATACACTACATATATGTGATGTTAATATATACATGTGGCTACATTAGCATTGATAGGTTTAAACATATTAGAAATATGCATTATAACTAAACATATACATTTACTTAACATTACTACTTTCAATGTTATATATATGCAATATAACTAAAATGTGTAGTAAAATATGTCATTTATGCACTAGATAAATGTAAAACATCAATATTGCATATATGTGATGCATCATATGTGATGCATCAACGCTGCATATTCATGAAGTACAACATTACTACATTATGTAATATATCATAATCGTATATATGTAATGCATCGGCACTGCATAAACATGTAGTATATCAATAATACATATATGCAATACTTGACAAATCATGTAAAATACATAAACTGATCAATATATGAAACGCTCATAGCTTTCATTTATAATTAGTTTAGAAATTAATGTTCAACGACGTTATATTATTACTCGATTAAACAAATAAACAAAAACACAGTATATATGAATGTGATATCCTCTATTTATGCTCGATTGGTGTAAAATTCACCTAATCAACATTGAAAACACAAAAAATTAACTATTGCCATCGATTACCTGCTGGTTTTCTTATGATTTTAGCTTCGTTTTCCAGTCGATTTGGCGATTAGTTATCGAGTAGGGATTTTTACCCTAGGTTATCGCTGAATGGGGAGGGGGGAGATAACGATTGTGACCTCCTCGTGGTCTTGGTGTCTGGGAAATATATGTAAGGTCATTGATACGAATATATGTAATTGTAATACAATATGCATTAAATGTAATAAAATTTCAAACGCATACCGTCAAAACTGCTATTTTCACCGTTGGTTTTTGAATCAACCTCGTCTTCATTGTCCAGTAGCTTCCTGTGATTCACCTTTGCTTCATTTTTGCCCCATTATTGTTTTCATGTCTTTGTCATATATGCAGGGTCATAAACTAAATAATATACAAGCATTTTGCAAAACATATCTTAACAACCATAAAGAAAAATTAACACGAGATTGTGTTATGATGTAGGTACCAACAACTAAATAAACAACTATAACAATAGTGAGATTTATTCAAGGCGTATTACCATTTAGAATAAGTAGCTTATGGCCTTAAACAACACTTCAACAAAAATAATCGAGGAAGAATGTGATTACCAAAACGAGTTCTTTTAGACCTTGTATCATACAGTTGGAGCGCATATTGAATCCAACGGTAAATTAAGCTCAAATTCATCAATTAAGCACATAAAATGATAAACCAAATATGCATTATAACTAATATGAATTTAGGTAAGCATATGCATTATAAACTAAAAGTCGTAAGACTATATTACCTTCAATCGCCACGGTTTTAGGTCAAATTCAAGATGTGTAGACATTTAATGTGGAAGTCGATTATAGGCAAGATTCGATTATATCAACAAATTTGATAACCATGAATATGATTTGAATGAATCGTAGGCTTGTAGAACTCTGTGTTCGTTATCTCTGTTCACTCTTGGGTGAATTTAGAGAAAATCTGATTATATGCCATTTTTACATATTTACCCCTTATAGTTAGGAGTTTTCTAGTTTTCTCCCTAACAATAAGTTTTCTATTGATCCCTCCCTTATATATACACACACACACACACACACTAGTAGATACCCGCGCAATGCGGCGGAATCCGAATACAACTTACAATACATAAATTTGATCATTTACAAAACTCATCTTATAAGATCGCGTTAACATAAGCTAAAGCAAACCATTCTACACTAAAAACATAATATATCCTTTACACTCACGTTGTTATACAAGTTATATCAAGACGAAGATAAAAAAAACAAATAAATTGTAACCTAAAATAAAGGTTCTTTCAGCCCCAAATTAAATGATGAACTGTCTCAAAATCTAACTGCAATCAATTTGTAATAAATATTTTCAAACTAAACAACGCATGTAATCCGTTCCAAACTTGACTCAAATAGTTAGCTCAACCCGTTCACATAAAATCTGTCCGGAACAAATCTCCATACTTTTGACCCGGTTAAAGAAGCACAATCTGAATTAATTAAAGCCAAAAATGAAATTTCTTTTACATGTCCCTATAGTAACAAATATAATACAACTTGCTACAGATCTGTAACCCAAAAACAAACAACCCCAATACTCGATTAACCCACCTGACCCGAATGCAGGTCGTGTTCGGGTTCACTGGCCTTACATGATTTTCCAATTCAGATAGTGTTCGGATGAACAAAATTTAAATAAATGCTTTTAACTCATACCAATAAGGGTGACTGGATGAGGCCTGTATATTCATGAATTCACACGAATAAAATCCCATTTGACCCTTGAAAACTCAAATTTTAAATGCTAGCTTGAAAAAAACTTGAGGAAATTCGCTCAAAATCGGCTCATTCACAAACCGAGTCAGCTTGTTCAACTCGTTTACAAAGAGTAAGTATTTAGTTTCAATAATAACAAATATTGCATTTGAGGAATTAAAAAATAAAAACTTATAGAAACATAAAGTTTCAAATGGTTTTTAGTTTTTTGATTAACTTTCTGTTTTGATCAAAATTCTGCTCACCTGATGATATAAAACAAATTCAATTTCTAATGTATTGCTTAACATATAACTTAAAAGTTGAAAGAGACGTATGAATCTTTGAACTAAAAAGTTATTGGCACAAAGAGTAAACTCACCACATCCACATTTGTAGACTCCAATCTAATGCAAAGGTTTTCTCAATGTTCAGCCTGTCCAAATGCAAAATCATATTTGCTCCTACAAAATTCACAATTTTTTCCATTAATGCTCCAGGACATGTGCATATGAAATATTTCAAAAATAATATAACAAAAAGTCTTCCAAATATAATAATATGAGATTCGTAGGTTTGATTTTGGTCTAAACAGGTTTGGGTCGTGTTTGTATCAACCTAATGGGTTTGCGAGTTTACCCATTTAACCCATTTATTTGGTCTTTGTTTAATGTTATTATGTAATAACTTGAACTACTTGGGATTTATTTTGCTAGAAAAGAAAATTTTAAAAACAAAATGAAATATTAGTATGCAAAAGATACAAACCTTTTTGGGTTAAATGGGCCATGTTTGTGTCAGCCTGCAAATACGCCTGTCGTGTTCAGGTCAGGTCCCACCCCGCCAGCCTGTTAGAACGACTGCTTAGTAGCCCTAGCTGGTCAGGACATCCATCAGCTATAAAACTAAATTTTATATACCAGATAACAAATGCCAAAAATAAATTAAAACCATAAACTTCAAAAATTTATATACTGCATTGAATTGATAGGCTTGCTTTGCATTCTCCATTCTCCATTATTAACTCGTACAAATGAAATAGGTGTAGTTATCCCTTGAATTTCCAAAATATAACAAACTTAACAAAAAAATAATAATAAAAATAAAGAGTAGTATTTGAAACGCAAACCTACTGCTCTTTTCTGTTAAAGCTTGCCTTAATTCTTCTAGTTTCTTAATGTGTCTTTCCAATTCAACTCTTGCTTCATCATTGTCTATTCAAGGATTGCCATATCAACCCAAATACCAAAAGAAAAAAAAAGGTTTTGCCATTTGAAAGGAAAACCTGCAGCAATTAACAGCAGGGGTGTTAAACAAGACGTCTTAGGTGGTCTAACCCGACACGACCTGAACAAACCCGACCGAAAATCATGGCAAGCACGTGAATCTGAACACGACACGCATATTCGCGGGTTGATCAGAACACAACCTGTTTGACCCGAAACTTTTTTATTTTTTATTTTCTTCACATATTAATACCTTAATTTACAATTTTAAAGCAAAAAAAAAATACAAAGAAACAAAATACGCCAAGTTGTATATCATAAGCAAAACAGAATAGTAGTTACTGTTAATTACAGAAGTTGGTAACTGGAGATTTGTGCAAGAAATGTGAATGTGTGAACATTGAAGTGTTCATCGACTGCAGTTGTCTCTGTTCATATTAACCAACAATAAGCGTACCTCATAATGAAACGGTCCAAGTTGGTAAAAAATAAAATAACAGTCAATTATAATAAAAAGAATACGGAAAGAAATTGGTTTATAAATTTTAAAAATATTATGAAATTGAAATGGGTAAAATGGGTCAGAAACAAATATTAAGCCTCGCCGTCTCGTAACACCTCAGACTGCCTCGGATTGGCTGAGGCTTAGGTTTCACTTGACCCACATGAGGCTAAGCCTCGGAGCACCATTGTAAACCATGGTCACAAAAAGACCATTCGTAAAATATTATAGAAATAATATAATTTAAAAACACAAATTGATGATATTAATTTGGTTTTAAGTAAAAACTTTTTTTTTTGTTTGTTTACGTTCGCTAACTGTTTGATTAGGTTTTAAACGAACCTACATGAACAAACACGAACACGCCAATTTTCTTAATAAGCTAACTTGAACACAAACATTTGTTCTATTATATGTTCGTGTTTGTATTCATGTTCGGTTAAAGTTAAATGAAAGAACGCAAACATGCCACAATCCATGTTCGTTTGGTTCGTTTACATGCCTATCAATTGTAATAATATTTATCACAATGGTAATATGATATGAATTATAATTAATATGAAAGATGTAATTAACAACAGTTCAACACCTTAAATTGAAATATGATCATCAAAACATTTTACATAAATATTTAAAAGAAAAAATACCTAGGATTTCCCATAATGACTCCATCTGTTGGAAAGTCCGGTCCATGCATGTATTCCAGCAATTCCTGCAGCTATTACAAAATCAAGCAGATTTAATAGGTATGAAAATTATTAACAAAATGCTGAAAAGAAAGAAACTAAAACAAATGCCGTGGTATCTAGATTATGATTTAAGACAGATAAAGCATCAACCAACTCCCCAAGATTAATGTGAAATATTGGTTACCATTCCAACCTAACAACGAAAACTAATAAATCAGAAACTACATAGATAGATACATAATTTGTAAGGGTAAAAATGTAGTATTTTTAAAAAATCACCGCAATCCCAGAAGAACGGTCAATAATACGTTTGGGAGTCGAGCGTAGCATTTATGGTTCTTTAAGAGAGTTATCAAAGTTTGGTACATAATCAACCTGCCAAAACATGAACTCAAGGCATAAATATTGTGTAATAAACTAATTCGAAGATTGAACAATACATATGGTGTTAAAATCCAAATCTGATAAAGGTGTTGTTTCAGTAAACTCATAACTGAAGTAAACATCAGTAACATTTTATTTTGATTGATAAATAAAAACTCAATTAAATCTAGTAAACCACAAATACCAATTGAACTAAAAAAAAACATATAACAACTCTGGTAGCGTGCATATCATCTGAAAACGAATCATTAGGGTAAAGTATTTGAGGGGGAATATGGTAAATAATAGAGAAAACTGCACATAAAAAGAAACACACTTTACACTTTTTTTTTCCATATTTTAGTAACAAAGTTTAAATTAGACGTAAAAGGAACAAACAATTTATCACCAAGTTTAACCGAACTCTTTTTATTTGATTTTACCGAAAACCGAACCGTATTAGTAAAAACCAAACTCAATTGTAAATTCGGTTTTCAGATCCACTGATCTTGATTATTCAGATAACCAAACATAATTTAATCAAACAAACATAATATTCTGGTTTAATTAAACAAGCAGATTACTTTTAAAAATATTTGAAAGTTGAAAATGGGTCATACGACCAGTATCGCCAAAAACTATCTGGGTCAAGCAATCCGTGTATGTCAACAAACAAATCTTTTGACGATGTTTTGGGTTCGAACACACGAGTCAATTACTCAACAATGAATTTAAAAAGATAAATCTGCCTACAAATCAGGGTTTCTTACATTTTGCAAACCGAGGCCTTATGTAAACGAAGCCCTTCCGGTTACAATGAGGGCAATATCCTGTAGTTGTAAATGGAGCCCTTCCAGTTGTAAAAAGAAAGAATTTAATATAAGATGATATTCAACTAAACAGTGTCAAAAAAACCTCAAGCTTATACCTAATGGTTTTTAGCATATAAAATGTACATATATAATGCAATTACCCCTATCACCATATGATAAAATTTTCGTATTATAAAATGAACAGGGCTAGTTTTATAAAGTATTAGTATGCAACTTACATGAATCTTTGAAGCAAATCCTACAGATAAGCGCTTTTCCGGATGCATTTCCTTCAACTTGCAGATGATGGTAGTGTTTGCTGAAGCTGCACCAGAATGATCATCCAGGTAACTGTCTCTTCATAAGCCAAATCTTTACCAACAAAAAGAACCTAAACCCAAAATTCAAAACAATTAGAGAGTAAAAATGAAGAAAAATAAAACTTACGAATAAAATATTTGAGTCTAGAAATGTACATATGTAATACTGTAAGTTGAAAAAGGTTACATCTCTGCACAAGAAAAAGAAATGAATATGAAAACGCATATAGTAAAACCATATGGTTTTTATATTCACAAATCTTCACTTCAAAACACTGCAAGTTGAAAAGGTAGGTTCAAATTTAGTTTGTTTGTATTAGAAACAATAGCTGAAATAAAATTATTTTTTTTTGCACTTACTTGTATTAGTAGGTTGCGATTGTTTTATCATCTCTCAAACAATAACCACTCTTAGTGCTTTTTGGTTTGTTTATATTAGAAACAATTACTATGACTCTCCAAATGAAACATATACCTTGGTGTTTTTTTGTCTTTTGCTTGCCTAGCCTTTATATCTTGATACGTCAACGTCTGTTCTCTATTATGGAAACTATATGATGATTTTGAATTTTAATCCTGAAATAATGAAAATGCATAACATGAGACCTGTTTAAAATTAACAAAATTGATACACAGTATGCAGTTTTAGGATGACAAAATAATTAAAAAAAAGTTGTTAATCAACAAATATAAACCAAATCACATGACATTTGCAAATATATAATATATTAGGGCGGTTATTAATTCAACAAGACAAAATTCACACTAACAATATACACTTCTAGGATTATAAGTTAATATCAGGAAAGCAACTAACGTATAAAATAGAATACTAATAACATTCAATTACGGTTGATATATAAATCTAATCACTTAAAGCTATGAACCAAGATTAGGACTTAAAAGTAAGAAAATTTATACCTAGTTGCGCCATTATCAGGATTGCTTCTCAAAACGATGGTGTAATCACCGCAAGCCCTAGAGCAAACGAACCAAGTCCATAACATGACACTCAACGCTGCAAACAAAAGCTCCGTATGGAATAGATCTGACCGGTGTACATGAGCTGGGCGGCAACAAACAGTTTATGTTCCTTCTGGTGCTTGTGCCGGAAAGTGACGCGAGCAAGAGGATCATTGTGGCCGGAATCTTGTTTATTATGAAACCCTAATTCAGCAGATCTTCGTCGGAGGGTGGCTGCAGTCTCTCTCTACCCTGAATTCTAGCGGACAGCAGCTAATAGTATTCAAAATTTGAAAAAAACATCTGCGCGCTACTAAAGAGTATTAACTTCTACAATGGGTTGTAACTTATGCATATATACATGTAAAACTCTTAAAATTAAGAGTTTTTGATAAAATTAATCTTTTGTCAATATATAGTATAGATACATGTATATTCTTATTTTTATTGACCAAAATCAAATATATGTTATGTTTTAATTAAATTTAGTTATGTAAAATTATCCGTTCTACAAATATGACATTTACAATTTATTAACAATATATAAGATACACATATATTACATTTTCTTTATTTTACACCCGTGCGTAACACGAATAACTATCCTAGTAGTATAATATACTGTAATGAAGATGTGTAATCAATCTTAGCCTTTGATTTAATTAATCAACGTATGCTCATGATTTGCCCTCACTTCTTGTAGATAGCATACGGTTTCTACCGGATCTTAACTTGTATTTGCAACTATAATACGGTTAGAAACCGTGCACTCAACTATATATCACATCAGCTGCTCAAAATATCAATTACCGGATGTTAAGTGGTCATTCCTAAATGGAGATGTATGTGAAGAAGGATACATAGAGCAACCTCCTTGTATATTTAAAGAAAAAGAGAAACATGAAGTCTGCAAACTTAAGAAAGTTTTATGGAGTTAAACCTGCACCCCGTGCTTGGTATAGTTGAATCGATGGATATTTGGCTAAACATAACTTAAAAAAGTGTCCATATATATGAGCATACCTTTTATATAAAAGAAAACAACAAAGATCTATTTGTTTGTTTTAATGTAAACGACTTAATTTACAATTAGCAACCCAGCCAAGATTATTAGTTATTGATTTCAAGATATTCAAGAAGACCAAATTTGAAAAGGTTGGCCTAGGAACTCTTCACTATTTTCTTGGGAAACAAGGAGACAACATCATGATTATTTCACAAAAGAATTGAAGCAGGATTGGAATAATCAAAGAGTTCTACTACAAGAGAAGGATCCAAGTATGTATAGAGGTCTTACAACATATGCTATTAGCTAGCCAATTAGCCAAGGACATTAAGAAGCTGGGAAACGGTATGTACTACTGTTATTATCACTTAATTTGAGTTCGTATCTTCATAAAACATAATCAACCGTTCATCAAATCAAATTTATAAATAAGCACACTTTATTTTTACCCAAATCACACACACAGACGCCCTAAAGGACGGAATTATTTTAATACAAAAGTAAAACAATCAGTTGACATCAAACCTATAACTCAAACTTCACTTCTTTTAGTTAACCTCACTTTCAAACCATTCTTCATCTGGATGATAATAGAAGCACTTGGTAAGACTGGGTGGCCCTCAACCAGCTCCACATGGTAATGGTATATGATTGTAGCAGCTACAATCTTCATCTGAGTAAAACTCATGGACTTACCCAAGCAAGTTCTTGGCCCAACATTAAACGCGGGAAACTTATAAGATGGTTGGTGTTTGATCCCACCACCTGCTTTAAGCCACCTTTCAGGTTTAAAGTCCAAACAATCCTTTCCCCATATTGATTCCATCCTTCCCATGGTATAAAAACATAGAATGATTGTGGTGTTAGTATCTACTTGATAACCACTTGGAAGCAAATCCATTTTTTACTGGAGTTTTATGCTGAAACGGAACCGAAGGGTAAAGCCTTAAGGCTTCACATAATCCACCATGAAGATAAACCAGTTTGCCCAAATCAATGTCTTGAATATCATTGCATTTCCTACTTGCTTCCTTTTGTAATTGCGTCTCAAGCTCTTCTTGGATCTTATCTTTGGCTATGGGGTTTTTGGCAAGAAGATAAAAAAACCAAGAGAGAGTACTGCTTGTGCCACCTCTTCCTGCAAGCATCAAATTAAATAAGATGTCTCTCAAACTTTATATTTCTCTGATATAATAAAATAATATTGTAATTATATCCTCCACTTATGAAAGCTAATATTTACTTTATATTTGATCAAGGTAAAAGCTATGCCCCCGACTATGTGTAAGTCAATATAATGATAAAATATTCGGGCAGAACCCTTACTTTATGCGGGTATTATGAATGAAATGCCTAGGCTTCAAGCGAGCGGCAATCCCACTAGTAGCCGGGTATTTGAAAGAATTTAATAACGGCACTTGCACGTACTTCGAGAAATAATCCCGTCAAAATCGTGGCACGTTTCCAGAGGTATACGTGGGTGTTATAATAGTGAGAGGGACTGATTTGGACGCCATAATGCAGAGCCTGAACCCCATATTTATAGTGAAAAATTTGGGACCATATGCGATGAAGTCTCCATCACGTAGCACGATGGACCTTGTTAGACCGCCTTTAATGTTATAATCTGTCGTGTATCTAGACGGACCTACTTCTTACTTCGTTGCGTAGCGTGAGTAGGGCTATAGCCCTACTTCGTCATCATAGCCTAGCAGTTGGCCTGTCAATCGTGCCACATGTTGCCACGTGGTGCTCCACGTGTCCTTTGATCGTGGAGAACACGTCGCGTATTGTGATGACCCTGGGCTTGGTCCATCAAGTAGCACAGACCCTTCATGTCTCGTATTTCGTGAAACATCCATCGCGTATCACGATGGATCTCCCTATGATCCGTCGCGAGCGCGATGGGTCTTGAAGTCCAAATTTTTCATTTTTAACCCTTGATTTCTATATCTTGTCCAATTTAGTCCAAAATTTCCGAGATGTTACAATTAAGGCGATGAGTATACGCAAATTTGGTCGGTCTTCGTCACGTTCGTTATGGTACCAGAACTAAAAAAAACATAAAACAAAATTAACATTCGATTGGGTTTCGAACGTAAATAAAATGCGATGATTCTACACGAATTCAGTCGACTACACTTAACAACACAACCATCCATCCCACGTAAAGTTAATGTTGAAAGATGACCATTCTAACATATCATAAACATAATAACACACTTATAAAAAAAGAAAAAAAAAAGAAAAACCAATGTTTGCACACCATCATATAGAAAAACGTAAATAACACATTTCAGTGTGACCAATTTTTGCAAGAGAATCAGAGATGAAAAAAGAAAAACCAATTTTGCACAACATCATATAGAAAAACGTAAATAACACATTTCAATGTGACCAACTTTTGCAAAAGAATCAATTCGAATCAGGGTTACAAATCGGTACAAGCATCTACCTCAATTTGCACAACCATCCAGCCAACAACATGCATTTGCTTAAAGACAAAACCACTGTTACATGTAAAAAAACAAAAATAGCATATTTGTGGCACCAAAGTTTTCAATTATACAAATTAGATAATTAACCATGTCACGTTTTTAATGCATGCTTAAAGCAAGTATCAAAAGGGACTTTTTTAAAATGTAAATTTAAAAATGATTAAAATGTATTTTACAAGTGATATGAGGGGCTTTATGCATGATAAAATTAAGAAATCATCGAAAAAAATTACTAGAACTGTTTTATTCATAAGATAAAAAGGAAATATAGTACTTTTTTTTGTGAAGGAAAGGGCATATTTTTATTGCATCACATATAGTCGAAGTACCTTAAGTTTTCGTAAATTTCACGAGATAAGTATTTTTTATTGCATCACATAGTTGAGTACTTGAGTTTGTCTCTCTCTCAATAAATATTGCTTCGGGAAAACAAACGAACAACCAACTGTTAAATTAAAAGATATAGCCGACAACTACGTTTATGGCATCCGCCAAATTGTTGAAGATTATTTATTTTTATATTTTTAAACGACAGATTTTCTTTTCGACAACAAAGGTCGAGCATGCGGATCACTCTGACGATCACTTTTTTGGTTATCCAATCCGTCCACATAGGAGGAAAGAAGGAAACTGGCAACTGGGAATTAAAACCCATGGTTCAACCTAGAACAAAATGCTAAAGATCAGACTTGAACGCATGACCTTTCATAAGGAAAGTCAAAGGGCTAGCGATTGACCTTCGTTTTTAGTGACAAATTAACAAACACCATGATATCACCACGTTAGAAACTCTGATAAATTCAAAGATTATTAAGTATATCAAAAGGCATGCGTATCCGTCAGTGGAGCATGTGGATTTATGGGCATGGATGGGAAAAATCAAGAAGGGCTGAGCAGTGTGGCAGGAATATAAATAACTAGGAAGTGCTATAGCATAATCTCCTATAGATACATCCTTTTTTTAGAAAAATTGGATTTAAATAATCTCAATAATCGACTATCGGTAAATAACTGTCACAACTAATGAGTTAACTGTTGACGGTCCTATCTTTTAATATATTTGTTTCCAACAAGTCGTGATTAATAGAAGCTTAACTTCGTTAGTCTCCGGTCACCGGAAAAAAGTTTTTAGCCGGAAAACTCTTTTTTTGCCAGAATACTCAATATTTTCGTCCCAAACCTCTTAGTAACCTTAGATCGGAACTTCAGGAACCTTTTTTTATTAAAAACCCCAAAGGTTGTGAGAACCCTATAACCACCGTCAGAGTCAGTGCTGGTAGAAGAAGAGGGTCATACCAACTCTATGATGGTGATGGACGGTGAGTTGAGGCAAATCTGGCGAGCACCCAACCACTTAGACGACAAACTAGGGTTACGAGACGGGGATGAACGACTGTTCATCGGTGAAAATCATGCAAATCCCTAACATGGAGAAGGTTTCTGGCGACGCGCCAGTGGTGGTGGTGTTCAGGTGGTGGTGGTAGCTATGGGCGAAAAAGATTGAGTTTCCTGGCAAAAATATTTTTCCAGCGACTATAGACTAAAGGAGTTAAATTTCCGTTAGTCGCAGCTTATTGGGAATAAATATGTTAAAAGATGGGACAATAGCAGCCAACCCGTTAGTTAAGACTGATATTTGCTAATAGTCCATAGCTGGGATTATTTAACTTCAGTTTTCCCTTTTTTAAACACTCACGAAAGAATCCAATCAACTATCACATCAGACTGTCACCCGTTCGTTCAAAAACAGCAATTTATACTCCAACTAGTGTTTTTCCCGGCGCGTTGCGCTGGGCAGGTTGGTAAAACCCGGGTGGTGGTAAACTCAAACGTTGATACGGTAAGTCGACGCAGATCCGGTCGGTTTTGGTTACGTGCGTTATTGTATCGAACTAAGACAAAAATAAACAAAAATAAGTATAAAAATTGGGGTGGACCAATAGCGTTGTGTCAGTCGGTAAAACTCGATCGTTGGTAAAACCCGACCGTTATCGATCTCGGGCCCTGAGGCGGTTGAGTCTACGTGAATTCAGTCAGTTTTCATCATGTTCGTTACGGTATCGGAACTAAAAAAACAATAATCAACATTCGTTCGGTTTTCGTTATGGTGCTGGAACTGAAAAAAAACACGGTGAGTCTACGCGAATTCGGTGTATTTCTGTCGCGTTCGACACGATACCGTAACTAAAACAAAATAATGAAAAAAAGAACAAAAACAAAATTCACATTCGGTAAGTTTTTATTACATTCATTACAGGCTGAAACTTAAAAAAAACACAACACTACCAATATGGTGTTGCAAAGTGGCCCAATAAAGGCTTTGCGGCACCAAACTTGTAAGTTATTATATAAATGTTATGACTGCTTTCAAATGCCCGTTTATTTCAACATAATCACATATTCCTATAATTTATATTTCTCACCAACATAGATATAAATAGTAAATTCATGTTTTTAATTTGTATTATTTAAAATTGTGGAATGATATAGTGCAAAAAACACATGATTTCCCTTGTTTAGTTTGTATTGTGTTTGATTGTTTTTAATTCGTTTTCGATTAAAATTTGTATATTACTAACTTAATTATGTTTTATAGGTTTGGGACATAAAAAGTGTTTAAAAGAGCAAGAAACGAGCTAACACTGTGAACCAGAACAATTTAGAATAGAACCTGGTTGAACCGACACGCAAAACGAGAGAAATAGGCAAGCCACGCCATGCGACCAGCTCTCCTAAAGCTGGCCACGCGACGCGGTGTGTCCAATGGGGGTATCTTGTTTGTTTATTGTATGCCATGGATTGCAAGCTGGTCAAATTTGCTCTATGCGCGATGCGGAGAGCCCCCTTTTCTAGAAAAGTTTCGTCCGTTTGTAAGGGTTTGAGTTAAAACACCTATATAAACATCATTACCTTAATCCTAATAATAGCATACAAACCAAATCTCTTTTGGACAAAAATTGGAGTCGGTATTACAAAATTTTGAAGGCTTTTGAGGCTAGGAATCATACAGTGAAGTGCTTATCAAGCAGGATCGAAGATACATGGGTTTTATCACCCTTACTCTTTCGTTTTCTGTTTTTATTACGATGTTCACCATGAATTCTTTTTATGAGTTGTTGGATTTGATAATGATAACCTAAACTTATTAAAACCACCTAGGATTATGATGAACTTGTGCTGCCATTTGATTTTAGTTTGGATTTTACGTTTGTTTATGACTTTATGATTATTGTTATTCATTCGATGCATATGTGTGCTTAAGATTGTTTGGTGAGTTTTATTGCTTCACAAAGTCATTGGTGAATGTCTTTCATATAATAGGATTATGTTATATCATCAACCGTGTGTTTTTACTAGTTTGTGGTTGATCTGCATTAAAACCATAGTAACAATAATAATTAATCAAGTAAATTTAAGCGTGCTGCTAATCTAAATAGTTGTAAGGTGATAGATTATGTGATAGGTCTTGGTTGATAAATTGCTAGATTTAGTTCTCTGTAAGGAGTTCGTCTAGGTTTGTTTTATTTGTCTTGTCTATATAGTCGAGTGAATTCTTTAAACTACCTTTGATTTCCGCGTTGTAAGGTAAGATTTCGTATAAAGGTACTTGTCATAAAATAAATTAGCAACGTAAGCGAGTCTAGTTAAACCGGTATTTTTAATAACTTACTAGAGTTCCACATGTGTCTCCTTGAGAAGAGTCAAGGGTCCTGTTCGGTTTCCCATTAAGTGAATACTTTAATATCCGGTTTCATAACATAGCATGTTCCAACTATTTGATAATTGATGCATTAGGGATTCTAGCCTAGGTGGTTGTTTGTCATTATCTGAATCAAATATGAGTCCTAAGTTAAGCCGTGTCTAGTTTTATTAATTAGTAGTTCTAATTGGTTTAAATTTAGCTTTTCAGTAAACCCCCCTCCCCCCTCTCAAAATAATAAGAAATAAATGCCAGTCATTTGAGTCTAGTTAGCTCGTTAACGTAATTTAAAGAGTCTTATGGGTTCGATATTTTAATTTACTTAGTTGTACTGGAGTCAATCGATACATTTGCCGGGATAGTAGTTTTAGTTAAGTTAAAAGTATAAGAATTATTAATTAGTATCTAGATTAACATAATTTTAGTTAATACTTTTATAACTACTTTTAGCACATCATGGAACAAATTTAAATTATATATATATATATATATATATATATATATATATATATATATATATATATATATATATATATACAGGGTTATGATAAAATAAAAAATCCACTTAAGTTGTGAAAACTCTAGAAACTCATTCTCAATCATATGTTTTTAATTAAAGTTTGAATCTTGTGGTACACAATTAAAGTTAATAAAAATATAAATGTAAATATAATTTTTTCTCTCTCCTGAAAACATATTTAAAAATAAGTAAAAAAATGTAATAAAGTAGCATAATAGTTTTTTTTTTTAATTTTTCGATTTTTTGTCTTAAATGTAACAACATGTATTACATATGTAAAAAAACAAAAAAATGATGTTACATAGGGTTTTTTACAACTTAAATAGGTTCTCATTCTAGCTAAACTTCTCCTATACACACACACACACACACACACACACACACTAGCCATATGCCCGCGCGATGCAGCGGGTAACAACACTTAAAGGCTGTTAGCGAGCCAAGCCTAGGTTAGCTCGAGTTCGACTCAAACTTAATGCCCTGCTGACTCAACTCAGCTCGAAATTAAAGCCGAAATCTTAAACTTGAGTTCGAGTTGATTAAAAATCAAGCTGACTCGCTCGAAATTTAACACTTGTAATTATTTTAACTCTTAAGTTTTATATAAACCTTTTTGTTATTTCATATATGTTTTATAGTATTATATAATATAGTATATATCACGGTTAATTTTTTTTTACTTGAAGTTGTTTCACATTTAAATATAGACTACATTAGAACTTCTTTTTTCTAAAATTGCATCACCTTAAAAAAATTTATCCAATGGTAAGAGAATTATTCAACACATGCTATCATGAAACTTAAATAAATTAAAAGGATTAGGACAATTTTAGAAATAATTTAAGAAACTTACTTTATTTTTGAAAATTTCGAACAGAACATTCATGAGGATATGTAGTTTGTTGTGAAGTTGGTAGTCGGTGTAAGGTAAAGAATCAGGTTTTCTCGACTTATATGTTTGACAATTTCGAACAAAACATCCATGAGGATACTAATATAAAGTGATACGAGAAACAAACTCTTATTTGAACACTTCCTATGGAAGTGCGATAACATTTTATACATAATAACATAAGAAAAAACAACTGCATGCATTTTAATCATTGTAAACGTGTGCTATATAATTGTTTGTGCCATGTTAAACCGATGAAATGATAAATTTTATTTTATATGATTATACATTTATAGCAATCAACATAATATATATATATATATATATATATATATATATATTCTTTTGAAGTAAAAATGCATCTATGTTACTCATATATAGTTTTAATATTTATAATTATGTGATTTTTTAATTTTTTTATTTCGTCATTTTTCCTCATTTTTGTTCATAAATAATTGAAAATAATTTCATATATTCAAAATATATATGCTTTGAAGTGGAATGATGTTTCACATATTGGTTATATAATAAATAACAGACATGATTTTAAAAATATAGAAAGAAATGTGATTTTGGTATATCACGCTTTAATTGTGTTTAGTAAAAATAAATATGTGAAATTATGATTTATCTCATTTGACATTAGATTATAAGAATAATATTTTAATAAACAATTTTCAATTTTGATAGCTTCAAAGGGAAAATTGGTTCATTGTTTTAGGGGTGCAATTTGAAAGTTTGTAACTACCAACCATATTATAATAATGCTTAATTGACTTGTACATTATTGCATAGTAAACTTGTATATTATAACTGATAAGTCGATATTGAATAAAATTTACATCGAAACGTTGAAAAAAAATATGCACGTCGCAATGGTAAGTCCAATAATTTTTTATAGCATGATATATTAAAATATATATAAAGAATAAGAATTTTAAATAAAGTTGTCAAATTGAGTGTTAAAGATGAGGGGGTAATTATGTAAGAATATTTAAAATTTACAGAAGTTAACCATATTTAAAGGGAATAAATTGTAACTATTTTAATTGATTATGGAGACACACGTTATATTTGATGTTGCAATGACCTTTTTGTCCATCTTGAACTTTGTAATATGTGCTTTGTGAGTTATAGAACTCTTAAAATTACACCCTTAATTTTGCCCATCATTCATGCTTTATATATATATATAGGCTAAGTATAAAATGAAAACACACTTGAGTTGTGAAAACTCTAAAAACTCATTCTCAACCACGTGTTTTTAATTAATGTTTAAATCTTGTGGTCCACAATTAAAGTGAATAAAAAATATAAATATAACTTTTTCTCTCTCCTGAAAACATATATAAAAATTAGTAAAAAAATGTTAAAAAATAGCAAAACATTTTTTTTGATGTTTTGTATTAAATGTTACAACATATATTACATGTAACAAAAAAAACGATGTTACATAGGGTTTTCGCAACTCAAGTGGATTTCCATTTAACCTTATATATATATATATATATATATATGAGAGGGAGAGAGAGATCCATCAATTTCGTTTGGAAAATTGGCCTCTGAGAAACAAAGTTAAAGCCGAAGTAGACGACTCCTCTACTGGAGCCATCCCCTTTTGGATGTTGAGTAGTCAAGACATCACAGGCTTTGAATCACGGGAGATACCCAGGCTATGCATACGCATACCATTTTCCATTTTGTATACTTCACCACCTAAACGTAATTTTAGAAACTTCTCCGGCATTCACTGCACCACTTTATCTATGTTATATCCTTCATTTTCCATTCTTTTTTTTTTAATATTATTTTGATACAATTTAATTTAATATTTAGCGTTTTTTCCTAGTAAATAAACCAAAGTTATATAAGCTTAATTAAAAAGAGTATAAATTACATAACATTAATTAAAAAATATATATATAACAAATTAAGAACTACATATTAATGTCAAAATTTTTAATGACTTTTCTCTTCAAATATAACGCCACGTAGAGTTCCGACCCAGTAAGATTATCGGTATTGGTTCTTATAATTTGGAAATCTTTCCTCTCACTTTCTTCTTCGCTCAACTTTTTCTTCAAACACATCTTTTCTTTTTCTATCTCAATTACTTTATGACTTAACTTCTCATTCCACCGTATTTTCTCTAGTTTATATCTTAAAATCTGTTTGATATGTGATAATGGATTGAAGAGAGAAAGAAATGGACGAGAGAATGGAATGAATAAATGAATGAAATGATCATTATCATTCCTTAGTCCTGTTTGATTAACCTATGGGAATAGAAGTAATAATTACGAATGTTGTTTGGTAGATATGAAAAGTAGCATAAACGAAATAGAAATGACAAACATACCCCGTCCTTAAAATATTTTTTTACCAAAATAAAAAACGACGAAGGAGGCGGCAATGGTGGCGGTGCCATGGTGAGGGTGGTGGCGGCAACGGCGACGAAGGAGAAGGTGGCGATGATGGTCAGGTAGTGGTTGATGTTTGGTTTATTTGTACATATATATTTTAGATTGTTAACGTTGTCACACCCCGACCAAAGGCGGCGGAACATGCCGAGGTGTAACGATTGTCCATAAGCACATGACACTAATTAAAGTGACAGTATTTAATAAACTCATTTCATTTCACAACATCGAAAATGTCACATAACAATTATCCATAAAATAACCATAAACAAGATATCACAAAATATGGCAAATTTGATATTGTTCATTTTTACTAATATCCTAAGGTCTTTGATGTCGTTTTCTTCACAATCATAAATCAACCAAGATGCAAACCTGCAACATTTCATAAAATAAAGTTTGTCAACACAAAGGTTGGTGAGCAATTCATAAGTTTAATCATATTAGTATATAATAAAGATAGCCACAAAACTTGCATACGAAACGATAAATAAAAGTGGTAATTTGGATATATAGATATCGCTAAACACATTAGCGACACCTAGCTATAAGGGGATGCCAAATAGTCTAGGATTTTATAGTTATCGTTAATTGCATTACGTTAACGACACCTTGCTATAAGGGGATGCCAAATAGTCTAGGATTTTATAGTTCCACCAACCAAAAGCGATAAACACATAGGCATATAAGCATAGAACACCAAATCGAGCAATTATTTAGGTAAAGTATACAATTACGTTTGTGGTTTAAGATTCAAATATAAATCATTTTGTTGAATAAGTATGAAATGTCACCCCCAAAATAAAAGATGGAAAATGGGGTATGAAGTACTCACCTTCAAGTAGTAAACTTGAAAGATGATAATTTGGAGATTTGTCGGAACGACGAGTTTAACGCACAATGCCTAAAAAGAAAAGAAGTCTTGAATTTAGAAAGGTTGTCTTGAAGGTCTTTAAACAAACTAAATGTTGAGAAATGTAAATAATTAAAGTTCAAGGTTTAAAATGTAACTATTTAAGAATTTATAATAATAACTCTTTAAAAATGTAAGTTTGCTCGAAACCGGGTTAAAGTATCTAACCTTAATATTTACTCAACCTATGTTAAGTAATAAGGTGGGTAAAATGCAAGAATGCAAATCCCTTTGGAATAAAGATACTAAAACGGTTTTTTTTATCGAGTGTTCGGGTTGTCGGTTCGGGTCTTGATAATTGGTCAAACCCAAAGTCAACTTTCCAAAATATTGAATGTTATGAGATAACTCAATAAAATTTAATAAGACTTAACCAAGTATGTAGTTCCATTGTTTTAGAACTAACAACGCACGTTAAGCGAGTGTTCGGTTTTGTCGGTCCAAACTTTGTTATGAGATCAAGTTGGATCCAACATTTCCATGTACTTAAGAAAATATTTAAAATCAATTTGTAACTATTTTTAAAGAAATATACAAGTCTTGATGGCTAAAAAAAACACTTGTGTGTCTTAAGCGAATAAGAATCGGTTTGGTTTTCACATGTCCAAACACTAAAGAACTTGTATAATAATGTACAAATAAAAAAAATACTTTAAGTTTTACAACCAAAAGTTAACAATAAAGTCTTTAAACAAAAGTTCGGTTTTCGGTTCGGATCGTGTTTCGGGTTAAGACCGAGGTAAGATTCTGCAAACCCATAACCATAGAATTTGTAAAAATGATTTTAGAAACTTAGATATAACAATAAGTATGTTTAAACAATTATTTAACTAAACTAGTAACAAAGTTCGGTTTACGGTTTAGAGCTATTTACGGTTAAACCGAAGCATAGACTCTTAAAAACCCATAACCATGGAACTTGTAAACATGACCAACAAACTAAAATAAGCAAGATTAATATGTATGAACAAGTTATATAGATGTATATATATCAAGGAAACGAAGTCCTCCATGAAGCCTTGCCTTATGAGGTCCGAAACCTCACCGACCGGAATCGGAGAAGTAACTACCAAAGGTAAACAAGGGGTGTATATTATATATATGTTGCACAACCATAAACAAGTATTAATAAGGCTACATAAACTAATTAAGATGAAAGACTAAAAACCTTCAAGAACACTTAAGAAGATAACCTTGAATCTTTGATGTTTGAGAGAGTTTTTTTCTTTTGGAGTTGTAGCAAGAAAAAATGAAGAGGAAAGGTGGTGTATATATAGGGTAATGTTGGTGGTAAAATATGGGTGTGAGACACAAGAGTTTTCATGCAAAATGGATCAAGACAAAAACACAAAACAACAAAAAAAAAATAATAAAAAATAAATAAATAAATAAAAATAAAAATAAAGGTAGGATGTTTTCAAGACCCAACAAGTGTGAAACAATATTGTAACATAAATCCATCATTTTGATTATAACATAAGCTTCGGTTTACAAATTGGGTCGGTTTACATAATAAACAAATACAAAAACGAATACAAACAAGACCCGAAATTGACGAATGTCATAGTATCCCCTACTTTCGGAAATTTCGTCCCGAAATTAAGACGAAGACGATGTTGCGAACAAATGTGGATACTTCTCTTTCATTTTGTCTTCTCTCTCCCAAGTGAATTCCGCGCCGCGCCGTGATTCCCATCGAACTTTGACTAACCAAATACAGCTACGCTTGGTTCTCTTCTCGTTGCGATCCATGATCTCAACGGGTCGTTCAACCAAGACCATCGACTCATCGACATGTACTTTTTCGAGAGGTATATGGAGATTACCCTCGGCTAAGCACTTTTTAAGATTTGAAACATGAAATGTCGGATGAACACCGGTAAGTTCTTCCGGTAGTTCGAGTCGTTAAGCTACTTTTCCAACACGCTCAAGGATTTTAAATGGACCAACGAAACGAGGAGCTAGTTTACCCTTCTTTCCGAAACGGGCTACCCCCTTCCAAGGAGATACTTTTAAAAGGACAAGATCGCCAACATTAAATTCGATCGGTTTTCGCCGTTTGTCGGCGTAACTCTTTTGATGACTTCTAGCGGCTAGGAGGTTCTTACGGATTTGATCAATAATGTCGGTGGCTTCTTGAACCATTTCGGGTCCCGTGATTTGAGCTTCATCGACTTCGTTCCAACTAATTGGAGAAAGACATTTACGACCATAAAGAGCTTCGAAAGGAGCCATCTCAATGCTCGAATGGTAGCTATTGTTATAAGAAAACTCAATGAACGGAATGTGAGAATCCCAATTCCCACCGAAATCAAGAACACATGCTCGTAGCATATCCTCGAGAGTTTGTATTGTACGTTCGGATTGACCGTCCGTTTGAGGATGATAAGCGGTGCTAAGATCGAGACGTGTTCCCAAAACTTCTTGAAGTGAACGCCAAAAATGAGAGGTATAACGAGCATCACGGTCAGAGATAATAGTCAATGGTAAACCGTGTCGGCACACGATTTCTCGAACATAGATTTGAGCAAGCTGCTCGACAGAATACTTCTCGCGGATCGGAAAGAAAAAAGCAGATTTGGTCAAACGATCGATGATCACCCAAATGCTATCGTTGCCCTTTTGGGTGTTGGGTAATTTAGTGATAAAGTCCATAGCAATGTCTTCCCATTTCCAAACGGGAATCGGTGGTTGCTCGAGTAGACCAAAAGGTCTTTGATGTTCGGCTTTAACTTTTGATCAAGTAAGACATTTAGATACGAATAACGCTATGTCCTTTTTCATACCCGGCCACCAAAAGGTAGCACGAAGATCGAAATACATCTTATCCGCACCGGGATGAACGGAATATCGCGAATTGTGAGCTTCGTCGAGTATACAAGTACGAAGGTCATCGCGATTTGGAACCCACAAACGATTGAGAAAGTACAAAAGACCATCGGGTTTGGTTTCGAGTTGAAGTTCGGCTCCACATGACATTTCGTCGTATATGTTACCTTCTTCAACGGAGGTACGTTGAGCTTGGAAGATTCGAATTTGAAGATCGGTTTGAACGACAATGCTTAGAAGCAGAACGGATTTAACATTAACCTTTCGACTTAGGGCGTCGGCGACAACATTCGCTTTACCGGGATGGTAACGAATTTCGCAATCGTAATCACTAAGTAATTCGGCCCATCGTCGTGTTGAAGGCTTTTATGATCGGTAAAAACCACACATTTCGTACCATAAAGGTAATGTCTCCAGATTTTGAGAGCGAAAACAAAGGCACCAAGTTCGAGATCATGAGTCGTGTAGTTCTTCTCGTTAACCTTAAGTTGCCTTGATGCGTAAGCGATGACTTGACCTCGTTGCATGAGGACACAACCAAGACCTTGATGAGAGGCATCGCAAAATACCACGAAATCGTCGTTTCCATCGGGAAGGGTTAAAATGGGAGTATTGCAAAGCATGTCCTTGAGAGTACAAAAGGATTTTTCTTGCTTCGAACCCCAATCAAATGGTTTTCCTTTATGAGTGAGGGAGGTAAGAGGCAAAGAGATTTTGGAAAAGCTTTGAATGAAACGTCGATAATATCTAGCTAAACCGAGGAAGGATCGAATTTTCGTGGGAGTCGTTGGAGTTTTCCAATCCTTCAGCGGCCTCAATTTTAGCGGGATTAACATGAATACCTTTGTTATTTACGATATGTCCCAAAAATTGAACTTGCTCGAGCCAAAATTCGCATTTGGAGAACTTGGCATAAAGTCGTTCGTTTCTAAGAAGTTTGAGAATGGAACGCAAATGATGCTCATGTTCGGCTTTGAATTTGGAAAAGATGAGAATGTCATCAATAAAGACAATAACGAATTTATCGAGGAATGGTTTGCAAACGCGGTTCATGAGGTCCATAAACACCGCGGGTGCATTTGTTAACCCGAAGGGCATAACCAAAAATTCGAAATGTCCATATCGAGTACGGAAAGCGGTTTTTGGAATGTCTTCTTCGCGAACACGCAATTGATGATAACCTGATCGAATATCGATTTTGGAGAAGCAAGTTGCGCCTTGAAGTTGGTCGAATAGGTCGTCGATTCGTGGCAAGGGATAACGATTTTTAATGGTGAGTTTGTTATGTTCCCTATAATCGATGCACATACGAAACGAACCATCCTTCTTTTTCACGAAGAGAACAGGAGCACCCCAAGGAGAAGAGCTAGGACGAATGAAACCTTTATTGGAAAGTTCTTCGAGTTGGTTCGATAATTCTTGCATTTTTGACGGGGCTAAACGGTAAGGAGCCTTGGCCACGGGCATCGCGCTGGGCACAAGATCGATTCAAAATTCAATCGGACGAACGGGTGGAAGACCGGTGACATCGTCAGGAAAGACATCGAGGAAATCAAGAACATTAGAAATATCTTGGATTTTCCTTTCCTTTTTGTCTTTTGTCGCCAAGAGAGCTAGGAGCGGAGCATACTTTTGGCGTAAGTATTTTTGCGATTGAGAGCACGACATGAGATTAAGCCTTCTCGAAGTAGCTTTTCCGAAGACCTTAAGGATTTTACCGTTGACAAACGAAATGCGAATGAATTTATCGAAGCAAACAACTTCGGCACGGTGCAAAGATAACCAATCCATGCCTACTATGACATCGAAGCTTCCCATTTGCATTGGGATGAGATCGATGGAGAATTTATGGTTAGCAAGAACGAGAGTACAATCGCGGATGACAGAATTTATGGTGATGGAGTTCCCATTGGCGACTTCAATAGAAAACGACCGGGAAAGCTTGGTTCGAGACACGGCAATTTTCGACTCAAATTTCAAAGAAATGAAACTTCTATCGGCACCCGTATCAAATAAAATGGAAGCCAAATGTTGGTTCACTAAAAACATACCGTTCACAACATCGTTTGCCGCTTGAGCTTGATTAACATTCATCATGAAAGCTCATCCTTGATTGCCTTGGTTGACTTGAGGTGCTTGCGGTGGTGGAGGAGGTGGTGCTTGTATGGCTTGGATGGGTTGGATGAGTGGTGCATTGTGTTGGGAAAGTTGAGGTTGGTAGGTTTGAACTTGGTAAGCTTGAGTTTGGTAGTAAGGTGCGGTCATGGTTTGGTTAGTAAGGATGAGGCGACGACAATTGTTGCGGAAATGGTTAGGGTCACCGCAATTATAGCAAGCTCGGGTTTGTTGAGGTTGGTTTGGTGGGTAGGGTGCATGTGACATTTGAGCCAAAACAAGGTACACCTCAGTACGTATTTACCGTTTAAGCAGATAAACGCATTTTGCGTAACAAATGAACGATTAACCGAACGGGTCGGGTTATGACCCAGATATCTCGGGGGGCCATCTATAAGTGATATACGATCTATACAAGCTAAAACATTAGAAATATGGCCTTAGTTTGATAGCAAACAAGTTAAACGAAAATATGCTCGTTTAACTACCCGCTATAGATGTAAATGCGAAAGATAGTTACAAACCAAGCATTGTATCATCCGTTAAGCCGAAAAAGACTTACCAAACACTTATTTGAAATGTTTTAAGCGATCCATGAAAATATTTTTGATTTTTACAAACGTATAGTATGTTTTTATAATTTTACACAAAACTAGCCGAAAAACACTCGTTTTCGCGCTGTTTAACGCACCCGATAAGTTTTCGCGCCAAAAACCAAACCCGAACTAAATTTGGACCGGGCTTTTCGTGTTTGGGCTTGAGAAATCAGAAACTTGGGTCAAAATGGGCCCAAAGTGGGCCCATGATGGTCCGATCGCAACAGCAAACCCCCCCCCCCTTTGGTTCTTTCATATTTAAACTAGATACAAGATATTTTGGCCTCATTTTCTTGAAAATTCTGGACATAAACTCGGTTCCAGCCAAAAACAGCAAGAAAACCTAAGGTAAGAGCTTAAATACTTAAGCTTTTGAACTTGTTTAAACTTGTTTAATACCATAAAAACATGTCTTGGTTACTAAAAATCATTCCTAACCGTGTAAAAATCCTAAAAATGGTCCATAAACATGTTTTTATCATACACATGGTAAGGAACCTGTTTTGATAGTTTTTTTGGCCATAAACACGGATTAAAGGGTTGAAACGACGTTTTTACGGTTCAAAAGTTCGCTTTTGTACACTAGCCGAAACCCTAAC
Organism: Bidens hawaiensis; assembly: GCF_021521415.1. Classification (NCBI taxonomy): domain Eukaryota; kingdom Viridiplantae; phylum Streptophyta; class Magnoliopsida; order Asterales; family Asteraceae; genus Bidens; species Bidens hawaiensis. The sequence goes on from NW_027491634.1 coordinate 668,519, forward strand.
TTAAGGGCTGTTATGTTGATGAAATATTGATTGGTTTGTGATATAAGACTTGTACCTAGCTTGCTTAGAAGCACAAGAACCTGAAAACTTGATTAAAAGGTCGCAAACGAGCCAAACCCGCTAAGGTAATGCCGAAACACTCGCTTACGGGCTATTTAGGTTAAGGTTGTGATGTGCATATTTTTAGGACTTGAAATTTTGGAGGGACATTAGAGACCATGTCAATAAGTCTCTGTTCAAATTTGGTAATTTTTCTACCATCCGAGAATATTTGGCAAATTTATTACCGAATTGGGACGTTTATTTAGAAAAAATAGCTAAAATACTTCAAAAATTATGAAATTTTTCTGGGAACTCAAATTTGATGTATTTTGATCACATATGAATTTTGGTATCATTTGGAGAAGTTTAAAGGTGTTTTGTTTATTTACGTTCGTGTGAATTTTTACAGCCGAATTTGGGCCGAAAAGAATATTGCACAAGCTTTTTACATTCTGGAATTGATACAGGTTGTTTTGGGACATGATTTGAGTATTTAGGAATTTTTGTGGAATTTTTGGAAATTGTTTGGGGTAAACGGACGATTTTCAGGCGAAATATAGCTGATAAAATGAATTTTTATAAATTAATAAATCAGTAAATAAATTCCAGAAATATTTTTATAAAAATCTACATATTTTAATTGATAAGTGGTTAAATTTTCATAATTTAATGATTAATGGTTAATTAATTATGCTAATGTGAATATTAAACAAATTCAGTTTTTATAACAACCGGCAAGTTCGCGAATAGTGAACCTGCGGGAAAATCAAAACACCAAGAGTGATCAAAAATCATATTTTTGGGCTAATTAAGTAAAAATGAACTTTTCTATGAGAAACCTGGACAATCCGGGTGGATTGTGCGCGTTTCTTCTCAAATCAAACTGTATAAACGGAAACGGGCCCCGTGGCTAATCCGGGACCCCAGTATGTGATCTTTCTTTATAACTTAATCATGTTATTAATCAATACATTTACCCAAGCTTATTTTCCCATAACTGTTTTCTGAACGCGTAAACGAACAACTTGGCCCAGCTGGGAAAACAGGAGCCTGAGCCAAGTTCGGTTTTAAGTATTAGACATTGAACAACATCACAACCTAAGCCTATTGCCACTTTCTGGGCGTTCCAGCTACACCCAGATTAGTTATACAGCCCAGTTTAGTATTGAGATTATAATAATGTTAAAATATTAATATTATTATAATATTGATTATAGGAACTACTGATAGCGGACTGAACAAACCACGAGCTGATACAGTACCAAATATCTACTAAACCGTGAGTTTCATGACCCCACTTTTAAACTGTTTTACGAACTTTTGGGGTGAAAAGCATGTTTGATTACATATACATACCTGAAACATGTACTGATGTGAATTATCTAAGTGCTAACACACGAAAGTCCCCACGATCACAGTGATTAACTTCGAGCCGGTGGCTTGTGAATAGTACTATTGGTTTGACTAACCCAAACGGAATCGGCCTGGTTGCCTTGTCACATAGCGCCGTTTGCACATGACCATATTTATACAAACAGGCTATGTAGTGTTAGACATAGCTACCGGGGCATGTTGTGGGCGGAAAGGGGCCACAGTGGTTGATTGAGCGTGGGAAATGGAGGCACGCAGCACGAACAGTCCAGGCTTCACTGTAGCTTAGCATAATTACATCACATACATCATTTACATACATACATACTTATGTCATGATTACAAGTGTTGACTTGTGAATACTCACTACTGATTTCTTAAAACTCGTGAAACTCACCAACTCTAGTAGTTGACCCGTTTTAAACTGCTTTTCAGGTGTACCTAAATCGAAGTAATTTGGTGATATGTTACTTACCTGAAGTGTGTGGTTGATGCTATGTAAATAGAGGCAAGGATGTTAGTAGTATGAATGTATAGTTAATGAACTAGTTTTGTTTGTATCACCTAGGCTGTAAAACAATGATAGAACAAAGAAATGTAATATATTGTAAATTAGTTTGTAATGTTTCTTTATAAACAATGTGTTGATATCAGAGGTGTCTGTTACATTCCCGTTTTACGCTTCCGCATTGTGCTAGTCGGGGTGTGACAGTGCATATCGGTGTTGAGTATTTTGGGAAAAAGTTCTTGGTTGGTTTGATTGGTTAGGTTTGGTTCGTTGTGCGGATCAGCATGTGGTGTTGAGATGACCAAGTCGGTTACAAATGGTACAATGGCGACAAGGCATGTTTGGTAGGTGATGGAGTTGGCAAATGTTGCATAGTGGGGCGGTACCGGTATAGGGTTTTGGGTTTGGGGTGGAATTTGGGTTTGTTGTTGAGGTTGGGGTTGGGTAACGGCATAGTTTCGGTAGTTGGTTTTGGGTTTCTTGTTGTTGTTGTTGTTATTGTTGTGACGGGAAGAGTTGGAGTAGTTAATGGCTTGTGGTGCGGGTTCAACCTTGTCTTGTGGTGCGGGCTCGGGTTTGGCTTTTTCGTTTGGTTTCTTGAGGGTTAGGGTACCCGCTTTCACATGATTCTCCGATAGCGCACCGGCTAGAGTAATGACATCCTCAAGATTCACGGGTTTGCTACTCATGACTGAGTCCCGGATTTGCATAGGTAAACCCCCAATGTATTTGCCAAGCTCACACTCAGCCGGGGTAACCAAATGAGGGACGAGAATGCTCAACTCGTGGAAATGGAGTGAGTAAGCGGCGTTATCACCACTATCTTGCTTGAGGTTCCAAAATTCCTCCTCAAGCTTTTGAAGTTTGTGTTTGGGACAAAACTTCTTCATCATGAGTGCCTTGAGGTCGGACCATGGAAGAGCCATATCCGTTTCCGACCCTTGGAGATGCATGACACTACCCCACCATGTTATAGCGGTTTTTCTAAACATGCTTGAAGCGAAATTTGTCTTTTTCGCTTCGGGGCACTCGCTATATCTAAACACATTCTCCATAGATTCAAACTATTGAAACAAGGTAGTCGCACAGTTCGTACCCCAGAATTCAGTTGGGTTAGTACTAGTAAATTGCTTATATGGGTAGGATACGGGTTTGGGTTCAACGGGTGCAACAACGGGTGGAGGAGGTTGGGTAGCTTGGATTTGAGTTACAACTTCGGGAATCACAGCGGCCATTTGCTTGATGATAAAAGCAGCCATATGTCGGTTGATGCTCTTGCGCGGTCTTAGTGGAGGCATGCTAAAAGATTATAAAGAAATGGAATAAGTTTTAGGTAAAAAGAAATGGATATGAGAGTGTATAAAATAAGAATAAGGTGAAGTTAAATTTTCTTTTTGATTGTGAATCCTAGAGTTAGTGAGGAGTAGATGTTAGTGTTAGATAAAATATAAATCTTTGTATATAAACAACAAACCGGAAACAATCGTAAATGATTTTGAGATTTTGAGGGGTTAAAGCTTAAAAATTTGAGATTTTGAGGTTTATAGAGTCGAAAAAATCGTACATGAACCACCATGATTTGATATTCCAACTCAAAATTTTTTTTTATAAAACACAATGTTGGAGTCTAAACATGTGCACGAATCACCGCAACTTTTTCATGTTTTCGACTCAAATAACGATAATAACACCATAATTCGGGATACAACGTCATGTCAAAGCACTAGTCCACGAATCACCGTAGTTCTGTTGTTTTGACACCGAAAAATTAGGATGGCGACCAGAACGCTCGCATTCAACTACTTAAAGTATTGACATGTATAACATAGTTTGTGGCCTAGAAAACGAGCACTATAATCCCACCATTCCAGGTAAGTAAACCACCTTCGATTCTTGGAATCTTTTTGTCAAATGTTCGTTTTATAATGTCTCGCTTCCTATGAGGGCTACGAACCCGATATAAATGCAACCTTTAAGGGATTATAAACAATGGGATCCAAGTTAATCTTATAATCCATAAAACACAATGAAAATCTACTTTTTGCGTTTTAAGGTAAGGATACCTTGGAAATACTATGAAATTATGTGTATGTGAACATTTGGGATATTGTGAATTTTAAACAAGTTTATAAATAATATGCGATATGAACAATCAAGATAGAGTAAACACGTATGAGCACACGTATAGGACCCTAAGCAGAACAATACTAGGTCGATACGTCTAACCACCTATCCTATTGTCAGGGCTCTGATACCAATCTGTCACACCCCGACCAAAGGCGGCGGAACATGCCGAGGTGTAACGATTGTCCATAAGCACATGACACTAATTAAAGTGACAGTATTTAATAAACTCATTTCATTTCACAACATCGAAAATGTCACATAACAATTATCCATAAAATAACCATAAACAAGATATCACAAAATATGGCAAATTTGATATTGTTCATTTTTACTAATATCCTAAGGTCTTTGATGTCGTTTTCTTCACAATCATAAATCAACCAAGATGGAAGCCTGCAACATTTCATAAAATAAAGTTTGTCAACACAAAGGTTGGTGAGCAATTCATAAGTTTAATCATATTAGTATATAATAAAGATAGCCACAAAACTTGCATACGAAACGATAAATAAGTGGTAATTTGGATAAATAGATATCGCTAAACACATTAGCGACACCTAGCTATAAAGGGATGCCAAATAGTCTAGGATTTTATAGTTATCGTTAATTGCATTACGTTAACGAAACCTTTCTATAAGGGGATGCCAAATAGTCTAGGATTTTATAATTCCACCAACCAAAAGCGATAAACACATAGGCATATAAGCATGGAACACCAAATCGAGCAATTATTTAGGTCAAGTATACAACTACGTTTGTGGTTTAAGATTCAAATATAAATCATTTTGTTGAATAAGTATGAAATGTCACCCCCAAAATAAAATATTGAAAATGGGGTATGAAGTACTCACTTTCAAGTAGTAAACTTGAAAGATGATAATTTGAAGATTTGTCGGAACGACGAGTTTAACGCACAATGCCTAAAAAGAAAAGAAGTCTTGAATTTAGAAAGGTTGTCTTGAAGGTCTTTAAACAAACTAAATGTTGAGAAATGTAAATAATTAAAGTTCAAGGTTTAAAATGTAACTATTTAAGAATTTATAATAATAACCCTTTAAAAATGTAAGTTTGCTCGAAACCGGGTTAAAGTATCTAACCTTAATATTTACTCAACCTATGTTAAGTAATAAGGTGGGTAAAATGCAAGAATGCAAATCCCTTTGGAATAAAGATACTAAAACGGTTTTTTTTATCGAGTGTTCGGGTTGTCGGTTCGGGTCTTGATAATTGGTCAAACCCAAAGTCAACTTTCCAAAATATTGAATGTTATGAGATAACTCAATAAAATTTAATAAGACTTAACCAAGTATGTAGTTCCATTGTTTTAGAACTAACAACGCACGTTAAGCGAGTGTTCGGTTTTGTCGGTCCAAACTTTGTTATGAGATCAAGTTGGATCCAACATTTCTAAGTACTTAAGAAAATATTTAAAATCAATTTGTAACTATTTTTAAAGAAATATACAAGTCTTGATGGCTAAAAAAAAACACTTGTGTGTCTTAAGTGAGTAAGAATCGGTTTGGTTTTCACATGTCCAAACACTAAAGAACTTGTATAATAATGTACAAATAAAAAAAATACTTTAAGTTTTACAACCAAAAGTTAACAATAAAGTCTTTAAACAAAAGTTCGGTTTTCGGTTCGGATCGTGTTTCGGGTTAAGACCGAGGTAAGATTCTGCAAACCCATAACCATAGAATTTGTAAAAATGATTTTAGAAACTTAGATCTTACAATAAGTATGTTTAAACAATTATTTAACAAAACTAGTAACAAAGTTCGGTTTACGGTTTAGAGCTATTTACGGTTAAACCGAAGCATAGACTCTTAAAAACCCATAACCATGGAACTTGTAAACATGACCAACAAACTAAAATAAGCAAGATAAATATGTATGAACAAGTTATATGGATGTATATATATCAAGGAAACGAAGTTCTCCATGAAGCCTTGCCTTATGAGGTCCGAAACCTCACCGACCGGAATCGGAGAAGTAACTAAAAAAGGTAAACAAGGGGTGTATATTATATATATGTTGCACAACCATAAACAAGTATTAATAAGGCTACATAAACTAATTAAGATGAAAGACTAAAAACCTTCAAGAACACTTAAGAAGATAACATTGAATCTTTGATGTTTGAGAGAGTTTTTTTTCTTTTGGAGTTGTAGCAAGAAAAAATGAAGAGGAAATGTGGTGTATATATAAGATAATGTTGGTGGTCAAATATGGGTGTGAGACACAAGAGTTTTCATGCAAAATGGATCAAGACAAAAACACAAAACAACAAAAAAATAAATAAATAAAATAAATAAATAAAAATAAAAATAAAGGTAGGATGTTTTCAAGACCCAACAAGTGTGAAACAATATTGTAACATAAATCCATCATTTTGATTATAACATAAGCTTCGGTTTACAAATCGGGTCGGTTTACATAATAAACAAATACAAAAACGAATACAAACAATACCCCTAATGTAATGTCACAAAAGTAGTCGTTTTATTAGTTTATAATAGGAACTTTGGTACTTCATACGTGTTTATTGTATTTCAGGTCACAGGTACTTAACGCGCTTAATTTGGACCTATACGAGCACGAAATGAAGTGCCGGGATGTCCAGCACGCAAATCGAGACACATTATTGAACTTGCTGAGTGAAGCGACCCATCACGTGGCGCGATGGGTGTTGAAGGTGGGGCATCGCGTTACGCGATGCCCTTTAATATTATTTAAACTGTTGACTTTTGGTCCATCGCGTAGCGCTATGGACCAGGGGAGGAGGCCATCGCGCTACGCGATGGTCCCCAGAGTCGTGAAAGTTAGGGTTTTGATTTATATCTCGTTTTGAGGACCCTAGACGGGATCATTTAGTTTTCAGAGTATTTTTAGAGAAGGAGAGCAGCCTACCATCAATTCCATTCATCTCAAGGCCATAGATATGATCCAAATCATCAGAATCAAAGACCGAGAGATGCCGAGACGCGGCTAGATCCTTCGAATCATACCCGGGATGTAGAGTATTGTGTTTAACAGTTTTTCTCATGTATTAAGAACAAATTATTTGTAACCATCTTTGATTAATCTATGAGTATTGATGTCTAGTATTATTGTGCACTCAGTCGGTTTAGGTTTATTTCGATCAGAATGATTAGTGTGCAGTTGCTATGATAATTGCTTATAGGATTGTCTAGACTAGTTTGAATATGATGAAGCATACGTTTGCCCTTAGTTGAGTCACACTGGCAGGGTTCGTTTGATAACCAGTGCCTTGTGTTAGCGAGCGTGAATGCCTAAGGTTTATCTAGTTAGTCAATCTGCATTGATCATTGATTGTTAATATGTTAAGTTGCATGAGATTGCTGTTAGTTTACTTGCTTGAACCCTGGGTGTGATTTACTTTGTTTGATTGATTGAATACTTGATTAATTGTTCATTTCTTATAAAACTAAATTGTTTGCTAGTGTGATCAGCACTTTGATAGAATTCACTTCATAATGTTAGGAATCGATTTCACTGCACACTGACCACATACTCATCGTGGTTCGACACCCTAATTACCCTAGCTTGCTTAGGTGATTAGGACACTTGATTTAATCGTTTTTGACTAGATAGCGACAGTCTAGCATCAGTGGTGTTGGTGGCAACAGTAGAAAAAATGTTGGTACCAGGAGCCGGTGATGGTGGTAGCGACAGTGGTGTTGGAGGCGACGAAAATGGTAGTGGCATTGGTTAGGTGGTGGTGTCGGCGACGATGGTGGTGGCGATGGCTGTGGTGGTGGTGATGGTAAGATGATGGTGGAGGAGACGGTGGTGGCGGCAACAACGAAGGTGGTGGTGATGGTGGTTGCATCGACGACCACAATTGTGGTCAGGTGGTGAGGCAAAGAAAATAAGGTGAAAGAGAAATGTAATGAAAAAAAGTGGTGGAAAATATTATGGAAGCACTTACTTGAAATCTCATTTTTTGAAGACAAAATTTTTTCTAAAAATTTCACCATAATGTAAAATATCCCCATTTGATAAAGGAATCAATAAAAATTGATCCCTAATTCCAATTATGAATTCTTTAGGATAACAATACATACCTATATGCTAAGCATTTCCTCTTTTATATGTATCGCCCCAACCTATGTTAGCCACCGGAGGCAAGCGTTAGACCGTAGCAAGGAATGGTTTTGATTAATGGAATTCCTTGTGTAATCGTTGATGCCATTACAATGACCAACTAAACACTCATTTTTTCCATTCCTCTTAGTAATTCATTCCATTGCACATATCATTCATGCGTACCAAGAGCTACCTAAATTTTTCAAATTTACTTTATAGCTTCCAGTTTGGGATTTGTGTAGTTTTTAATTTATTATGATCTTGCCTTCACTTTGTTCCTCTTGATGGGGTGTTGCGGTTCCGTCAGATCTTCAACCTTCAAATCCTTCAAATTAAGGTGAATGTAACAATATGCATATGAACCACCTAGGCTAAATTCTTCACGTTTGGATTTTTTTTACCTTTTCACCAACTGGCCCAACTCAACCTCATTCAGCACCAAACAACTACTTCGGAGTAAACCTTACAATTTTCCAAGGTCTTGTGTAGGGAAAGACATGCTTGTGTTTCGAAGTGCATCGATCACTAGCCCCCTTGAAAACATTGGCGTCGTGGCAACCAATCTTTCGATTGTTGAGGCGTCACTACAAAAAAATGCCATTTAGTGGCACACGTTTTAATGGCACTTAACTTTTGTGCCACTAATTTATGTTTTTAATGGCACTTTACATATGCCATCTTTAGGGGTGTTCATCGAATCGAAAAACAAATTTTCAAGTTAAATCGAATCGAATAATCCGAATAATTGTTTTTTTTCTGGTATTCGTATTCGATTAAAAGTTGAACTATTCGATTCGTATTCGTAATATATGCCCAATTCAAAATTCGATTCGAATTCGTATTTGAAATTCGAATTCGAATCGAATTTGAATAAATTCGATTTTCATTCGAATAAATACAATCTAACTCAAGTTTACATATGCCAAAATTCAAAAACCATAATCATAATAGCAAAAGAAACATATGAATTTAAAGTAGCTACAGTATCACATGATAATAAATTCAAAACTAAACTACAAATAGTTTAAATTCAAAATATTCAAAACGAGAAGTAAATAACACCCATATTAGTATATGCTAGGAAACAATAATATGGCATATTGGGTTTAATAATTTGTAATGGACATTTATTATTTATAGATTTGACACAAATAAAAAAAATATTATATATATACATATATGTATATATAATTTGAATTCGAATTTCGAATCGAATCGAATAATAAATCATAAATTCGTATTCGATTAATATACTCGAATACGAATCGAATCGAATTTCGAATGTGAATCGAAATCTGAACACCCCTAGCCATCTTAGCTTATAACACATTTTTAGTGGCACTTAGTTTTAACGCCACTAATTTATGATTTTGGTGGCACTTTACGTATGCCACAAAAAATCTAGTGTCACACGTTTTTAATGGCACTTAACTTTTGTGTCACTAATTTAGGTTTTCAATGGCACTTTGCGTATGCCATCTTAGCTTATAACACATTTATAGTGGCACTTAGTTTTAACGCCACTAATTTATGATTTTAGTGGCACTTTGCGTATGCCACTAAAAAAATCTAGTGTCGCACGTTTTTAATGGCATTTAAATTTTGTGCCACTAATTTAGGTTTTTAATGGCATTTTGCGTATGCCATCTTAGCTTATAACATATTTTTAATGGCACTTAGTTTTAATGTCACTAATTTATGATTTTAGTGGCACTTTGCGTAGCCACAAAAAATCTAGTGTCACACGTTTTTAATGGCACTTAACTTTTGTGTTGTGCCACTAATTTAGGTTTTCAATGGCACTTTGCGTATGCCGTTTTAGCTTATAACACATTTATAATGGCACTTAGTTTTAATGTCACTAATTTATGATTTTAGTGGCACTTTGCGTATGCCACTAAAAAATCTAGTGTCGACGTTTTTAAAGGCATTCAACTTTTGTGCCACCAATTTAGGTTTTTTATGGCACTTTGCGTATACCATCTTAGCTTATAACACAATTTTAATGGCACTTAGTTTTAATGCCACTAATTTATGATTTTAGTGGCACTGTACGCCACTAGAAAATCTAGTGTCGCACGTTTTTAATGGCATTTAACTTTTGTGCAACTAATTTAGGTTTTTAATGACACTTTACGCATGCCATCTTAGCTCGTGACACATTTTTAGTGGCACTTTGCATCTGCCAATAATATCTAGTGTCATATGTTTTTATTGATATTTAGATGTGGTCCCGAGGTCGAAACATTCTCTCAGCGTGAACTAATTCTAACATGTCTTCTTATTTCCGGTTCAAACGTGGAGGTCCATGGTTTAATTTGGTTGGATTAAAAAACGCCTGGTTTAATTGATCAAATCCGGTTTAACCAAATGTATCAATTTTTTTATTTTAATTTGATCCGTTATAAGTTAACAAGAAAATTACTGTTTGCGTCCCTGTGGTTTTAGGGTAGAGACACAATGAGTCCCCGAAAAAAATTTTGAATTGGTTGAGTCCTTGTGGTTTCAAGAACGAACAATTTAAGTCCTTGTGGTTTTAGAAACGAACAATTTGAGTCCCTGTGATTTCAGTAAAATAAAAGTTTACCCTGAAAGTTAAGTAACGACTGAGACTCAAATGGTTCGTTTCTAAAACTACGAGGACTCAACCAGTTTAAAAAATTTTTTGAAGACTCATTATGCCTCCGTCTTAAAACCACAGGGACGCAAACAATAATTTTTTGTAACTCAAAACCCGATTTTAAAACATTGGTGGTATCAAATATTATACCACCGGCCATTCAACATTTTATGTTTATTCCTGGAACAAATTACTACTTTTTCTCATCTCCACGTATTAGATTTAAGCTAAGCTAGCAGCCTCTCCACAAATTAGGTTTTACTCTGCGATTTCATCTCCACGATCTCATGAATTCGTCCTCGCCAATTCGTGCTCTGGTATGCAATTTCATCTCCATAATTTCGGATCCTAATTTCTGTTGATTCTTCAATTCATGCTCAGGTCTGCTTGTCCTCGTCCACAACTGCTCCGATTAGTTCGTTCATGTCTGCTTCTCTCTACAAATTGAAAGGCTCGTCAATTCGTTCCACCTTTACTTTCAATTTGAGCACCGGTTTAGGTTTATAGTGATAACTCGGACTTGCAGTGGTGTGATTATAGGCAAATTATGATTAATAGTGATAACTGAGACGTGAAATAGTGTGATTAGGTAGTTCTAGTTCAATCTCGATGATTAATGGTTTGATGCTGCTGATTCCTGTTATTTTCAGTTAGGTTTTACTAAATCTACATTATTTTGCATTTCTAAGTGTTTTAATTCTTTTATCTCTTATACTGATTAGCCCTGAATTTTACGGTTGATGATTTAGGTGTGAAATAGTGGATTTCAGTTATAATTATATGCTTATAGTTGTATTTAGTGATTGATTGTTTGTTTTTTGGGCTTATAATTTGGTAGTATGAGAAACTTGATATGTAGTTAAAATCAAAACTCCAAATCTGGATCAATCCTTGTTTTTGAATATATTTAGTTGGATATGTAGACTAGAAGATCAAATATACCTAATTTCCGACCTATTTAGGACCGGCAATTAGGTTCAGATAGCTATTGTTGCTAGGTTTAGTTGGTTGTGATTTCTAATTTAGTTTGATGTTGTAGACTAGATGATCAGATATTCCTAAATTCTGACCTAATTAGGACAGACAATTAGGTGCATTTGGGGCATGGAAATCATTTTATTAAGTTACTCACACTAGGAATTACATGTGAAGTTATTTGAATTGTGAAGTTTTAATTTAAAGCTCATGCTATGTGTTAATAAAATGTAACTTACTTCTGCATTATCATCTGTCTTATTCAGCTACTGATCCTGAGAGCTTCAATAATAGTGTGGCACTAGGACAACAGGCATGCCATGTAATCTTAGATTATGGGGTTTCGTATGTAAGTTTTAAACTTGCTAGCTATAAAAACCGTGCACAAAAATGCCATTGCTTATCTTTTTTTTTTTGGAACCATTAAATATCATTATATAAATATTTCTAGAGATAAAATTGCCCAGCACACAGGCATGTCATGTAATCCTTAGTTTGTCAGTTAGATTTAGCTTTTACATGTTTTAGAGACCCTCAAATGGTCAATTACTGTTGAATCTCCCTGACATTAATGTATATGTATGCCAAAGTTTGACCTAAATTGAGATCTAGAGTTTTTTTTAAACATGTTGTGATCTATTCTGTGTTCCTGTGGTGCATCTACTTTGCTGTTGTTTATTCATTTTGCAACAAGGGATTTATGTGGATAATGGATAGAGTTAGATTTGTTCGATTCTGTTTGATATCAATGAGTTGAATCTGACATAACTAGATATCATATGATTCAACAAATACATGTCAACAAATAACTCATCAAAGCCTTCTCTTTATACAAATATTAACTGCACACCGTTTGTGACAGCGGTTGTTAGTAGACAGATTGCTGTTGTTCGTCGGCAATTGATCAACTAATGAATGTTGTAAATGTTATGTTGAACATCATTCAAGAACATATTCCCAATGCAAACTTGTCTTCGGTTCTTAGCGATATGAACATAAAGGTACTCACATTCATAACTATTGTTTATTCTTTTTATGGTTACATATCTATGTATTAACATTTTTCTCATTTAGTTGTTTTAAGTACCGGGTACAATTTCTTCGGTTAACCAAGTATCATCTTCACGAAATAATAATGGTAATATGTTTTATGCGATTTGTTTGTAACTCGAGGTGCAAATCCTAACCGGTTAACCGAACCGGTTAATAACCGATGTTGGAGAAACCGGTTACTTTCCAATTGTAACCAATGAAAGTAACCGGTTAGGGATTTTCACACAGGAACCATTTAGAGTGTGTGTATATATATATATATATATATATATATATATATATATTATAAAAATGTTTAGCGCGTGAACCGGCTCGAGCTCGACAATGAAGCTCGGGCTCGTTTATCGAACGAGCTTATTTTTAGGCTCGGGCTCGCGCTAGCTTAGCTTTTTCACAAGCCAATCTTGACTAGCTCGCAAGCATTGATATGGTTGATTTTAATAGGTTATTATTGATTTTAGATTAATAATTAAGCCGGCTACACAAGTTAGTGTATATATATTTACATATTAAAAAGTTTTTATTTTTCTTATGCACCTTGCATGAAGATTGAAGATGGTGAAAGAGGCTAACAAGTGGTGAAATTTTTAGTTTTTATTCAAATATTTGTTTCCTTATTTTGCCTTTAACACAGCCTGTCTAGCAACAAACCCACTATTAGTGGCGTAGCTACCTTGGTTGTAGGGGGTCGGCCGACCCCTGTGAGAAAAATATTTTTATTGGTATATATGTATTAAAATTCCGGTCAACCCTTATGAAATTTTGACACCGTCCCCTATGGATTTGAGAACGACCACCAACAGAGAGAACTTGAGATGAAAAAAAAAAGAGTAAACTCACCATATTTTCTGGCAGCCGACGCAAAGAAGTATTTTCATGTTGCAGTTAAAGAAGAAAAAGAAGAAAGATGACCTGATTTAACATTTTAAGGATGTAATAGGCATTTATTAACAATCTTTCACAGCCTATTATTTTACCAAAATTTAATATGAGATGTGAAAATAAAGATAATGTCAACAAAACATTTAGTTATTTCTGAGTTAGTTTACTTATAACCTAATATAAAATAAATGGCACTATGTTTTTTTGCCCAAAATTACTTACCCATTTATTTCGTATATGATTAATTAACTTTTTAACTTTTAATAAGCATTTGTTTTGCTTTTATATTTTTTTTAATATATGAATATCGAACGAATGATGTTGTGATTTGTTAAGTCCCATTTTGTGTATTTTAGTTTTTTGTATTGAATATATATGTATTTGAGCTTTAGTGTTTGTTTGTATGTATGAGGCCCAAGGGAAATGTAAACAAGCCCATTGGGTATTTGGAAATAAAACTACTTCTCAAGCATGCTCCTCTATAAATAGGGAGCATGCCATGAGAGAAAAGAACATTTTGCAAAACTTCCAACTTACACATATCATCTCTCTCTCTCTCTAATTCTCCCGTTTCTCTCTCTCTCTATCTATACCCGAAAATAAACTTCTCAAGATCCGAGACCTCTTAGGTGGTTTAGTGTGATTTTCGCTAGCACTAAGCTCGGTTGATCCAAGAAACGTTGTTGGATCCACCCGCGTCGGGACCTACAATTGGTATCAGAGATTCGGCTCACTAGTTGAGGGTTTTTGAATCACAACCTTGGGTTTTGATCTTGACGAAAAGAAAGATAAGCTTCTTGCAAAGAAAAACCACAAAAACAAGAAAAAAAACAACAAAAATACATAAAGAATCGGTTTCAAGTCGATAATCATGTCTTAAAGTGTGTTCTTGGTGAAAATAACAAGTGTACTAGCCTTAGATCTAAAAGTTGTGGGTTTAAAATTATTAAAGTTGATTTTACGAGTTTGAAAAATTGTTAAAAAAATTGACAAGTAAAAATTTCGCTTCGCTTGGCATGAAAATCAGTGTAACAACCTTTGACCAGAACTGACAAGATTGGGTGGACAGATCTCAAGAAAGATTGCTTCCAGAAGACTGAACTTTTTCGCATCTCATAGCTTTTCGCTTCGCTTCACTTTTTTGATTCGCAAGACATTTCGCTTCGCAAGACTTTTCGCTTCGCTTGGCTTTTTGCTTCGCACAGGGATTTTACTTCGCGTCACTGTTGTGACATCTGCCCCGATCCGACCCGACCCAGGTACCCGTTTCTCTGACCCGATCTCTTTCTTTTATGATTTAATATTTATTTATACTTATATTTTACTTTTAGTAATAATAATATATATTTTCCTTCCCGCCTCTTTCTCTCTCTTTCTTTCCGCCGTCCCG
The DNA here is from genome assembly GCF_021521415.1 of Bidens hawaiensis. Taxonomy (NCBI): domain Eukaryota; kingdom Viridiplantae; phylum Streptophyta; class Magnoliopsida; order Asterales; family Asteraceae; genus Bidens; species Bidens hawaiensis. Next base: position 683,597 of record NW_027491634.1, read on the forward strand.
TCCCTCTTCTTCTCTCTTTCCGCCTTCTGTTCCCTCTTGTCGCCGTTCCGCCCTTAAGCCTCGTTTCCTCCTTTTTCTTCTCTCCTTGTCCTTTGTTTCTTCCTGCCTAAGGTTGTCTGCGCAGCTCCACGCGCCAGACTCCTTACAAGGAAGCCTGCGTGAAGACCATCTGTTCCAGCGTTACGCGAGACGAACTCTTCTCGCAGCGCGCTAAGGATTTGTAGTTCTTCTCGCAGCGCGCTAAGAATCGTAGTTCATCCCTCGACGCGCGAAGAATTATAGTTCTTCCCGCGGCGCGCTAGGAATTGAAGTTCCTCCCGCGGCGCGCTAAGAAATGTGATTCTTCCCGCGGCGCCCTAAGAAATGTGATTCTTCCCGCGGCGCGCCTTAGCCTTCTCGCGCGCAGCTTTCTCGCGCTAGACTTATCTTTTCTTCTGTTTTAACTTGCTTGTTTGCTTTTGATATCATATCTTTGTGCTGTTGACCTAACCTGACCTATCTTATGTCTGAAAAGCCACTTTTGGCGCAGCATGCGCACCAACCCCATTGGTTGGCAGAAAAAGTGACTGACATTATCTTTTGAGATCTGCTTTTTCCATGCTTGACCAGTACCTTTATCTGACCCGCCCATGCATGTTTACTGTTCCCTGTCAGCTTTATCTTGCCCCCTGCAGCTGCCATATCTTTTGATATCTTTTGCTTTTGGAATCTTTTGCTTTTTGAGATCTTTTCCCCTTTTTCTAGGGATTGTGTTCCCTAGGGTTTCTCTATAAATAATAATGTATTTTTCCTAACACTACACACACAAAGCACTTAAACTCTCCTGTTCTCTTTTGCTCCTTGCCGTTCTCCCTTTGCCGTCTCCTCTCTCTTTGCCTCCGTCTTCCTCCCTGTTCTGTCCTGCTTTTCCGGTAACATATTATATATAATAATTTACTTATTAATTATGCTAACTTGTAATCAAGACTTAAAACAAATCATTAAAACAATAATCTTGTTTATAGGTTAACTTGTGCTTGTTTAAAGTTGGTTCTTGCTTTATCTTACACCGCATCGTTTATCATGTGAGTAATCTCCCACCTAATCCCTTTTTATTTTTAATGTTTTGGGATGTTCATGTGTTCGTACAAACTTGAGTCTTAAACTGGTTTATGAACTTTAGTCGCGCAGTATCCCATGTGTTGAGGACGTTTACTTAGCTGTTTATTTGTATGTGTGTATCATTAACCGCTTTGTTCGGCCTATTCCGAAGTTTTCATGGATCCATTAGATGAACACGGGAGACCTATCGTTTACGGTTTTCTTTGTTTACACTTGCACAGATGTTTTCTTGTTTTTGTGCTCATTTGGGAGCACGGATTGAACTATGAACTATGAGCTATGATCTATTTAGGCTTGATCACAATCTGATTGCACCCTTGTTAAACGCCAGACATACACGTGTTGCGCGCAGATTTATTGTTATCTATTATCTATTAAACTTGATTTCTCACCAACACGCAAGTGTTTGACGTTTATTTTAACACATGTTTAGGTTTGCAGTAGCTGTTTTGGAGCTTGTGGACACGTAGGAAGTTTTCTTTATTTTGGGCCTAGATTAAAATGTATCAAGACAAGTTTTTGCTGTTCGAATATTATGATTTATAATATATTGATTTATGATGATTCATGTTATCTTGTTTACTTTGCGCGTGCGCGAATGAATGTATTTATTAAATATTGACACCCAATAGTGTCACGAGTAATGAAACAATATGTGGCGCCCCGATGTATAATCCGCCTTTGGTCGGGGTGTTACAGATTGGTATCAGAGCTCGTTGACTTTAGGATAGGTGGTTAGACGTAACGGCCTAGAATACCTAAGAGTCCCTTCTCGCGCATGAGAGAAATCTCATGTTTGCGCGCTTATTGTTAATTACTCGTTGTTTATAAATATGCTCGCGCTTGCGCAGTATATGATTTTATGTTTTATTCCGCGATATTTCGATTTTTGTTGAATTTCGATTTTTATTGATTTTACTTACATACTCGTTTGTTGGATTTGAAAATCCGAAAAGTCATGGTGATACATGAATAGTTGATTTTCAATTTCCATTTACGATTATGTTCTGAGGTTGGAGACTTGAAAAGTCATGGTGATACATGAATTGTCAATCTCCAATACTCATTTTCTTGTATATTTTATATTGAGGATTGAAAAGTCATGGTGATACATGAATCGTCAATCTCCAATACTCGTTTGCTCGTATATTTTAAATTGGGAATTCGGAAAGTCATGGTGATACATGAATTGTCGATTCTTGATTCGAATTTGTTACCTTTATTAAAGTCTGCATTTAGGGTCATTTATTTTACTTTAACTTTTGACAGTAACTAACTTCGCGAAACAAGCTTTACGATGACATACTTTGCGCTAAAACCAATATATTAACTAAAATTAAAACTTTTATAGAATGCCTCCGCTATCTCGCCGCCATCTGAGGAGAGAAGCCTCGCGCAGACGTTCGCAGCAACGTTCCCAGGAAATGGCCGCCGCAATAGCTCAAGCCTTAAACCAAAACAATGCTAACACCTCTGGTTACAACATTAAGTCCTTTAACGCGGGTAACCCTCCAAAGTTCACAGGTCTTGAAGGAGCCACCGTGATGCTCCAGTGGCTTGAGAAAATAGAAAACACTTTCCTCCACACCCAATGCCCTCTAGACAGACGAACCCTATATGCCTCTAGTGTCCTGGAATCAAGGGCGCTTACTTGGTGGAATGGAGTAGCTCATGCGCGTGGCGCAGAAGCTGCTTCTAGCATGACATGGGAGGAATTCAAGGAAATTCTGACGCGAGAATTCTGCCCTCCCAACGAAGTTAAGCGCCTGGAGGAAGAATTTTGGAATCTTAAGCAATACAGTGGCGAAGCGCGCGAGTACGCGACGCGTTTCCATGAACTAAGCCTGCTTGTCCCTCACCTTGTTACCCCTTCCCGCCGAGCCATCGAGAAATTCCTTGGGGGTCTCCCCATGGAAATTCAAGATTCTGTATGGGCCAGAAACCCAGTTACCCTCTCTGACGCCATCGAGTTGGCCGCTGTGCTCAGCGACAACCATGTCAGAGCAGGAACCCTGTTCCTGCGGGGATCTGAGAAGACCAAACTCACCAAGACTGTCCCTGAACCCACAGAAACCAAACCTGAACCCTCACACCATAACAACCTCAAGCGCAGGCGCAAAGCCTATACGCTTACCAACCCGCCCATTGTCCAGCAACCCATCTACCAACCTTCAGTTTACGCGCCTAACCCACTGACAGCCTACCCAACCCCTCCTGTAGTCCATAACTATGCCTTAACCAATCCCGCACTCCCTGCCCCGCCATTTAAGAAACCTTACACAGGAACCCAACCCTTTTGCCCAACCTGTAGACTTCACCACCCAACCCAAACCCCGTGTCGACAATGTAACCGATGTGGCCGCGTTGGTCACTCTGCCGAATACTGTAGAGTCCCTCCCGCCAACCCAATTGCGCCAACACCACCAGTCTACCCGCAGAACCCACAACCAACCTACCAAAACCCACGACCCAGGTCGTGCTTTAACTGCGGTGATCCCAGTCATTTCCGGAACGCGTGCCCAAGGCTACAAGTTCAGATTACGCAAGCGAATCCGGTGAACCAGATTTCGAACCAAGTAACGCGCGGACGAGCTTTTAACATAACCGCGCACCAAGCGCAAGCGAATAATGACGTAGTTAATGGTACATTTTTGCTCAACGGATTTTATGCTTCTGTACTTTTTGATACTGGCGCCGATCGAAGTTTTATTTCTCGCGCGTTTGAGCAGAAGCTTGCGCGACCGCGCAACGACTTAAAAGAAAATTTTTCAGTTGAATTGGCTAATGGCGAAACTGTTTTAATTAACTCAGTGATTAAAGATTGCACGCTTAACCTTAACGAAAACGATTTTCTGATCGACCTCATCCCCATGCCTCTTGGAAGCTTTGATGTTATCATTGGTATGGACTGGCTCTCGAAGAATCGCGCCGAAGTTATTTGCGCCAAGAAGATGATTCGCATACCTCGAGAAAATGGTGATCTTCATATCTACGGCGAAAAACCCTCCCGCGGTCTTAAGCTTATGTCTTGCGCCGAAGCCCGAAGGCTCATGAGGAAAAGGTGTATTGCATTCTTAGCCCATGTGGTTAAACCCGATGAAGGAAAGAGGAAGCTTCGCGATATCCCTGTTGTGCGCGATTTTCCTGAAGTTTTTCCTGATGATCTTCCTGGTATCCCTCCCGCTCGTGAAGTCGAGTTCCGTATTGATCTTGTCCCTGGTGCTTCCCCCGTAGCTAAATCTCCTTACCGTCTTGCACCCGCTGAGATGCAAGAATTGGCAAGCCAACTTCAAGAGTTGACTGCTAAAGGATTCATCCGCCCTAGCTCTTCGCCCTGGGGTGCTCCGGTGTTGTTCGTTAAGAAGAAAGATGGATCGTTTCGCATGTGTATTGATTACCGCGAGTTGAACAAACTCACCATTAAAAACCGGTATCCCTTACCGCGTATTGACGACCTCTTTGATCAACTCCAAGGTGCCTCTTGTTTCTCGAAGATTGATCTCCGCTCTGGCTATCACCAGTTGCGCATCCGCGATGAAGATGTTCCCAAGACTGCTTTTCGAACTCGTTATGGCCATTTTGAATTCTTGGTCATGTCCTTCGGTTTAACCAACGCACCCGCCGTTTTCATGGATCTAATGAATCGGGTGTGTAGGCCTTTCTTGGATAAATTCGTGATTGTGTTTATCGATGACGTTCTGATTTATTCTAAGACCAAGGCCGAGCATGAGCAACATCTTCGGTTGGTGTTGCAAAAGCTTAGAACCGAGCAGCTCTTTGCCAAGCTCTCCAAGTGTGAATTCTGGTCTGATGAAGTACAGTTTCTTGGCCATGTTGTTAACAAGATGGGTATTCATGTCGACCCATCCAAAATTGAAGCAATCAAGAACTGGATTACGCCATCCACTCCTACCGAGATCCGTTCCTTTCTGGGCTTAGCTGGTTATTACCAGCGCTTCATTTCGAACTTCTCGAAGATCGCTTTGCCTTTAACAGCTCTAACGCACAAGGGTAAACCATATATTTGGGGCTCGAAGCAAGAAGAAGCCTTTCTAACGCTCAAGCGTTTGTTGTGTGAAGCTCCTGTCCTTGCGCTACCTGAGGGTAATGCAGATTTTGTCGTGTACTGCGATGCCTCCAACCAAGGTCTCGGTTGTGTTCTTATGCAACGAGGCAAGGTTATCGCTTACGCATCGAGGCAACTTAAGGTTCATGAAAAGAATTATACAACTCACGACCTCGAACTTGGTGCAGTTGTTTTTGCCTTGAAGATCTGGAGACACTACCTTTATGGTACTAAGTGTATCCTCTACACTGACCATAAAAGCCTTCAGCATATCTTTGATCAAAAGGAACTTAACATGAGGCAACGCCGATGGAACGAACTCATCAGCGACTACGATTGTGAGATCCGGTATCATCCTGGTAAGGCTAATGTGGTAGCCGATGCGCTCAGCCGAAAACCCAGCCAGCTTAACTGTATCTTGCCGCGCACGCAGCTTCACTTCGCGCCGATCCAAAGCAACCTTGAATCGCGCATTCGTGACGCGCAGCGCGCATCCATCAGTAATGGTAACCTTCGCGCCGAGTTAGCGTGTGGCGCGGAAGCGCATTTTGTGCCCAATCTGAGTGGAATTCTCTGCTATCTTAATCGCATCTGGATTCCCTTTGATGAGAATCTTCGCGCTGATATCCTGAGTGAAGCGCACAAATCTCGATATTCCATTCATCCCGGCGCTGATAAGATGTACAAGGATTTGCGCATTACTTATTGGTGGCCCGGTATGAAGAAGGATATTGCTGTGTTCGTAGCTAGATGCCTGACTTGTTCTAAAGTAAAAGCTGAACACCAACGCCCATCTGGTTTGCTCGAACAACCAGAAATTCCTACGTGGAAATGGGAATGTGTAGCGATGGACTTCGTTACCAAGTTACATTTGACAGCAAGCAAACATGATAGCATTTGGGTAATAGTGGATCGTTTGACTAAGTCTGCTCACTTTCTGCCCATTCGTGAAAACTACCGTGTTGAGCAACTCGCGCAGCTTTATGTCAAGGAAATTGTCTGCCGCCATGGTACCCCTTTGAGCATCATATCCGATCGCGATGGCCGTTTTATATACCGCTTTTGGAAATCTCTCCAATCTGCGCTAGGAACTCGCTTGGACATGAGTACGGCATATCATCCTCAGACTGACGGTCAGTCTGAGCGAACTATTCAAACTCTTGAGGATATGCTCCGATCTTGTGTTCTTGATTTTGGAGGTAATTGGGATTCGCACCTGCCTTTGATCGAGTTCTCTTATAATAACAGCTATCATTCCAGTATTGGTATGGCCCCATTTGAAGCACTTTACGGTCGTAAGTGCCGCTCCCCGATTTGTTGGAGCGAAGTGGGAGAAGCTCAAATCACAGGACCCGAACTTGTTCAAGAGACAACCGATAAAATCGCCAAGATCCGTGATCATCTGCTGACTGCCAGAAGCCGACAGAAGAGTTACGCAGATCGTAGGCGGAAGCCTCTCGAATTTCAAGTTGGTGATCTTGTTCTCCTCAAAGTGTCGCCCTGGAAGGGTGTTGTCCGCTTTGGGAAGAAAGGTAAGCTTGCTCCTCGATATGTTGGACCATTTAAGATTCTCGCGCGTGTAGGAAAAGTTGCCTACAGACTTGACCTGCCGCCCGCGCTCGGTAATGTGCATCCAACGTTCCATGTATCCAATCTCAAGAAGTGTTTAGCTGACGAGAACCTTCACATTCCACTTGATGAAGTTCAAGTTGATGAAACTATGCATTTCGTTGAGAAGCCTGTTGAGATTATGGATCGCGAGGTAAAGCAAACCAAGCGCAGTCGTATCCCTATCGTGAAAGTTCGCTGGGAGTCCAAGCGCGGAGCCGAGTTTACATGGGAAAGGGAAGATCAAATGAAGATCAAGTACCCGCACCTGTTCTCTGCGAAACCTACTTCGAGATAAATTTCGGGACGAAATTTCTTAAAGTAGGGGAGACTGTGACATCTGCCCCGATCCGACCCGACCCAGGTACCCGTTTCTCTGACCCGATCTCTTTCTTTTATGATTTAATATTTATTTATACTTATATTTTACTTTTAGTAATCATAATATATATTTTCCTTCCCGCTTCTTTCTCTCTCTTTCTTTCCGCCGTCCCGTCCCTCTTCTTCTCTCTTTCCGCCTTCTGTTCCCTCTAGTCGCCGTTCCGCCCTTAAGCCTCGTTTCCTCCTTTTTCTTCTCTCCTTGTCCTTTGTTTCTTCCCGCCTAAGGTTGTCTGCGCAGCTCCACGCGCCAGACTCCTTACAAGGAAGCCTGCGTGAAGACTATCTGTTCCAGCGATACGCGAGACGAACTCTTCTCGCAGCGCGCTAAGGATTTGTAGTTCTTCTCGCAGCGCGCTAAGAATCGTAGTTCATCCCTCGACGCGCGAAGAATTATAGTTCTTCCCGAGGCGCGCTAGGAATTGAAGTTCCTCCCGCGGCGCGCTAAGAAATGTGATTCTTCCCGCGGCGCTCTAAGAAATGTGATTCTTCCCGCGGCGCGCCTTAGCCTTCTCGCGCGCAGCTTTCTCGCGCTAGACTTATCTTTTCTTCTGTTTTAACTTGCTTGTTTGCTTTTGATATCATATCTTTGTGCTGTTGACCTAACCTGACCTATCTTATGTCTGAAAAGCCACTTTTGGCGCAGCATGCGCACCAACCCCATTGGTTGGCAGAAAAAGTGACTGACATTATCTTTTGAGATCTGCTTTTTCCATGCTTGACCAGTACCTTTATCTGACCCGCCCATGCATGTTTACTGTTCCCTGTCAGCTTTATCTTGCCCCCTGCAGCTGCCATATCTTTTGATATCTTTTGCTTTTGGAATCTTTTGCTTTTTGAGATCTTTTCCCCTTTTTCTAGGGATTGTGTTCCCTAGGGTTTCTCTATAAATAATAATGTATTTTTCCTAACACTACACACACAAAGCACTTAAACTCTCATGTTCTCTCTTGCTCCTTGCCGTTGTTCTCCCTTTGCCGTCTCCTCTCTCTTTGCCTCCGTCTTCCTCCCTGTTCTGTCCTGCTTTTCCGGTAACATATTATATATAATAATTTACTTATTAATTATGCTAACTTGTAATCAAGACTTAAAACAAATCATTAAAACAATAATCTTGTTTATAGGTTAACTTGTGCTTGTTTAAAGTTGGTTCTTGCTTTATCTTACACCGCATCGTTTATCATGTGAGTAATCTCGTACCTAATCCCTTTTTATTTTTAATGTTTTGGGATGTTCATGTGTTCGTACAAACTTGAGTCTTAAACTGGTTTATGAACTTTAGTCGCGCAGTATCCCATGTGTTGAGGACGTTTACTTGGCTGTTTATTTGTATGTGTGTATCATTAACCGCTTTGTTCGGCCTATTCCGAAGTTTTCATGGATCCATTAGATGAACACGGGAGACCTATCGTTTACGGTTTTCTTTGTTTACACTTGCACAGATGTTTTCTTGTTTTTTTGCTCATTTGGGAGCACGGATTGAACTATGAACTATGAGCTATGATCTATTTAGGCTTGATCACAATCTGATTGCACCCTTGTTAAACGCCAGACATACACGTGTTGCGCGCAGATTTATTGTTATCTATTATCTATTAAACTTGATTTCTCACCAACACGCAAGTGTTTGACGTTTATTTTAACACATGTTCAGGTTTGCAGTAGCTGTTTTGGAGCTTGTGGACACGTAGGAAGTTTTCTTTATTTTGGGCCTAGATTAAAATGTATCAAGACAAGTTTTTGCTGTTCGAATATTATGATTTATAATATATTGATTTATGATGATTCATGCTATCTTGTTTACTTTGCGCGTGCGCGAATGAATGTATTTATTAAATATTGACACCCAATAGTGTCACGAGTAATGAAACAATATGTGGCGCCCCGATGTATAATCCGCCTTTGGTCGGGGTGTTACAACTGTTCGTCAGAATTAGTTTCGCTTCGCTTGACTATTTCGCTTCGAACAGACTGTTTCGCGCGGAATTCTTGACTGTTTTAAAATTTGAATTGTTTAAGGATTTTTAAGTGTTTGAGACTGTTGCAGCCATGGCTAGTACTGATTCAGAACTGTTGAAGGGGTATTTGTTGTTAGAGAACCAAGTGGGAACACCTACAAAGCCTCCAAAGTATATGACCCTAGATGATAACTTTGCTGACTTTAAATGGAGGTTTATGAACTTTATCTCGTTGACGGACTCTGAATTGATGAGATGTTTTGAAGTAGGTCCTCATGTTCCCATGATAGTCACCGCAAATGGGGAACGAGCAAAACCCATTGAAGGCTATGATCAAAATGACAGAACATTAATTGAGCAAGATAAGAAAGCTTACCTCACTTTAACCGTTTGTCTCTCCAATGAAATCACTGAGACTCTAAGAGAACATAGAAGTGCAAAAGGTCTGTGGGAAGCACTTGTAGAGAAGATCGAGGGCAATGCTGAAATCAGGGAAAACAAGAAGGCCTTATTGAAAGAAGAGTTCAATATGTTCAACCACCGTCAAGGTGAAGCTGTGTTGGACTTGGTTAAGAGGTTTGAAAAGATGATGGTCAGAATGAGAGCTGCCCGTGTAAACATCACCAACTCTGAAGTCAACCACAAGTTGATGAACTCTTTGCCGTATAGTTGGAGTACTAACACAATCACGATCAAGAGAACTACCAATTTAAATGCCATGATAAACACTGATTTGATTTCAACTATCAAGTCATTTGAAATGGATGAGAAAATGAGAATGAACAATCATCTGAGTTCTCTTAATCAAGCGGGAATGAGTACTGCATCAACTATACCAACTGCCTTTATAAGCAAAACCCAGCAGAATGTGTACCCCGTGACCACTCCAAAGTACTCCACAAGTATGCCACCTTAGACTACAGCATTCATTTCAGCGGGAAGTCAATCTGGGTCATCTGAGTCCAGCTCGTTTCAAAAAGCAGTTGATAGTGCAGTTGAACAAGCTTTGAAAGCTCAAGGAATTTCATCAAAGAATCAGCCAAGCAAAAGCTCAAGCTACTGTGAAGCCCTTCCAATGCTGAACAATACAAACATAATTCTGGTTCATGCATTTTTGTCAAGTCATGAAGAATTGATGCAAGGAAAGTTGTTGCCTCCTCAATTTGAAGCTGGAGATTTGAAAGGCATCAACCAAAAGGATCTCGAGAAGATGGATATCAAGTACAAGATGGCTATGGCAGTTCACAGAGCCATCAATTTCATGAAGACATGGAAAGATAGTTTCAAGGATTCTGATCGGAAGAGAATTGGTTTTGATAAAGACAAGCTTCGGTGCTACAACTGTGGTGAAATGGGTCACTTTGCGAGGGAGTGCACAAATCCTCCCAAACCAGCAAACGACATTCGTGTGACTGAGGTGACCAATGAAGAAAACAGCAAGGCAGCTGGGAAGAAGCACAAAGTGCACAAGCCAAGCAGCTCAACTCCAAGAATTGGAGGTCATCCACACAAAAGAAATCAAGGATTAAACTCAAGGGCTCTTGTCTCTCAAAAGGAGGTCGAAATTGTGGATTGGGATGATCAATTTCAGGAGTTGAACAATCCTCTCAACATAGCTGGCATGGCTTTCTCTTCCAACAATGAAGTTTCTTCATCTTCAGTTGCACGTTCTGATGCATCACCACTCGATGAGGTAAACCTCAATCTCTGTTCTCAGGCTTGCATTGATAAGGTTATATATTATACATATAATCAAAACGAAGTCTAGGAAGAAAATGCAAAACTTCGAGAATTAAATACTGAGTATGTAAAGGCTGACAAGATTTATGTTGAAAAGATTAAAACTCATCATGATGATGTGGCAAATCTTAGGGTTAAAAATTTTTAAAAAGATCAAGAAGTAATTTATTATAAAAACATAGTTTCTGAATTAAAAGAAGAAAGTGAGAATTTGAAACTTGTTGCTTCTGATAAAAGGGAAAAAGGAAAGATAGTCGAAAGATTTGAAACATCATCTGAGCAATTAGATGATCTTATTGGAGCCCAGAGAAGTACTAAAGTTAAAGCGGGGCTAGGATATGATTATTCAGCGGTACCCCCACCGATGAATGATAGCTTTCCCCACTTTAGCTATAATACTTCTCCTGAGGAATAAATGGCATATGGGATTGGTAAAATACCAAAACTAGTGAAATTTGTTCCTGCAGCATCAAAAACTGCTGCTCCAATTCAATCATTTGATAAGTCTAACGTCAATGTGTCTTGTGGAGCGGGTGATATAATCAATGATGATTGTGGGTAGGTTAACCAGGGTTGTAAGCAAAATGGAGAGTTAACCCCGTTTTGAGTCTTGTGTGGGTCTAACAAAGTCAATTAACAATCCTGTTGGTAATAAAGTTTGTGAATCTATGTTGGGAAATCTAATGTCAGGATCAAAAGCTGTATTTTGTGAAACTTCTAGTGATGAAAATTGTAAAGATGTTTGTAATGAAACTGAATGTTCTTCTCCTGATTCAGAGTGTGAAACAGTTTTTGACGAAACCATTGGAGCTAAGGTTGATGAACAAACTGGTCCTAGTTGCTCATCAACTGATCATGATATTTAAAAATTTGAGAAAACAAGAATCAAATTTTGAAAATAAAAAACCAAGCACTTCCTGTAAATATGTGCCACCTAAGAAAACCTCATTTTCTCAAAATACAAATTGTAAAAATAGTTCTCAATTTTATGATCAATTTGATAGTGCCTATTACTACTCTCGATAAAAACCTAGGCAATCAAATTATTTTGCAACTCATCATTCAAATGTTTATAATTATCAGTCAGATAAGGGTTACCAACATGTTAACCAGACCACATCACCCTATCCCACATATCTTAGTGAACATGATGTCTATAGATGCAACCAACGAAATTGTATCTTTGTTTGTGGAAATCCATCTCATCTTGCGAGACATTAAGAAAATGTCTAACCAAACTCACTCCACTGCCAGTGAGTCGGATTTCAAGACCAAAAATGTCAAGAAAATAAAGAAACCATTTTGGCTAACCCAGAGGAAAAGAAAAAGGTTAGCAAAGGGTTCAGAAGCTGAAAAGCCAAAGGGCCCTTCAAATGTTTTCAACAAGAAACACACCGAGGACTTTGCTGTTAAGTCCAAACCCAAGAGAAGGCAATCCAGAAAACCGTTCAAAATCGAGGAAATCATAATTCAGGTTCCTCGAGGGATTGTTCTGATTATAATTCTCCAAAAGATTATATTTTTAGGAACCATAAAATTAAATTGGGTGATTTTCTGTTTAATTTTCCCGAGACAAATACGTCTCGGGAAACCCTCCACTAACTAGTTGTTCATGTGTGTAGGGTCAGCCTGGAAGGCCTGTCAATAGTATTTGGTACTTGGACAGTGGCTGCATCCGACATATGACAGGAGATGAGTCTCTGTTGTTTGACATCAAACCATTCGACGGTGGACATGTCTCTTTTGCCGGTGATGTTGGAGGAGAGATAAAAAAGCAAGGCAAGGTCTCCAATGGTATATTGACCTTTGATGAGGTCAACCTAGTCGAACAGCTAAATCACAACCTTCTCAGCGTGTCACAAATCTGCGATAAGCATTACTCTACCCTTTTCACAGAAAACGAGTGTCTTATTCTTAAACCTGGTTTTAAAGTCCCAGAAGAGTGGATTCTGTTGCATACTCTGAGGCACAATGATGCTTACATTCTGGACATGAGAAGTAATTATTCCATGTGTACTACTTCTTGTTTGATGTCCAAGGCCTCGGAGAATGATTCATCCTTATGGCATCGACGTTTGGGTCACGTCAACTTTAAAAACTTGAATAAGTTAGTTAAAGGTGACCATGTGAGAGGTTTGCCAGTAAAATCTTTTCATTGTGCTGAAAATTGTTTATCTTGCTCAAAATGCAAACAGCACAAACTCCCTCACAGACCCAAGACTGTCAATTCCATAAGCTCCACTCTTCAACTGTTACATATGGACCATTTTGGTCCCATTCAACCAATGGCAATAAGTCGAAAACCCTATTGTCTGGTTATTACTGATGATTTTTCGCGTTTCCGTTGGACTTTCTTGTTAGGACACAAGGATGAGACGGCTTAGTTTCTGCTCAGGTTCATCGTTCTAGTTGAGAACCAAACTGACAAGAGAGTGAAGTGCATAAGGAGTGACAACGGAACAGAATTCTGCAACAAAACCGTCAATGACTTCTGCCACAACAAGGGAATAGTTCGTCAGTTCAGCGCACCTTACACTCCCGAACAAAATGGGGTGGCTGAAAGACGAAACCGCACTTTGGTTGAAGCTCCTAGAACCATGCTGTCATACTCCAAATTTCCTTTGTTTTTCTGGGGTGAAGCTATCAACACTGCATGCTTTACCCAGAATCACGTGTTGCTTAATAAAATATTGAATAAGACACCTTATGAAGTCTTTTATGGAAACAAGCCAAGGGTCAATTTCATCAGGACGTTTGGATGTCCCTGCACTGTACTTCAAACAAACGTCGCTACAACTTCCAAGTTTGCTGAAAAAGCAGATGAGTGCTACTTTGTTGGTTACTCCGCTGACAAAAGTGCTTATCGTGTCTACAACAAGAAAACACGTGTGATCTTGGAATCGTACAACATAGATTGGCAAGAATTGAACCCAACCGATGCACACACTGGTCCAAATTGGATGTTTGACTATGAAGGACCGTTCAAGCAGTTTCGAGGAATCTATACAGCACCGACTGTTTCTCCTGTTCCCGCTATTGTGACAACGCAAGTTCAATCTGAAGACGATCAGTCAATATTGATGTGTGTTATTTTGAGAGGTCTGGAAGATGTTCAAGTAGCTACACCTGTACTTAATGTTCCACCCGTGGCTAACCAACCAGCCCCGGTGATTGAAGTGCAGCCTTCTGCAGTTTCTACAGAGATACCCGTTTTTGAAGACACCACTGATTCAGACACGGATTCGTATGTGTCTGCTGACAATGTGGAAGATCATGTTGAAAATGTCCAGACTGATCAAGCAGTGGATCCTCCAGCAGAACCAATTATAGTTGAATCTGTTCATACACCTCCCTCTGAAAAAGAAATTCATGGTAATGCTGAGGAGACTGATCAAGCATATGTGCAGAATGAACCTGTTCAGATTGAAGCTTCTGGCAGCCCCGACTCAACGTCAGTTCCAGCTGTAGTGGTGCCTTTCTATGAAAACCTATGGGAAGTTCCCATTGCTCAAGAACACTTGGTTGATCAAGAAGAAGGTGCAAGTGAACCTCAACCAAATGTTCCTGTCATTGTGACTACAGTTTTTCATCCCATAGAGAGCTTAACCATTCAGCTCGAGGCAACACCAGTCGAGCATGTCGAACAAATTCCACAGTTGCCAATTCACCGTTGACATCCGACTGAGAACATTATTGGAGATCCGTCCGCTGGCATCCAAACACGCAACACCTCTAGTACTATTAACAGATGTCTTTTTACTAGTTTTATTTCACAAGTGGAGCCCAAGGACTACAAGGTTGCGTTAAAAGAGAACTCTTGGGTTGAAGCAATGCAAGAAGAGCTGTTACAGTTCAAGAAGTTGAATGTTGGAGGCTAGTGAAGAAGCCAGAACATAAGAATCCGATCGGAACGAAATGGGTGTTCCGAAATAAGAAAGATGACAAAGGGTGATCATTAGAAATAAAGCCCGGCTTGTTTTGCAAGGCTTTTGGCAACGTGAAGGTCTTGATTACGATGAAGTCTATGCACCGGTAGCCAGATTGGAAGCAATTCGTATCTTTCTGGCATACGCCTCGTACATGAACTTCAAAGTATATCAGATGGATGTCAAGATTGCCTTCTTGTACGGGAAAGTGAAAGAAGAGATCTACGTCAGTCAACTTCCAGGTTTTGAAGATCCAAGTCATCCTAGTCATGTTTACCGTCTTGACAAAGCACTTTATGGTCTTCACCAAGCACCTCGTGCATGGTATGCCACATTGGCTGGTCATTTAGTGAAGAACGGATACAAGAGAGGAATCGTCGATCAAACTTTCTTTGTCAAGAAGGTTAAGGGTGATTTAATTCTCGTTCAAGTGTATGTTGATGACATTATCTTCGGGTCCACGAATGAGAGTCTGTGCAAGGAGTTCTCTAAGATTATGCAGAAGCGATTTGAAATGAGTTCCTTAGGGGAGATGACTTTCTTCCTAGGCTTACAAGTTGAACAAAAGAAGGGCATGACTTTAATTCATCAAGAAAAGTACGTTCATGACATTGTTCAGAAATTTGGATTCAAGGACCCAACAGCTTTCATGATACCAATCGCTACGCGACCTGTTCTCGCTCTTGATCCATCAGGAAAACCAGTCGATCAACACCTTTATAGGTCAATGATTGGTTCCCTGATGTATCTCACTGCAAGCAGACCGGACATCATGTTCCCTGTTTGTCAGTGTGCCAGATATCAGTCTGACCCGAGAGAATCCCACATGACGGCTGTCAAGCGTATTTTCAGATACTTGAAGGGTAGACCGCGTTTGGGTCTTTGGTATCCAAAGGAATCTCCCTTGGAACTTCATCCTTACACCGACAGTGATTATGGGGGATGCAACTTGGACAGAAAATCAACATCGGGGGGATGCCAATTCCTGGGAGATCGGTTGATCTCATGGCAGTGCAAGAAACAAGTCACTGTGTCCACCTCCACAGCAGAAGCCGAGTACATTGTCGCATCCAGCTGCTGCTCTCGAGTGATATGGATCCAGCATCAGCTGCTGGATTACGGTTTGAATTTCTATGGAACCATGATCAAATGTGACAATGAGGCTGCCATTGCTATTGTTAACAACCCAGTCCAGCACTTAAAGTTTAAGCACATCGACATCCGAATACACTTTATTCGTGATTGTTTTGATCGTAAGCTTGTCGAAATAAAAAGGGTCCATTCTGACTATAACTTTGCAGATCTCTTTACCAAAGCTTTTAGTCGTGCCCCATTTTTGTATCTCGTTGAGTCGTTGGGCATGATTTCCTTTGAGTAAATTTTATCTTTTGTTTTAAAATTGTAAATATTTTTAAAATATGTTACAATTTTAGAGTGAGAAAATGAGTTAACTTTAACTCACCAAAAATATTTTAAATTTACTTTAAGAAAAAACAAAAATCGAGTAACTTGACTTAACAAAAAAGATTTTATATTTTATATAATATTAATTTCATATTTACTCCTATTTAAGAAAATTTCATGAAAACTCTAAAAGACTTATCCTGTTTAGAGGGAGCTCCTTTGTAGAGGGAGTTGGATATTTAAAATTTTTAATTAAGAATTTGATCAGGCCATTTGGAAAGTGATAGTACATTAGTATGTAATGATTCTAGCGCGTCAAAAGATTAGATCAAAAGGCTACAAGGTCATTCATCAATGTGTAGATAGGCTTGACAAACAAGTAAGTGTTGGGTGATATAAACTTAAACTATTGCCGATGCTAGTGGCTATACGTTTATGAAGCGGTTGCATGATTCGGTTAAAGTCATATCAATGAAGGAAGAAATGTAATTACACATGTCATACCCAAGCCTCTCTTTACCTAATCACAGTTGTCTTATAACCTCATTTAAAGGCAAGAAAAAGAAAAACAAAAGAGTCAAGAAAAACAGGAAAAAAAATGAAAAATCAGAAAAAGAGTCATTTAGGATTTTAACTTCTGCTTTATTTCTTCATTTATTTTGATTCAAGCCTTGGACTTTTTCTGTTTGTAGTCATACAAGATCTGATTGTTAAGGCCCTGAATCTTCTGCTTTATTTTAAATTTTCTAGATTGAGTCAAGTGTACAAACCACAAAATGTCGAGTGTACAAAGTACAAAGTGTCAAGTATGTTAATAAGAGTACTGTGATCAACTAAGAACGGTTTAAGTCAAGTTGAGTTGATATGTCAACACAAAGTAGACCCTAGATATGATGGAATCAGTAACATGTCTGATTAAGTGGGGACCACATAAGTGTCGTGCCTAATTGAATCATAAACGTATCACGTTAACATCAAAACACTTGTCAAGTTTAACAAGTGGACAATATCTATAATTGATGATGAACTTGTGTCACAATAATATCAAAATGAAAACGCGATCTAGGGCTGAGCAAATCAATATGATTCCACGTTGTGATCGTTCTTAACGATATTATATAAATTAATTCAATATTTATTTTACACTAATCCCTCTAAATAGTTACTTTTAAATCTTAAGCTCTTAAAAGGCTTATTATTTTAAGTTTAGTTTATTTTATTTTATTTTTAAGTTTATTTTTACTTTTACTTTTAAATTTTGTTTTGTAAAATATATTGTATATAACTATTTTAATTTTCTTTTCTTTTTAATTTTATTTTTAGTTTTTATTTTTAATTTAATTTTATTTTATTTTTATCTTTTATTTTATTTTATTTTTACTTTAAAATTTTCATCAAATAATATTTTACTTTTCTTTGTTTTGCTAAAGAAATCGTCAGTGCAAATGTTAACAGTTACGGACCGACAAAAGAAAATTAAGAAAAATAAACGAGTGTTAGATTCGGTGGGTAAACGTTTTTCAGGTTTGAAAATGCAAATATTTTTAAAGACCAAGGACCGAGAGTGTATTTTCGGTGAATACTCGCGATGTTTTGACCTTATCGCGAGATAGGTTGACCCTATATATAAGGGCAACCTAAAATATCTTTCACTATTCACCAAACACTTTACACATTTCACTCTCTCCTCTCTATCATCCAAACCCTAACTTTTCATTCAAAAATCTTCAAAATTCGGCCCTCTATATCACATTAATCATGAATCCAGATCCTACACCCTCGGTATATCATAAAAACACCATCGTTCTTCCTCTATTCTTTGTGTTTCTGGGTTCACGCGGATCGTGACGGAAGTTCTAACCAACCGTCGGCTAGATCTAAGTGAAAGATCTTCATATATGGTGTTGATATATAGATTATGAACTGTTATTAAGCCTTTAGATCTTGTTTATCATCATTGTTAATTACTTTTAGGTTTAATTTTGTACAGCTTGTAGTTTTAAGGTTTGTTCATACTTTTTGGAGTCCAATTGACCAAGTAAACCAAAGGGTTTCTCTCTCAAACCCTCCAGATCTTTGATTAGGGTCTAGGCGACCATGTTGAAAGTATAAGGAATAGAAAATAGAGCTAAGGAACTTTTTCGCATGAAAAGGGGTTTCGCTTCACCTGGTCATGCGAAGCGAAATGCTTTCGGTTTCGCATGCGAAGTGAAATGCTTTCTGTTTCGCTTCGCCTGAACATGTGAAGCGAAATGTATCTCTGTTTCGCTTCGCGTCCCATGCAAAAAAATAAGCTTCATGCGAAATTCTTGTACTTAAAAAAATTTTCAAAAATCTAGATTTGATACTACTGACTATTTTGGACTTTGGACTACTATGGACTGTTAATCCTTGTGTATATTGGACTAATTAACCTATAAACAAACTAAAATCAACTATTTGACTTATCAAAACAAATTTGTATATAACTAATTAACTATAACTATATGTAATTATTTTGGTTGAATGACTTGTACAAACTTAGATCTTTGTATATAACTTATCTTGTTTAAGTATATTAAATGATGATTCTCATGATCTCAATGACTGATTTCATGGTCATAATCAATTTTGTGCTCTCGGGCGTCCCAAGACCAAAGATGACAAAGTATTCACATCCATGGTGAAGGGGCTAAAGCAATCACCCCTAGAATATGCCATCTCTGCAAACCCATCTATTTATTCCAAGTGGGTTCTGGACTTCTGGGCCTTTGCTAAAGTTGCTGATGATGCTTTGTCGTTTACTACAAAAGTGGCCGGGAAGGAACTGACCATTACTGAAGGGGATATTAGAAAGGTGTTAAAGATTGTAGATGAGCCTGATTATATGTATGAGAAAGGAGACAGGGCAAAGTTGGAAGATTTTGTGACACAGATGGGTTATGACACCGAGTGGAAGAGTTTGGAGAAGAAACACCTTCCACCATATTAGAGGTTCCTCTTCCATATCGTGACTCATTTTTTTCCTAACATACGCGGTGGTTTTGACAGCATGAGAGTTGACTGGGTGCGGATCATGTATGCCTTGACAACTCGAGAAAAGTTCAACTACTCAAGAAGGATATTCTTGTGCATGTTTGCAAACGCAAAGAATGAATCTACATGGCTCATGTATCCGAGGTTTGTACAGATGCTTATAGACGATATGATGCCTGATGTACCCAGGCCTCCCCACAAGGAAGCCAAAGACAATAAGTCATTGCCAGAGCCCTATCATGTGAACAAGATCAAGTTATCAATCTTTGGTGTGTTGTTAAGCACCAAGGGGAAGGGACATCAGTATGTTGGACCGAGGCCGGGTCCAAAGTTTGATTTGTTTGAGGAAACAGAGCCTGTTGGGGATGAGGCGTCTGTTGAAACTGGAGAGATTTCTGAGCCAGAGGTAGAGGCTGAACAAGATTCATCAGATGAGCCTGCTGAGGATAGAACAAAGGCTAAGCACGACTTGAAGAGGAAGGCTACTGACAAGCCTTCTGTTGGTAGTGCTTCTTGAAAGGAGAAGGTTATTGAAGTGGAGGAGGAAGAGGAAGATCAACCGCCCTTGAAGCGTCAGAGGAAGCTTGGAGACTCCCAGAAGTCCTCCAAGCTCGTTGTCAAGCTTCCCACAAAAGGTAAGTCTTCCTCCACCTCCGAACCACCCGTAGTCACAAAAGAAACCATAGCCCAGGTACTCAAAGACCTAGACGTGTCCAAAATTCAAATTCCAGCCTATAGGAAACCCAAATCCAGAAAGAAAGCCAAGGCCAAGAAAACCAAAACCATGCTTCGTGACTCACCCAATTCTTCACCCGAACCCTCATTAGCAGACCAACCTATCTCAACCTTCATACCACCAATACCACCCTCACCACCTCAAAACCAACCACATATCTCACCACCACTATCACAGCCACAACCTACAACTCCACCCAAACTGAGCCATCCCAAACCACAACACCACCTACATAACCTACCACTGAACCTACAACCTCCTCAATTTTCACATCATCCATATTTAGCTCACCAATACAAACCACTAGCCTTTGGAGCCAAACTGTTATCACCTCCCCACCTACAAAACCTCCACCAGCGTTAAACTTAGAACCCATACCATACACCTCCATATTCTCAAAACCACCCACCGTCACAACTTCACCTATACCAACCCAATCACCACTCACCTCAACACCACCCACCTCCACAACCTCACCAATACCTACCCAATCCATCACCGTACCTTTTCAAATCACCTCACCACCCACTATGTCCGTAACCCACCTTCCACAGTATTCTCACCAAAACCTATTACCAAGGGGAAGTATCTGACACCTCCGGTTTACGCCGATCCTATCCTCGATAGGATCGTCGCACTGGAGGAATCAAATGTCAAAAGGGCAGAACGCGAGATGGTGCTCCTCACGTTTATTAAAGACATGAAGAAGAAGGGAATTGAGGACGAGAAAGAGAAAGAGCAGCTAAGTGCAAGGGTTTAGACTTTGGAGGAGGAAAAGGAATTGAATGAGGCTAAAATTGAAAGTCAACGCCTCCTAATCAACACTCTCCACACCCGAACCCAAAACATACATGTGCTGATGAACCATGAGTCTTCTGAAAATGCTAATCTGAGGGCAGACCACTCTAGGATTGGTGATAAAGTGGCTACTCTAGAGAGGAACTTACCGGCTGCCAATCCTCTTATAGAAAGCTTGAAGAAGATGATTGATGATGCACCACAAAGTGGGATGTTGAGAAAGAGGCTACAAACTCAAGAGTCTCCATGTTAAAAAGTCAGTCAGTATCATCTGCCTCTCTTGATAATCTGGTTGCTGATAATGCTAAATTTCAAACTGAGTTGGAGGCAATTCAAGATAAGGTCATGGAGCATGACCGTCTCAATGAGCAGCAGCTAAAGACGAACGAGGATCTGCTAAGCAAGTATCAAGCTGCCTCTTATCTGATGGGCATGCGCGAAGATGAATTTCATGGCCTGGAGGACAGACTTAATACAATTTTCAGGAGTTGGAGAAGGTCTGGTGAGACTTCTTAGGCTGGTGGATCTCAACCCACCACAGGTCCAAGTGCGGTCGTGCGAGCTGAAGGGGTTGTTGCATCGGAAGGTGAGGCAACTGTTGGTCGTATCATACAACAGGGTGGCCAAGCCGTTAGTGGTGTTAGCACCAGCTTGGGTCCTCAACACGTTGAACAACCTCAGGTCCAAGCTAGTGGTGATGATGGAGATGATAACGTGGTGAAGATGATGAAGACGAGGACGAAGACGACAACGTCCACGATAGATTTGTTGAAGACGATGATGGTGATGACAATAATGGTGGTGGTAATGGCAGAGACGGAGGAGCCGGTGCAGCAGGAGGTGGAGATGGAGTTAACACTCAATCACCTCCACATGATCAAGAACATGTACAAGACCCTGCTGCACACGACTCCGCCAGCAAAGTCAGGGAAGCAGACTCGAAGATTGCTGATATGTATAACGAGTTATTTCCTGAAGATACTTTTGCAGGTAACGTTGCAGGGATGATGGCGACTTTATTGAAGCTGGGAAGAGCTTGGCAGATTTAATTGGAGGAACGGAGGAGGCAGTAGACACAACTGACGACTACATCAACTACTCGCCAAATCCTGACTTGCCACCAGCTCAAGCTTTAGAGGCCCCTGCAACAGATCCCGTCTCCAATCCAGCTGCAGGCTTGACACACGAACCACCAAAGAAGAAAAGAAAGACTCACATTGTGTCAAGCCATGCCTGTGCCAACGTGCTCAACTACCCTTATCATGATGATTCACTGATTGTCTACGCCAAGTATGATAAGGAGAACAACTGTTGGGCTATAAGAAGATATAGCGGAGACCTAATCTATCTCAACCACCACGAGTTGAAGTCCTTACCAGAGCTCGACATCAATTATCTTCGAAAAGCTCTAGGCCGTGGTGAGTATGAGGATACGTTGGAGGGCTGGGTCAATACTCATCTGCATAATCAATCAAAGGTAGGCTACAAGGATTTTGAAGTCAATAAGGGTCGCAAGTTTAAGAACCTACAGCCACCGGAGAGCCACGTACAATGTGGAGATATAGGGCGCCAAAAGACTGTCACGATATATATCATGGCGAGCCTTTCCTACCCAACACTCTCTGAGACTTCATTGGTTGGGAGTTTGATAATACAACCGGTGAGCCCGTCATCTACTGCCGTGAAATGCACGAGATACGAGTATTTGACGAGCATGAGCTTATGGGACTACACATGGAGGATGTGAAGAAGCTCTATAACTCGCCGCTTAGAACCGTCAAGGACATCGGTCGTCAGAACACCGACTGGATAGTTGAAGCGTTCAACAAGTTCGTCCAAAGACTTGTTGAACTTCCACTAACCGAGGATGAATGTCTTGTTTATGACACCGACGGATTTCAATACTAAAGACTAGAGGGAGATTGTTAGGTCCCATTTTGTGTATTTTAGTCTTTTGTATTGAATATATATGTATTTGGGCTTTAGTGATTGTTTTTGTATGCATGAGGCCCAAGGGAAATGTAAACAAGCATGCCATGAGAGAAAAGAACATTTTGCAAAACTTCCAACTTACACATATCATCTCTCTCTCTCTAATTCTCTCGTCTCTCTCTCTCTCTCCTCTCTCTCTCCTCTCTCTCTCTCTCTCTATCTAAACCCGAAAATAAACTTCTCAAGATCCGAGACCTCTTAGGTGGTTTAGTGTGATTTCCGCTAGCACTAAGCTTGATTGATCCAAGAAACGTTGTTAGATCCACCCGCGTCGAGACCTACATGATTAGATACCAAAAAATAAAAACTTGTAGAATACAACTAAAAATATATTGTATTTTAATTATGCATAACGAATGACGTATCATGTATTTTTTTTTGTTATATGGTAATATGATATGCTGTGTGATTATCTTTTTTTCATATGACCCAGCCCGATTTAACCCGACTTAAACGACCAAAGCGGATTGAAAAAGAAATTATATACCGATTTGACCTGACCTGTACAACCGGACCAGACCGAAAAAAAAATTATATAACGATAAGCAACTGAGTACTGACCCCCTACAAGAAAATTTTCTGGATCCGCCACTGCCCGCTGTCCCTAAGCCCGACAAGAGGGGACACCCTAGTAAGGTCCACACAAGCATGCTCCCCCCCCCCCCCCCCCCCGCCCATTCAAACACAAGAATGTCCACTAGTCGGAGAGTAGACCTTCCTTCATGTGGATCCGACAAAAAATTCACATGAGGCTCTTTTTTGACCGAGATTCCCGCCCGTTTTAACACATCACAAAGAACATCCTTGACCAAATCATGTCTATATTTAAACCCCGGGAGTTATTTGCAATAAACCGCATGTTCACCAAAATTCTCTAAACATAATTTACGGCAGACCAGGCAGGGCTTATCAACTGGGAACGGGGGGGTCATTAAATGATAAAATAGGAATTTACATTTTTCTTATAAAATAATAAAAGATGTGAGTGGAGTCAATTTGAAAGTTAAACGCTTTGTATTATGTCACTTGGGTAGTTGGCCTAGTGGTAAAGGCTTATGCCTCTTGGTAAACTGTCGCATATTCGATCTTTGGCTATGGCATTAGTTTAGGGAAAATAATGTAACATATAAGTAGTGCAATTTATCGTTAAAAAACCGTTAGATAGCTTTAAGTTGAAAGCTCATTTTCAGTATCTTCTGATGAACCAGTGGAACACGAAAATTTCTCCATTCACCGTTGCCTATAGAGTGACTGCAACTTTTTCATCTACGATCTTCTCGACATGTTTCAATATATATTCGACCTTATAAGGTCATCTGGATATTATATTGAAGGAAAAAATAAATAAATGCTAGAGTCACTGGAGTTTAA
Organism: Bidens hawaiensis; assembly: GCF_021521415.1. Lineage (NCBI taxonomy): Eukaryota > Viridiplantae > Streptophyta > Magnoliopsida > Asterales > Asteraceae > Bidens > Bidens hawaiensis. Next base: position 707,690 of record NW_027491634.1, read on the forward strand.
ATCTACGCGTACGGTTTAAGGTAATGATCTGTAGCCAGGGCCGACCCAAATGCATTACATAGTAAAGCTAGGGCTTTAGGCCCACAAATTTTTTAAGACCCCCATTTAAAAAAAGTTTTATATCTAATATATATGTTTAATATTTTAGCCGTTAGAATAAACAATGTTACTTTGGTGTAGTGATATTGTGACTGTTTTTCTCTCGCAAGACTAGTGTTCGATTCCCCTTCCTCCTTAAAGTGTGATTTTTTCTTTTATTTTACCCAACACTCCAATCCCAAGTAAAGGAAGTGAGGAACAACTTAAAAGCCCAACATTTTCCTCTAGCTAGTGTTTAAAGTGCATATTTTATCTTTCTCAAAATAAATATTAGTTCAAGAACTTCTTCTTTTTAAAGTTCTTTAATAACCATTCATTTTTTTTAAATTAAAGACTACTTTGAAACCTAAGTATGTATTATAAATCACCTAAGCATACGAGCATATATAGTAAATTCTAATTTGAGTTATGTTACTTTAATTAAAAATTCAATCATTATCTTACTTTAATGGCTCATTTTGTATTTTTTTTGGAAGCAAGATAATATATAATATATGCTCATTATAATTGTAGACGCTTATGTTGGAAATAACCAATGTGTGTGTTGTCCACATGATGTTTTTCAATATTATCTGATCAAGTTACACTCATGACGTGTTTCAACATATTTACACTTTCTTTTTGTACTTTGTTATTTATAATCATTCAAACAATTACAACAAAGTAGAAGAGTGTCTAAAGAGTATTTGCATATGGTTGGGTTTTAAAGAAAAAAATAGAGTACTAGTTGCATAGCTCATGTTATAAAATAGAATATCTAAAGAGATGTGAAACTATTTTGGTTTTGAATTTAACCTATTCCTTTAATAAAATGTGAAGTGGAATGGATAAAAATGTAGAAAGCGCAAACTCAATTTTTTTTAAAAAGGCCCCAGGTAATTTACTCGCTTTAGGCCATCAGAATGGTTGGGCCGTCACTTTCCGTAGCAACTCTATGTACATGGATTTTGATCTCCTCTACCCTATAGTATGATATGTGTATTCGTTATTATGTAGCCCTGGATTTGGATAGTGCTTATGTTGTTACCATTTATGTTTTTATTGTTATATATTATTAACGTTAATATTAAAATCTGAACTGAATTTTTAATGTGGACTCTAAGGTGGAATTCTTAATGTAAACTCAGAACGTGTCTCTAAACTTGAAATCTAAATGTGAAATCTGAAGTTATAATCTGAACATGCTACTTCGAAGATTATATTATTTAGTATTGTTACTCTGAATATGGCAAGTTAGCTCAATGTATGTTGTTATATCTGTTATAGTTGTGAACGCACACCGAGCAAATAACGATTTTCTCAAGCGTACTTTTTTTTAGTGTATGGTGTACCGTACAGGACTCTAGAGAAGACATGGAAGAGGGGTTATTAAAGAGACAATTGAATTAGTAGATGCAATAGGTTTTATCATCGATCAATCGATCTAATTTAATTTGTATATCATAACAAATTAAGGGTTTATGGGTTGAGCTAGGATATCTGATTCTTAACAAATCCCCACCACCTTGTCATCTCCGACGGTTGTATGTCAATAATTTGCACGCACTGCTTCGATATTTTTATGGCGACCGTTATATGAGGTTAGGGTTTGAGGATGGGGGATGGAATTGATGAGTTATTAAGATGTTTTGTTAAAATATGGAGATGATGTTAGAAATGGGAGATGGATTGGAAATGCTCTCACAAGGGAAGATCATCACGGGAACAAAGATAAGATACGTGATATCATTTTATTTTCTTCCTTTTTCTTTTTAGCGGTTTTTTATGTTTGGGTTAAAATATCATTTAAAAGAGCTAAATGGGCACGCATTTCAAAACGAAAAAGACATGTGAGCGAATATTTGAGATCAAATATTATGTGCCACAAATTATTAGGCATCTTATACTTTCATAGAAGGTACAGAATTATGTATGCCACACAAAACGGGATTCTTTTTTACGAAACACTTCATACGATAATAGGAAGCCCATACGATAGTATGACTTTTTTTTGTGAGTCAACTTCTTACCCATATGGATAGTATGACTTTTTTTTTTCTTTTTTAAAATTCTTACTTCATTCGACCATATAACTTTTTTTTATTTCAACTTTCAATCTCGTTTCTATCTTTTTTTACACGACTAGATTTTAACTATTTTTTTAACTACCGACGTCAAATGGCTAACAAGTTATATGGACGGTGCATAGATCCCTTTCTTATTCGTTATCGTTATCGTTATCGTTATTTCGTTTAAAAATCGATATTGCTCATGCTGCTTTGGTAGTTAACGAATGAGAAAAAAAACTTGTGTCTCTCAATGTTTATATAATACATTCAGTAGAATCTTGTGTTGGATCAAATAATTGACGGAATTTTGTATCATGTCAAATAATACACATAATATTATATCGCATCCAGAACGCTGTATCGCGTCATTGCGTAGACCAGGGATAGGTGTGTACGAGTGAGGGTCTGGTGTTTTGTTCTAGTTTTCATACCGATTGTAAAGAGATCATACTAGCGTATTCCAAACGATCGATAGCACTCATACTATATGCGTATTCCAAACGATCGATAGCACTCATACTATCGTATGACTTCTGGTCCAATTTGTACGGACTACATGTTTGTCAGATGCTTTTGTATGATACATTCTATGCATTTGTATAGCCCTTATACGACATTATAACGGATATATGAATTCTAACGGAGGATGCACCAATAATATGTCCCATTTAACATCGCATGTCATAATTGATATATGTTAAAAAGTTTTATTTAATATGGCATGCCATAAATATGATGGGATGGTAGTCATGGAACTGTATCTAGAGGACCCTTGATAGGATGGTACATTTAAAGTCTTTTTGATGGGACTAGAGGTTGGGTTATGGCTCGAGGATCAAACCTAAAAAATATGTATGTTTTCCCACTCTAGAGTTATGTCGCCTGCTTTTAATATTTTTTTGTTATACTTTGAAAATGGTGTTTGATGTTTACTGTTTTAGAGCCTCATATCCCTTTCTCTATACTTAAATTTAAAATTACATTAAACATTATAAGATTTTTTTTCTTTTTTTTAATTAAATAATATTTTTATACTTTTATTATTATCTTTTTTTTTCTTAACTCAGAACCATTTTCAAAAAGTATTAAAAAATTATAGTTGATAAACAATAGTTTTTCAAATATACAAAAAAATCACAGTATTTTCTCTCTTCTCCACTCAAAATATTATGCCACTTCTTACATTCAAAAAACTTCTCTCACATAATTTGATGAAGAGAATATGAATGCTCTTACACATTATAAGAGATAAATAAAGATCTATAATCTACCTCTACGGTCTATTCTAATAAAAAAATAATAATAACCAGAGATACATGTAAATTGAGACATATGACACTTGTAGATTCATTAATAGCCTTAATTTCTCGATCAAACTATTTTTAATTTTTAATAAAACATATTTATGTTAATGTAATCAAAATATATCAATCAATCATTTAATCAAATAATTAATTACCTAAATTATATGAATTAAAAATATATGGGTATTTATGTCAATATAATCAAATTATTTATATCTTTAATGAAATCAGATCTATTTTTTTATTAAATCATATACACTTTTGAATGTAGGAAATGAATGTTGTAAAATTCAATAAACAATATTTATAGGTCTAAGATGATAAAGATAAAAAGAAATTATGAATGAATAACAAATTTATTCTCATATATTCATTCAATCTTTATGGATCCATGGGGTTTTTATCCATTTCTTTCGGAACTGTAATAGAAAAACGTATTTTATTCATGCAGACATATATATATGATGTTCTTTTTTTAGGTCATTCAAAATAAAACATTTTATTATCTTTTTTTAGAATTCGTTATTTCATTAAAAATATAGTTTTAACTTATAAAATCACTAGGTTTATCTTTTTCCTGATTATAAAAAAATTGGTGAGAAAGCACCACGTGTTTGTATGAATATTCCATTATAAAATATAATTTGAACTTATAAAGCCATTTAATTTGATAAAATATAGGTTTATTTTTAAATTTTAATCATATAATTTTATAATTGTATTTGTTTTAAGTATCTAGTACATCACACGGGTTCTAAAGCTAGTTATACTAACAATCAATATTTCTCTCATATTTTCAATTAAATAATACTTTTTATACCTTTATTATTATAGTTTTCTCTCTTCTTACTCATAACCAATTCAACAAATATTAAAAAGTAAATGATGGCAAACAAAGTTTCCCAATTTTATAAAGAATTACTAAATTTTCTCTCTTATATGCACAATCACTCAAAACCCTATCATATAATTTGCAAAGCTTTCTGAAAATTTAGGGGATAAGGATGAGAGAATGTCATTAAGAGCATTCTCAACCCATTCCCTACACTATATTCATATATATCATATCATTACACTAAAAATCATTGTTTTTTCTCTCTCATTTTAATTAAATAATACTTTTTATACCTTTATTATTATAATTTCTCTTTTCTCCACTCACAACCACTTTTAGAAAATATTAAAAAATTATACGGTATGAATAGTGAATCCCCAAATTTAACTTTCCCCTATGACATTTTCTCTCTCCTCTACTCACAACCACTTAGGGGGGTGGGGGTGGTTCACAAGCCATCACTTGCTCCCACCAATCAAGGTGTACCACCTCACCCCACCACTTTCCATCACTAGTGATGGAATTTTGGTGGGGGTGGTGGTGTGATGAATTTTTTTTTTTTACAATAAATACTAAAACAAGGTTAAATTAAATAAAAAATAAAACAAGATTAAATAAATATTACAAAAATAAATAAATTAAAAAAACCGACAAAAAAAAACCTACGGCGCTTCCCAACCCCACTTCTCGCATAGCTCGCGTTTGCGTTGAAGTAGGATCGATCTAAAGGGTTTGTTAAGATGTTCGCGCGGTTGTACGATGAATGTTAAATCGGCGTTTTTTTGGTTTTCATTCAAATGGTTGATATACGCCTCGTCACGTTTTAATTTTGAAGTAAGAGCTAGTTGCTTTCGCTCCTTCGTCTCGACCATTTCCGTCAACTTAGCCGACTTGTATTCGTTGAAGTCCTCGGCCACCGTTTCCTTTCCTAATCTTGACGATTCCCCACTTTTCTTGCGATGCGGCCGTGTGGGTGTGTCTTCGTCGGGATCGTCTCCGGGTTGATCGTTCAAGTTCATGTTCGGCATGTTGCTTGACAAGCCGTCGGTAGACGTTGTGTAGTTCCCGGAATCGGAAGTTTTTGATCTTTTTGAAGAAGATCCTTTTTTCCTTGGAGCCGTCGGTCCGTCCATGTCGACCATGGGAACCGGTTCCCACTTCGGGTGGTGTCTCGCAATCTCCCACGCATCCAAGTAGGGAAAAGATTTATATCGAAAAATCTTGGTATAATTGCTCAAGGCGTTCTTTATGATAGTCACCTCGCTCGCTCCGCTTTGTGGATCTCGGCTCTACAAAACATTTCGAAAAATATATATATATCAAAATTTTAAAAATAAAGTAATAAATTATAAAAAAAAATTAACTAATAAATTTAAAAAATAATTACCAATTGGATGTAGCAAGCATTAAATTTTGACATTTTTTATTCAAATCTCCCCACTTGGAAGTCATTTTATCCATGTTTCGATCGGTTGCACCGGGAAGTTTTTCGAAATGTGCAATCACACGTCTCCATAACATATCTCGTTTTTGTTGGTTTCCGTGTTTTTTTGGTTCGGAGGCGTGTAAATAAGCCTTGGTCAAGGCGACCTCCTCCGCGGACGACCAAGGTCTACGGACGATGGCATCCTCCTCCGCGGGCTCCTCCGCGGATTCATCTTCATTGTCGTCTTCATCCACATCGTCGTCTACATCACGAAAAGCACGTGCAAATTGATGTATAACATTGTTATCCTCTAAAGGATCGACGGACGTTTGTGACGGTTGAGATTGAAACGTTTCAAAATGATTATTTTGAAATATTTGGCTAGAAAAAGGTGAAATAAACGGTTGGTTTTGATACGGTGTTGATGAAAACGGTGAATTAAATGTTTGAGATTGAAATGGTTGGTTTTGGAACGGTTGTGGTTGAAAAGGTTGTTGTTGAAAAGGTTGTTGTTGGAATGATTAGGTTGTGTCGGGTTCATCTTGTATTCGGAATCTCGCCGGCTCACCAAGATTTTGTCGAACCTTTGGTCGGGATTGGGTTTTCTTTGAACCCGAGCCACGTTTCTTTGAACCCTCCATTTGTGTGAAGTTAGAATGTTGTTTGTAGTAGAGGATTTGAGTTAGATTTGAGTTGGATTTGAAGATGGATTTGATTATATTTATATAGGTTAATTAAGGTTTTTTTTTATTTTTTATATTGCAACGGTAACAAGCTTCCAACGGTTGAATTGATTTGCGTGATGGCCATCACGGCCGGCCCCCCATCCCTCGTGATGGGAGGACCGGCGGCGGTGTTCCACAAGCCATCACAAGTGATGGGAGGTCCATAACGGACCACCCCGTCTCCCCTTATAACCATACCATATAATTTACAAATCTCCTTCACAAAAATATAGGGAATGAGCTGAGAATGCTCTAAGAGAGTAGAGAGAGAACTGAAGGAGTGTTAGAAAATTCAAGATATTAATATGGAACAATCATAAATTTTGGAGGATATGATATATGAGTTCATGTTCCAAATTTTGCATTCTTCGTTAGCAAATTCCACAATCTTCGTTGTTAATATACATTCTCGATATACTTTATTGTTTGTATAGTTTCTGTCGGGGGTCGATTATTAGGAGATGGAGATATATAGAGATAAAAGTATGCACGACAACTCCTAAGGTCATATATAAATTGAATCAATACCTAACTGACATTTGCAAATCATCACATGAGGTATTTCAGACGTTAAAAAAATGAGGTGTTTCTAAGGTAGTTGTGGATGAATGCAAAGGTATGTGCCTCATTTAGAAACGTATTAGCTAGCTGTGGATGAATACAATCGAGTACCACCCACCAAAAGCGTCCATGCCAAGAGAGTGTGCTAAATAATGATACATATAATTTTAACAAAGGTAATCGCATACTTCATAAGATTATGTAAGGTGTAATTCTTTGAAATCAATTTCAATAGTGGCATTATCATATATTATGACTTTGTTATAGTGATCCAACCGTCACCTTAATTTTGTCACATAATTTGGCAAATGAGAGAGAAAATAAACAAGAATGAACCACTTGTTAAGGTTTGTGTTCAATCCTCGTTCGCAATACCAATTTGTTTTAGCAACATTATTTCGAACACGTTATCTTACAAAGTCCCACATTAAAATTAAGCTGTAGACTCGAAGCTCTTCTTAGTCAGGCATGGTAGAAAATCTTCTCTCAAAAAGAGACAGACCAGAGATGACAGAGGAAGGTATTCGGTTCAAAAAAGATACGGCAGTCAGAACAGCTTCAGTCCAAAATTGACTACAAGTAGTATATAGCTACAATAAGTTGTAAAGTATTATAGCATATAATCAAAATAATTATTATTTAAGTTACATAGTAAGATTTTGAAGTAACTGAAGCGTGTACGAATTATCATTAATGATAAACTTCATTACATGTGTCCCTTACAAGTAAATCATGTCTATTGAAATTTATAGATGCCAATCAAGATTTAACACTACATAAAGGATCCCCACCGCCTTGATATCTCTGATGGTTACATAACACTTATCTCTATTGTCCTGATGTGATTGCAAAATGGCGGCCCTTAAATTTAATGCTTCTCAAATGTGGTATGTTAATACCTTGGCTGGGTGGCCGCTAAAGCTCTTGCCTTTAGGGTGAAGACCATGGTTCAAATTCTTAGAATGAGCTTGAGAGTAGATTGATCTATTGAAGTGATTTAGAAGTAGAAAGTAGATAGGTACGTGAGTTATCGTTTTAAAAAAAATATATATAAATTTTTCCCAAATTGACCTATTGTTCTATATATTTTGATTAACTTTCTATTAAATAAACACTTATGGTTTACAAAACTAACCATTAAAATTAATTAGACAACTTTTATCAACACTAATGCATGTTGAGCTGCAAAGAAAATGAAGTCAACAAAAGAAACACAGGTTCCAACTGGATTCTGATGGGTATTTTTATATGGGCTAGTGATCGAAGTCTTGAATCCAGCGGGGTTGAATGTTGAGATCTGCAAGTGTAAGGGCACTAAGAGAATCGTGTGGCGAAGGTTAGAAGAGAGAGATGCTCTAATCTCATCAAAGAGTCATCATCGCATTCATCAAGGTTTCTTCATGCATAGAATGTATGAACACAAAGTATATGGCTAAAGAGGGTGGAATTGGAATGTTTTACCATTTGATGAAACCTCCTATTTATAGGCGGAGCAATACGATGATGAAGGTTGGTCCACATGTCAGGGACATAATGGGTTGTCCTCTCCATAGCCGTCAAAGTGGAGATCGTGGATGTCGTCTTGCGTGGGGCCCACCTTTTAATACTATTGTCTCTTTTGTGTATCTACAATGGTGGTCCCGCACGTACTGTTAGTGAGGTGGTTTTGCCCTGTTGGTGCATTAGCCCGCACAATTCTAACGCCTACATTGGTCCAGACTTGTACCTTCACTCACGCGGTGTTGTGGGCGTGTTCACCCAAGGGTGTGCGCTCTACTAAAGAGTTCTTTTTTGGCATGTTCTTCTTATAGTATTCTAGTTATTCTCTCACTTGGATTTGGGTCTGACCCGATGCCGAGAACATATCCCTTCATAACCAGTTAAACATATGATTCGCTTCATTTGATTTTGATAATTTATGTAAATTTAGATTTATAAATTTATTTATATCTTATATATACACCTATAATGTTTTCACATAAAATATGTAACCATCTAAAATGATTCTATCTCTAGTATCTAACCATAAAATATAAACGCATACGTATATGTAACGATATAGAACTTCATTTTTACAAAACAAAGTTTACATATTATTTCATATCAAATTGTTTGGTAGTGGCTTACGTATATTTTGGTCTTTTAATAAAGGGCTAAAATTATCATTTCTAAAGAGTTTACGCTCACTCATTTCAAGGACTGAAGAGGTAGGTCCCAGCAGAGCCCAGTTGGACCCGCAGGACTCACCTTGAAGAGAGACGTCTGCGCAGAAACCAACTGGATCCGCAGGACCCACCATGCTCAGAGACGTGACGTCCTTACGCGCAGTACGCAAGCTGTTCCCGCAGGAAATGCCTCCCAATGGTGAAGTACTCCGCCTGTTCCCGCAGCTGCGGATACAAGCCATCAGGGAAGGCCACCCGCGCAGCAAGGCTACACGCACAAGGCACTTAGCTCTCAATAATTCAGTTGTCACCTGAAGGAATGAGCAAAGCCGGGAACAATCCCGCACAAAGGCGGGAGGGGGAATACTCCCGCCCAAATAAGCCAGTCCGTACGATACGGGAAGATCTTTTGTATTGTACCTGACGAGGTATGGGCAAAAGATCTGACCAGAGATACGACAGCTCATTGACAACAGTATGGCGAGCAGCATGCTCTTGTACTGTATGTCACTATTAGCCGCTGCCTACTCACCAACTCCTGTCATACCACGTGCACAGCCGGCAGTTGGTGGAAAAGGAATAGTACACAGCAGGCCTGGTCACTGTCAGCCGCTGCCTACCCACCAACTACCAGCATGGCACGTGCGTAGGCCACAGTTGGTAGAACAGGAATACTATTCAGCCGGCTATACCTTCTTGGAAACCTACCTTCGGCTATAAATACCCCAAATGGTATGATCATCTCATCTTATCATATACTATCTTGTATCTTACATATTATACCTGATATCTGCTCTAGCAATCTCTTAATATATACTTATATTCAAGAGCAATCTAGTCTGATTCTCACGCCGGAGGGTGGTCACAAGGAGGAACCCCACCCCCCTTCTCAGTGACGAGCTCACGGTGTCTGTTTTGCAGGTTATCAGAAGAACCATCTTTGCTGGGTCTAACCCCTCGTGGGAAACATCTATCTAACCCCCAGATTATCCGTAATCTGCCCGGGGTCGATTAGTGTTTCTTCATTGGCGCCATCCGTGCATAAAAGCTAGAACTTCATTTCTTTTCGGTTTTTTCAAACTTCTGGAAAGATGGTTAAAGAAATTCCGGTAACCACAACCCCAGCTACTGGGGGGAATACCGGCGACTACACAGTTTTTACGAACACTACCCCGGTTACTCAAGCCGGGGCAAGTGCAGTAAATTTACGAACACTACCCCAGTTACCCAAGCTGGGGCAAGTGCAGTAAATAAACGCTCACTGGGATTCACCGATACCCAGTTAGGGAGACAAAGAACGAGGCTCCCCCGCCAAACGCTCGATGAAGTCAAAGCGTGGGCGGAAGCACGTCAAAAAGAATTCCAAGCTGAGTTGGATGAACGCTTACGTTCACTCCAACAACCTGAGGAATTCGAAGAATACTTTGACGATGATTCGGAGGAATCCGATAGTGACGCAAACCCTCGTCATAGGGCGAAAGGGAAGCGTAAGGAAACGGACTCCTAGCCGAGAAGGCGTTTTGGATAAACCTTCAAACCAAAAAACGCTGGTGGAAACCCACGTGACTTCTCCAAAACATTCAGACCAACTGTAGCAAATGCGGGAACGTCCAAATTTGCAAGGGACATTGCGGAAGCAATCGCCCCGAAAAGTGCCAAACAGATGTCCAACATCGGCACTTACGATGGTATATCTGATCCAGACGATCATTTAAACAGATTCATAGCGGGGGCAACCGTCAGTAATTGGACGGAACCTACGTGGTGTTACATGTTCCAAATGACGCTTGTTGGGGCAGCTAGAGTGTGGTTCGATCGTCTACCGGTCAACCACATCTACGACTGGGCAGACTTCCAACAGAAGTTTAGCCAACACTTCAGCCAACAAAGAAAGTATACCGAAGAGCAATGGACAATCCTCAAGTGCATTCGAGAGGAAGATGAATCTTTGCCAGACTTCATCACTCGCTTCAACTCAAAGAAGCTAAGTTTGGGTAATATTAGCGAAGATCTTGTTCGCGCTGCTTTCATCCAGGGCGCGAAAGACCCAGAGCTCATCCGCACCTTAACGGGTAAAGATGGCATGCCATCCACATGGGATGCCATCATGACAGCAGCTAAACGCTTCGCGGAAACGGAGAAGCAACTGGGTAGAGATCTCCCCCAGAGCACAAACCTCTACACCCAGAAAATTAGAGAAGACAACGTCCTTACCGCCCGACTAAACAAAAAGCGGAAGCTAGGCATTTGGCAGTCAAGGGTAAACTTTGACACCTCATCTGGCTTGCAACATCGGTTAGGCGGAAGGGATAACGTACAGTCGAACCAGAACTCCAGATGGACGCCACTCACCAAAAGCGTCACCGAGATATTCGCCACTGAGGAGCTCCCATGGCCAAAGGCTCCAATAATCCGACATCGTCACAATGCTGATCGGAGCAAATACTGTGACTTTCACAGGACAAAAGGCCACAACACTGAAGAATGCACAGACGTAAAGGACATGGTCGAAGCATTTGTCAGAGATGGGACGCTCGCGCACCTCGTGGCGCAATGAACGCTGAGCAGGCTGATGCGTGTAGAACCCCAGTTGGGGAAAACACGAATAAAATTACAGCTTCAATGTTGGAGACTACATACTGCGTAAACAACGAGATCCCGAACCAGGTGCATATCGGCTCGATGGCACTCCCATCCCAACAACATGGAAGGGAGCTCAATTACATAGTTTGCATGTAGATCAATTCCAAATTTGTAAAGGCCCAGAGCCACTTCTAATGGAAATGATTCTCCTTAGAACATCGACGCTGATGATTTTACATTTATACTTATGAACTTTCCACACGGATATGCCGGTCTTCACCGCATACATAAGTGTGAAAGTCGTTGCGTGGGGAAGGCGGCAAAACCCGCATAAACCCAAAAAACGAAAACCTTCACGCGGGTCAGTTAAGGGTAAAGTTCAGTCATCCCACTAAATGAAAGTGCCGGTCTATCCGCACGAATCATGATAGAGGAAACTGAACACTAACCTATTAACAACCGCGCGTCGAATGGTTAATTTACTCAACACTGATATGCCGGTTTTCACCGCATAATTACGTGGAAAGTCGTTGCGTGGGGAAGGCGGCAAAACCCGCATAAACCCAAAAAACGGCAAACCTTCACGCAGGTCAGTCATAGGTAAACTTTGGTCATCCAACTAAATGAAAGTGCCGGTCCTAACCGCACAAATCATAGAGGAAACCGAACCTATTGACAACCGCGCGTCGAACGGTTAACTTATTAAAAATACTTAGAAAATTTCTAACAGAAGGATGAGGAAAACCTCCACGCAGGTTAGATGTAGGTAAAGTTTAGCCATCCTATTAAGTGCAAGTGACGGTCCTACCCGCACAATCACGAAAGAGGAAGCAAAACTTCAACCTATTATCTACCACGTTCAAAGGTTAACTTATTCTAAACAGTTAGAAAATTTCTAAAAAGATGAGTAAAACCTCCACGCAGGTCAGATATAGGTAAAGTTTAGCCATCCTACTAAGTGCAAGTGACGGTCCTACCCGCACAATCACGAAGGAGGAAGCAAAACTTCAACCTATTATCTACCACGTTCAAAGGTTAACTTATTCTAAACACTTGGAAAATTGCTAATTTAAACTAAAGTATGCATGAGCAAGTCATAACGTTTATAAAGCAATTAATCCAGTGAAAGTAGCGGTCTTACCCGCACAAAGATTTATATTTCATAATATTCATTACAAGAATGGCCGGGTAACTACCCGCCTACAAGAATATAAATCTATACAAGCTAAACCTATCTTAACAGTGGGAAGGGATCTTCAGGATCAAGCTTCAGGACCACTTCCACTTGGACCAGCACCATCAGTAGAGCGTGGCGGTTCAAGGAAAGCTTTAAGGATAGCTAGCCCATCATCAGCAGCAGCAACTTCGTTCACCTTCTTCACCACCGGATGCGGGAAGGCGGCATACTGATTCACTGCTTGGTCATAAACAGCTTCAGTATCCACATCATACAAAGGGAAGTTGGAAGGCGGGATGCCTTTCTCAACGAACCCTAGACCAAGCAGGAAGCCGGCCTTTTCCCCATCCTCATGAGAAGCGTTGAGGGCTGCGCTCATGGCATCGTCGTATGATGTGTCCGTGAAGACTCGATGCACAACCTACAAAAAAAAATATTCAAGTATCAAAACCTTTTTCTATTTACAAAGAAAAGCGTGAAGACATTATGAAGCTAAGCTTACCTGAGACAACGCTTCTCGAAGAAGCCATTCCTTGGCAACCAGAGCCTCTTGGAAGGCAGCTTGAGCTTGGTTACGGGCGCGTTCGGCTTCACTTTTGTTGAGGTTGGCAAGCAACACTTCCTTTGCAGCAGCCTCTTCAACGCCCTTTAGCTTCCGCTCAGTATGGTCAAGCACCCCCCTCTGGTCCAAGATCTCTTAGAGCTTCTTGGCGCCTTCCATCGCCAAGGCATCATGAGCCTGTTGGAGCGCCTCTAGTTTGGCTTTAAGCTCCTCATTCTCGAGGCGTAAAGGCTCAGCAACAGCTTCAGCCTTGGTGGCCCTCTCGGTTGCGTTCCGCGCAGTTTCCTTAGCCAGCCGAAGCTGTTCGTTAACAGCTTGGGCAGCCTTGGAACGGGCCTCGAGCCGGGCCTGAACTTCAACCTCGAGGGCCTTGAAGGCCTTCTCCTTTTCCGCAGCCACTGCGGTAAGCCTCCTATTCTCCTCCCGGACAGCCAGCGCCTGAGCTACTTCTTGGATGCGAGCTGCTTTTAACTTGTCGTTTTCACGACAAAGCAGCTCGACGCGCGGCTGCATCCGGGCCAGGAGAACCCGAAGCTCATTGGTTAGCCTACCCTCCTGGTAGCTAGCCATGGCTTCCCCCAACGCACCACTGGGAGCTGCGTGACGAGCCCAATCCACGCACTCCACAAGCGTGCGAAGGGTTGTTCCTCGGCGGATGTTCCATCGTGGAACATACACTTCATTGGAATCCGACACTGCAAAAAACAAAAAGCAGTTAAAAAAAAAAGGCCAAAAGAACCCTACGCACCTGTAGGGTCGACAACAGGCCGATAGCCGCCAAACCCATCACCTGAACCCAAGGGAAATCCATCCAAGAGGTCAGGTAGATGGGAAGGAGGCAGAGGTTGGCGAGAAGCCCCGAGCATACCTGAAGGATCGGCTGTAGCTGCCGACGTCGGAGGCATGGAGGCCGCCGCGGTAGAAACCAACGGAGGTTAACTCACAACCGTGGTCGCCGCTGCGGAATGCGCAGAAAAAGTAACCGCCGGCTCAGTGAAAGACTCAGTAAATATGGCACTGACAGCCGGCGGTGATGTCATCACAGTTGGAACAGTTGGCTCAACGGGATGAGCAACTGAACCAACTGAAGCAGGCGCAGCCGCCTGGGTCGTCGCCTCAGGTAGGCTGACCAAGCCTACCGTCATGGGTCCGGAGGTATCCCTCCCCGCTCCACCCTGGAATGCGGTAGCATCCACGCCTGCACAAAGAAGATAAGTATTAATGATGGAAAGTTACGAAGTTAAAAATAAAGGAAGTTTGTACTTACGGGTTTTCTTAAGCCTAAAAGTGCGGACAGGCGGGGACGAACCCGATGGAGCCGGCCTCTTTACGCCGCTCACCGTCGTCATCCTGGGCTCTCCGGAGGTGACAGTCGCAGCCTCCGGATCAGTGGTCCTATCACCACCCGGGTTCCCCGCCACCTCCTCGCTCTCGGTCTCTGAATCAGACCGAGGCACCGGATCGGCAGTGGAGGCCACCTTCGCCTTTCCCTTCCCGCCGGCAGCCTTCTTCTTCCGCACCAACGGAGGACCATCTGCGGATTCCTCATCAGAACACAAGATTAGAGGAATTCCAGCAGAGGTTTCAGCATTGAGGGGTCGAGGGTTGAATAACGCCTTACCTGGCCGCCTGGCGCTCAGGATCTCGTGGCCTGGCGGGTAGACCTCCACGAACCGATCCGCCGTCTGTTCAAGGATGGGCAACTCGTTCTCATCTAGATCACGAGTACCCATCCGAGCGGGACTATCAGCCTCCCGCAGATACAGGAGCGACTGCAAGTCGTTCCCCTCTGAAATAAAAGTAAAACAGTTAGAAGACAAACCTATATAAACAAAGAAGACAGAGCATACCGTAAGGAACAGAGTTCAAACCGTATTCAAGGACGATCGGGATCTTTTGCGCCTCCGCATCCTTCCACACCCGGCTCATCCCGAGCATCACCATCCCGGACTCCGCAAACCGGTAAACCGGAGATTGGACTCGGGAAATCTTTGAAAACCATTCCGCCTCCTGGTAGTTGGAGGCGTGAAGGCTGGGGAGAGCTTGCCCATTCTTGAACTTCATGGCAAGGGGGATGGCGCGAGCGGAGATATAAAAGAACTCCCGCTTCCATGAACGAAGACTGCGCTCGGTTGCGCAAATCTTCAAACCCTTGATCCAGGTTATCAGAGTATACTACCCCTGGATGCACCTCCAAGAGTAGAAGGTCATCAGACGGTCGACGAAGGGCTCAACGCCCAGAATCCGGCACACCCACTCGAAGTGGCGAATCTTTGCGATCGCCATCGGGTGTACCTCGGTCAAGTGTACACCGTGCCTCTCCAGAACACGGTACACAAACTTCGTCAAGGGGAACCTAAGATTCCCATAGACAAAGAATGCGGCATATACCCCGATCTTGCCTCTGGGGGCATCATACACCGTCTGATGAGGTTCAGGAAACTCAGGCTCGAAAGACTCGAGCATGAACTTCCTGACGATGTACTGATATAGATCGACAGGCAGAGCACACTGGCACTCGCCAGCAGTACTCTTGTCATCGGCGTACACCCCAGCCTCCTGGGCTGTAGCTTCAAGATCGTGAGAAGACATCTTGCAGGTATGAAAGAAGAGAACGATTTCAAGAGTGCTCAGCTGAAAAGGTGAGTATTCGCCAGAAATCGTTTTGAAGATGAAGAGAAAAGTGAAAGTGTGGATTACAAAGGACCCTCTCCCCCTTTATATACTAATCGCAATTAATGCGATGAATTTAATGCGGAAGAGAGAGAACTCGCAGGTGCAATGAAACTATGACATGTGGCAAAACGCAAGCTGGCAACAGCTGTTGAAAGGACGCGTGCCATTAATTTCGCGGCCACGCGCCCAAAAAATCGCGCCCACGCGCCTGAAAAAACGTCTGGAATGAATATGTACTGTCACGTCACCATAACTTCCTGCACGTCCTGACACAGTCAGAAGAAACCGTCGCACGACGTTTCAACAGTTTGGACTGTTCTTATCCTTTCACCAACTCTTCGAATTTCAAAAATTCAAAAAGATTCAAAAGTAAGCGGGAAAATACCCCTTACCTTGGCAACCAAGTAACTGTAAGACAGGTGCGAGTACAGTGTTAAGGCAAAACCCTTCACATACTTAGCACCTGCAGGGAATTGAAGACAAGAACACCTCGGCGACCAAGTAACTATAAGACGGGTGCGGGTACAGTGTTAAGGCAAAACCCTTCACATACTTAGCACCCGCAGGGAATTGACGCCAGGAATACCTTGGCAACCAAGTAACTATAAGACGGGTGCGGGTACAGTGTCAAGGCAAAACCCTTCACATACTTAGTACCCGCAGGGAATTGACGCCAGGAATACCTTGGAAGTAAAGTAACCGTAAGACGAGTGCGGGTACAGTGTCAAGGCAAAACCCTTCACATACCTAGCGCTCCGCAGGGAATTGAAACCAAGAAGGATCTTCTGGGCAATGCTTGCGGAAACGGGAATAACATCCCCGCATAGCGGGAACGCCGAGAACTACATTGTTGGAAGCTCCAAGATGGAATTGGTGGTTTTAACATAATTGATCACTATGTTCAAAACTACCAAAACCTCATGGAGAATCCACACAAGTGGGACTCAACACTCCTGACTTGCGAGGAGGTTACAGACCTACCCGCATCATACCCAAAGATCAAGCAGGAAAGTCGGGAATTTCTGCAAGTGACATAAGAACTTCCGCGGGAAGAATCCCCATGGAAAACCTTAAAACTAAACCCTTTTCAAAACCCTTTGCTTAAGTCCAAAAGTTCACCTCACTTTATTAAACATTCATGAGAAGAACATTGGACTGGGGGGACTTGAAGAGGTAGGTCCCAGCAGAGCCCAGTTGGACCCGCAGGACTCACCTTGAAGAGAGACGTCTGCGCAGAAACCAACTGGATCCGCAGGACCCACCATGCTCAGAGACGTGACGTCCTTACGCGCAGTACGCAAGCTGTTCCCGCAGGAAATGCCTCCCAATGGTGAAGTACTCCGCCTGTTCCCGCAGCTGCGGATACAAGCCATCAGGGAAGGCCACCCGCGCAGCAAGGCTACACGCACAAGGCACTTAGCTCTCAATAATTCAGTTGTCACCTGAAGGAATGAGCAAAGCCGGGAACAATCCCGCACAAAGGCGGGAGGGGGAATACTCCCGCCCAAATAAGCCAGTCCGTACGATACGGGAAGATCTTTTGTATTGTACCTGACGAGGTATGGGCAAAAGATCTGACCAGAGATACGACAGCTCATTGACAACAGTATGGCGAGCAGCATGCTCTTGTACTGTATGTCACTATTAGCCGCTACCTACTCACCAACTCCTGTCATACCACGTGCATAGCCGGCAGTTGGTGGAAAAGGAATAGTACACAGCAGGCCTGGTCACTGTCAGCCGCTGCCTACCCACCAACTACCAGCATGGCACGTGCGTAGGCCACAGTTGGTAGAACAGGAATACTATTCAGTCGGCTATACCTTCTTGGAAACCTACCTTCGGCTATAAATACCCCAAATGGTATGATCATCTCATCTTATCATATACTATCTTGTATCTTACATATTATACCTGATATCTGCTCTAGCAATCTCATAATATATACTTATATTCAAGAGCAATCTAGTCTGATTCTCACGCCGGAGGGTGGTCACAAGGAGGAACCCCCCCCCCTTCTCAGTGACGAGCTCACGGTGTCTGTTTTGCAGGTTATCAGAAGAACCATCTTTGCCGGGTCTAACCCCTCGTGGGAAACATCTATCTAACCCCCAGATTATCCGTAATCTGCCCGGGGTCGATTAGTGTTTCTTCAAGGACCAAAAGTTTCACCGTTGAGTAACAATGGGGCATAAAGGGCTAACTATTTGGGACTATATATATGAGCTTTTGATTTGCACTTCAATTACTTGGTTAAGTTGATGGTCACAAGCGAAGTGAAAACTTCTTACCTTTCTGCCTTTACAATTAAAGGGTTAATTATTTGGGAGCAAACGTACTTTGAATGAGAAGAATGGTCCCTCGAATGTGGCATGTTAAAGGTTTAAACGAAGAAGATGAATGCTCATGGTCGTTTGGACCATACACCCAACCTAAGCTCTAGCCTTAGGCCGTCTTAAAATTAAGGCCTCCATTTAAATAAATAAAGACATTTGTATATATTGATATTAGATTTAGCAAATAAATGAATAATAATTGATATGGGTCCAGTCGTTGAAAGCTTGAAAATTGAACGCAACTGTTATATTAACGTTTAATTATTCCCAATGCAGATATTATCTATAGAATTCGGTTAACTATTCTTGTAATTGTTGATCTGTAGAACGTAGCCTTTTGAAATTACCAATGATTAATAATTACTTAGGCTCTACAATGTCACACGAAAGACTAAACGGTTTCACTATTTTGTCAATTGAAAAAGATTTTTCTAAAGAACTTGATTATAAATATTTAATTAAATAATTTGCATCAAATAAAGCAAGAAATATTAATTTTATTAAAAGATATTTTTACACACCATATTACTTTTAAAAACAATTAACTTCGCCAAATATAAACTTTTTGTGTATTATTGCCGGTCTCAAGCTCGAGTAAAGAAAGACGGTTTTTATTAACTAGTTTTATCGTGCTTGTGCCAAACATGCTAATATTATCTTTCTATATCGTTTATGATCATCATGCGCGTATTATGTGCAATGCGTTTATCGCTTTATGGTTGGTACATAAAACATCGAAGTGGAAGGGTCCAATAGGAAGTACTCGCGCCGCCTATATCATGCCCCGGTTGGACTAAATGGTGGTTATCAGTCCCCCGGGTCCGTGACTTTGATCAGGAGAGTGTGGCTTTATTTACATACTTGTTATTGTTTACGTTATGATTGGTATATTGCATGGGACATGTGCATCGAGCAATCAGCCAAGCAGATTATTGTGATAAGTGTGAGAAATCCATTCAGCCAATCAAAATTTTAGTTTTTTTATTTTGTTTTATTTAAATATGGGAATAGTATAGTAAATGGATAAACGTAATATATATAGAAACTACTTAATTATTTACATGTTTATATATTAACATAATGTTTGACCTATAATTATTTAATTATTAATATAATATTAACCATATCCAGAAATCATAACCATATCCTATTAAAGATAATCACCCCTCAGTTCTTATTGTTATCCACATCAAACACAATCAAATCTTTAATTCAAACACAGTCATCCTACATCAAGAATCGTACAAATTCTCCGATCGATTGTATTGAACTCGATCTTCATTCACCACCATTTATCATCAAAGAATGTCTTCACTAAACCTATTTTTAGGCGCTGATTGACATGGTAAGTATTTGAATTCCATAATCAGTTTTTCATTCAATTTAGGTTTTTGTATCCTAATTAATTCAAATATTTACAATTACTTATAATCACGGTGAACATAATAAACCATGATTTCAGTATTTCATCTTTCTGATTTTTTGTTTCCTTATTCCTTTTTTAGCATGATATTATATCAATTCCATGATTTGTTGAGTATCATTAGTTTTATGAACGTGATTTGAATTTTTTTTGTGAAGGATCAAAACTAATAATTTGTACATGTTCTGTATAAACCAACCATTACCTTCATTACACATTATTACCTGCATTATACAGTTTTTTAAATTTCTTTTGAAGCAATGGATAACCCTTCAACCTCTCATCAGTCTTTGTCCATGAGTCAGTCAACATCTCATTGTGAAGGTTTTATCGTTGGTTAATTCAATTTTGAACTTAGTATCTGTTTTGAAAGTATGTGTAGGTTAGTGATAAACACGTGTGTAGGCTATTATAATGTTCTTGTTTGCTTATGGTTTTGTACAAGTAACTGTTTATGTTTTATATTAAGTGTAGGTGTGATGTTAATGTTTATGTTGTTATAGTATGTGTAGGTTAGTGATATACACCTGTGTAGGCTATTATAATGTTTATGTTTGCTTATGGTTTCTATAGCCAACTGTTGTTGTTTATATACTGAGTGTAGGTGTGACGTTATTGTTTATGGTTTTATAGTGTGTAGATTAGTGGCATAGCAGTGTGTAGGTTGTTATAATGTCCTTGTTTGGTTATGGTTTTTTGTATGTAACAGTTCATGTTTAAGAGTATGTGTAGATGTGATGTTATGGTTTATGTTTTTATAGTATGTGTAGGTTAATTATATACGCGTGCGTAGGTTATTATAATGTCTTTGTTTGCGTATGGGGTTGTGTAAACTGATGATGTGTCATAATAATGTGTAGGTGCGTGGTTATTCGTGTGTAGGTTATCTAAACGTCCTTGTATCCTTAAGGGTTTGTGTAGGTTGTTGACGTTTTGTGGTATGTTTAGGTTATTATTGATGTTTCTGAATTAGATGCATGTTATTGACTACTTGTGTTTTTATTCCGTAGGAATCAAACCAAAATTATAAATTAAGTTATGTCTTTAGATATTTTATTTTGTTTTATGTTTTTGTTTTACATTCTCAACAGCATCTACGGTTCTTAGCAATACCATACAATGTTCGCCTGTTGTTAACAATGCATCCATCGGCGACACAAGCTCGCAGCAAGATATTAGTAGCGAACGTAAGAACGGGACTCAAAAGTTTTTTACCATAATAAACACATATTGCACCGAAAATCTACAAATAGTTTTGTATACCGAAACTACATAGCATTCATATACCACATATTGCACCAGAAACCTACATAATTGCAACTTTGTACAAAATCACATCGTCTTGAACTGATTGTTTTCCTCTCCCAACTACTTTTGTGTTATCCCCAACATTACCTCTACTTTTTTTAGCACGCTCGCTACTAGAGTCATTTGCATTAACTTTGGAGGTTTCACCTTCTACACCTGCAGCAATATGTCAATCGTTAGCGTATGTGCAGGCAACTTTTTAAAATGTTTTATCGATCCTACAGTTTTGCTTAGTCTCCAAATTGTAACCTACACTTTATTTTCTCATGCAACATTTAACACATGCATCAGGAACCTTTTCCTCACTAGTATCCTACATTCTATATACATGCACCAACTAGAAAACATACCTTAACTTTTCACTAAAAAACACTACCATACATACACAAAAGATGCACAAACTATCGCACAAACTTGTACATGAATTTCTTACACCCTTAACTACCTTCCCCTGGTTGGTCGTCTAACACTTTCTTAGCTACACTACCCACTAAAATTAATAAAACCAAGTAAACATAACAAAACCAAATACACACAAAAATTGTTAAAATAACTTCAGAAAAGAATACCTTTTCTTCTCTTGCCAACAGGTTTGCTACTCGAAACATTTTTAGCAACATCAGCTTTCTGACCATCAACGCCTGCATCGGTTTAAAGAAATTTAACCTACAATTCGAAAACTAGTTGCCACAACAAAGAAACAGGCAACATAAACTAACGAATAAATTTAGTCAACACAAACATCGTTAATAATTCCTACGCACCACTATTTAGCCGTTAGTATACAACTTTTACGACACACCACAAGTACTACCATACTTGAGTAATCCACACTAACTAACACAGTCCCACACATAGTGTATCATTAACCATCATACACACACGAACAACAAATGGTAAGGTTTTAACATTATTCAGATATAGCATATAGATATTACAGTATCCACGTACTCATCCTGCAAATCCTACATATATATTGAAGACTGTCAAACACCAGACAGGACATTTTAATAATTCCGACCTACACAAAACATACTATACGTTGAGAAATGTTATGACTAATACCTACACAAACATGACTTATACCTACATAAAACATACTACACAATTAAAACCAATTTCCGCTGAGAAATGCTATGGCTTATACCTATACAAACATGACTACACTATCATTGTCATTCGCCTACACTACTCACAAACATCATAGAAACGCCAAATTTTTAACTTACCTCCACTTTGTGAACCATCTCTTGTCTCGGCATCCACATCGACAGGATCGTCAGGAAGATTGGTAAAATTTGAGAAAGAGGTTTTCAATGCTATCCTTTCACTACTCCTTGCTGCACCATACAAGAAAAAAGGTTACACACTGTATAAATGATTTAGTTGTCTATTGTCAACACAGCAACCAAAATACCACCAGATATTTACCCTTTTCCAATGCAAGTTTAGCCTTCATTTTTGAGGTACCTACATACACATCAACAACAGATACATTAATCTGGAGTCCGAAACAATCAGTTGCTAAAAACTATTATTCGAATTACCTACATACACCTCAACTCAAATAGATCAGCAGACAAATACATATTCGAATTTCAGTACATGCGAAGTACCAACCTACACCTACATTCCACTCACAACAACTGAAGGAACGGACAAATACATACTCCTCAGTTTGGAAGAATTTAAGTAACTACGAGGTACCAACCTACACCTAAATTCCTATCACAACCACATAAGGAACAGACAAATACATATTCCTCAGTTTGGAAGACTTTCAGTAACTTCGAAGTGCCTACCTACACCTACATTCCTAACACAACCTCTTACGAACCAATCTATAAAAGAACTAAATCGAACAACCAACAGCATTCATACAACAATTACCGACTACCCTACATTTACTTCCAACACGCATACAGGTAACAACGACTATCAACAAAACCACACTGACTACAAATCCAACATCAAACCGCAAACTTTAATCTGCGGTCAACAAAACACAACGACGGTCAACTAAAACACACTGCAAAATAAAAACGACGCCCAATAAAAAACTAACCTTCTTTTGCATCCCTTGGCGGACGGTAAGAAAATCATTTAACCACCTACGCCTTCAACTCCGACGACCGTATGAAACCTAGCATTTTTTTATCAACCAAAATTACCCTTTTATAGATCGTCACTTACAGCTTCCATATCTATGACGGGAGATTCTTCAAAATCGCCTGACGATTTTCTAAGATACCAGCTTCAATTCAATTGTGTCAGATTCTTCAAAATCGCCGATGGTTATTGTTATATTTACTTACCGCTTTTGTGTCTCTTATTTGGGGAAATGCGGTTCTAATTGGCGGCGATGGAGGAAGTCAGAAGGTCAGCGCCATTTTCAATGCGTTCTACATACACGAAAATACTATTATACCCTTTTAATTAAAAACAACATTAAAACACTAACAGATTAATTACATAAATGTCACGACAGATATGGACCATTGATCCATCTTAACCAAGGACTAGTATTAACTTCTCATAATAGCTTGACTTCTCTCATGAACTATCTCCTATATATATGTGTATATATATGTATTTCAAACTTATAAAACCTCACCAACTTTATGTTGACAAATGTTATCATTTTCAACGTGCTACAATAAGTTGAATGATGACGTGCAAGGATCAAGAAAATTTATTGGCTTTAGGTTATATTTAAATGAATAACAGTTGTCTTGATTCGATGTAATGCTTTATTTTCGAAATATCTTGCCGTGTACTTACGAATTTATGAAAATTAAATAAATATATTGACGCTATTAATAGTGTTACGAGCTTTTGAGTGATCTATACGTTGCATCCGGGCGTATTTCGCTTAAAACCGGGGTGTTACAAATATAATTCAATAGTTCAATGCAAACTGCTCTTTTTTTTAAACCTTAATGGGCCTAAAGCCTTGCATAATGGGTCTCCATTTTCTTTCTGAACTAAAGCCCTAGCTTTTCCAAAAATCATTATGGGTCGGCCCTGTTGATTATGTTAGTTTATGAATTATGACTATATATTTCCAATAAAAAGATAGAACAGTGTGTCGCAAAACTACTTTTATTGATAAACTTTGTGTCTGATAATTGAATTGACGGGTTAAATTGAACCCAAACACGACCCTTGTATTATTTAGTATCATGCCATGACAAAGGATGAGCAAAAAGGGGGTACCGGTACCGATTTGGTACCGTCACCGAATCGGCACCAAGTTTTGAGTTCGGTACAGCCATTTCTCAAAAATTGCCTTCAATATCCTTACCATGCCGGTACCAAACCGAGCATTTCTTCGGTACCGGTACCAAGAATTTATGACTGTGTTTCCAATAAAAAGATTGAATAGTGTGTCGCAAAACTACTTTTATTGATGAACTTTGTGTCTGATAATTGATTGACGGGTTTAAGTGACCCGAACACGACTCATATATTATTTAATATCATGTCATGAGTCATGACAGACACATATAAATTGTGTTGTGTTTTAGTCGTGCTTTGGTCAACCAATGTTCATATGTAAATGTAAGTTATATAACTGACTTAAAAAGTTCCCAATGAGACATTCTAATGATTAAGTGGTGCGCCCGACAACTAAAAAGTTGAGAGTTCAAATATTGTAAGATGTAAGTTCTGAATTTATGTTTGAAGAGGTATGTACCCACCTCAACACCGAGCGAGGCGGGTCAACCCACAAGATACAGACAAGAGTCTTGAAAACAAGACATTATGAAGGCACAAAGCCAAAACCTATGCGCATGGCGCATATCACATATGCTCACGCATATCACATATGCTCATGCATTACATGCTCAGGCACCACAGATGCTCAGGCACCACAGATGCTCAGGCATCACACATGCTCACGCACATCACATCTGCGCGTGGCGCATCCGTGCGTGGCGCATATCACATGCTTGTGCATCACATCTGCGCATGAAACATCTGCGCGTGAGAATAAAGAGAAGACCTCGCGCATCCTCAGGATAGGCGCATATCACACATGCACATAATCAACCTCGTCCTTATCCAAATCAGGATTAGGGCAACCTTGATTGTGCACGTCAGACAACCTTCCAGAAGGTATCTTTTTAAGGAATAAGAATATGCTGATGTTGACAGCTGCCAGATGAAAGGTGGACAACTCAGCATAACTCATGTGCTACCACGTGATTATAACCAATGAAAAAGCACCAGGTGTCCCCAAGGACACGTGGCGCAAATCAATTGGAGGAGGCCAACAAAACCCTAATTGGGTCTCAGCCCAATCAGTGGAAACCCTAGCACTATAAATACAGCATCAACTCCACAAGGAGTTACACAATTACAGAACAATAACACACAGTTACAGCCAGTAACACACTCAATTACATCCAATCATATCCAATTACAAAGTATTCAGCTATTAAGCAATACTCTTCAGATTTCCTTACTCTCACATTATTATCTTCTCCTACAAATACTTATTCTCACGCCGGAGGGTTACCCCAAAGAGGACCCCTCTGTCCCTTTCTGAGGGGTAAGTTGACGGTGCTGTTCATTTTGTAGGTCGAAGAGCCCAGATCCAAGAGATCCATCGGTGAAGAAGTATAATCACACCCGAGGAAAGTAGATCGTCTACCAGTGAGTCGATCCACGTTTCTTCAATGTTAGTATTCAACTATGATCGACAACGGTTGTCGAACCTGCGTCGCCCTTCTTATCACCCTCTTCATCGTCCCAAATATATACTCCATGAATTATTCTCATAATATGTTCAGGTAGCTAATGCATGGTTTACTCTCATGCCCGCAAATTGTTTGTTGTTTTGCTTAACCCACACTTAATGCTTGATAAGTTGATATAATACTATTTTTTATATACGACTAGAAAATTGCGTAAGGCTTTCTTAGTGGTTTAACTTAAAACATTTTGTGATTGATGGGAATAAAGTTGTATCGAGCGTCATACCGAATTTGAGGAGCATGAAGTTTATGCAATTGACATTGTGGATAGCAAGGTGATTACTTATATATATAATGGGTATGTTTGGCAAAACTAGCTGGAAGCTGGTGACTGGTAGCTGGTAGTTGTAGCTGGTAGCTGAAAGCTGTAGCTTTTAGATATATTTAAGTGTTTGGCACATTAGCTGGAGCTTTTAACAAAATGTATAAATGACCAAAATTGGCATAACTAAAAAACAATAATATTAAATGTAATTATTTTGAAAGGTTATTTAAGTAATTAAAATACTAAAAGCTTGTAGCTAGGGGTGTTCATCGGATCGGATAACGGGTTATTCGGTTTATTCGGTTCGGATTGTTCGGATTTGAAAATTTTGGAACCCTATCCGAAATCCGATCTGATCCGAATTAGGGACATTCCTATCCGATCCGAATTGAATTCGGATGGATTCGGATCATCCGAAATTATCCGAATAATCCGTATAACAAATATACAAACTTAAGTTTTATTAAATAAACATACAAAACTGGAAAATAAAAATAAAACACTGCAAGAACAAGGAAGTTAAGTAGTTTGAGAGTATAACGACGAAGTGTTATAACGTTTTTGTCTATGATGTGTTAGGTTGATTGAAAGAATAATAAAGTTATAGTTATAAAGTTATTGTAAATGTTAATGGACTTGGGTATACACACTAATAACATGTTATATATTCGGATTATTCGGATATCAGAATAATCCGAAATATCCAAAATTGTTTGAAATCCAAATCCGATCCGAATCCGAATTAGTTATTCGGATATTCGGATCGATCCGATCCGAATATCCGTATAAGAATTCGAATCGGATTATTTGGGTTTCGGTTTCGGTTCGGATTTCGGTTTTTTTCGGATTTCGGATTTCTTGAACACCCCTGCTTGTAGCTCTTTCTAAAAGCTACTAGTTGGAGCTTTAAGCGTTAAGTTTTTTTTCATGACCTAAAAGCTTCAAACTCCTTCAACCAAACAAAGCTTTTAATTAAGTATGAGCTTTTTCTTAAAAGCTTGAAGCCCATAAAAACTCCTAAAAGCTCATTGCCAAACATACCCAATATCTAACTTTTAAGTATGAGTTTAAAGCTATTTGAAACGACTATATGCCACGACCCATGTTTGGTTCCCAGTTGGCCAAGTTGCCACCGACGACACAGACTGAAGATAGAGACATAAGAGGAGTGAGAAGATAGATTTGATATCGTTTTTTTGTGTGCTTTCAACAAAGATTTAGAAACACTAGTCAAAAGTAAACCTTGTTATATAGGGAAAATGACCAGTATTTTGACCATAACATTTCCAAATTTATCCATTTGTTTCAAAAAATCCTTAAAATAGTCATTTAAATCATAGCCGCCGATGTTTCTTCATCTGCCGTTGATGGAAGTGAAGATATTCCGATGAAACTCGTGGACCGACGGAACTGAAGATGGACCCGACCTAAGCGATTTACAATATGGCTTGATCACGTGGAGAAATAAGAAAGATTGAGATGGAGGTTTGTTACGGAGGTTTAGGGTTTGAGAGGTAGGAGATGAAGAATTTGCTAGATCCATTAAACGTTCCTTCGGATCTAACGGTTTTTAACAAGTTCCAACAGATCGACATAATACGTCGAATTCATTAAAAGTTATGTCAATTCCAATGGTTTGGATGGCTATTTTTGGGGGGGAGGGGGGTTGTGAAAGTGATGGCTATTTTAGGGTTCTAGTAGTCAATATGGTTATTTGGGTCAGCTTCTAATATAAACCAGGGAAGGCCTTGAGGAGGGGCAATGTGGGGGTCCGTGAGGGGGGGGGGGGGGGGCACGTTTTATCTAGAGGTACAAAAATATTTAAAAGTTCCAATATTATATCTTTTTTTTGGATACCCAAACACTTCTACTGTCGTAATAAACTCATTATAATACCATGATTTTGTTAATTGTTATGTTATTGTTATAACTTTAGTTGTCGTTTAAAAAAAATAGTGTATATTATTTACTTTGTTAAGATCTATGGGCTATATTTTTTCAAACTCGGCTGGGGCACATGAATTCTCGTGACTGTCACTATTATAAACTAATGTTATATGGTAACTTTTCCAATTAACAAGAAATAAAACATTCCAAGTAATAAATCTCTAACCCTTATTAAAAAGAATGTTTATCTAATCACATTCGTTTGTTTAAATAAATGAACCAAAAAGTTGTGATAATATTAGTTCATTTATTGAAGGAACAGAAATAATCGAACTTCATGTCGAATGGTTTACTGAATATTTCGTCCATTTATAGGTTTAGGTTTCTAATGCCTGATAGCATAGACTAACCACAATTTCTTATTATTCCCCCACTCTATGTTCGAGAAACCTCTTTTCTTCCACATGTCTAAACTTTGTAACTTCCTTTAAATTAGCTTCATCGAATCGGTTCAAGCATTATTATGTTGCCCTGGTTTTCCTTGATCTTCCTTTCTACTTGCTTCATTTGTTTCTGAGACCAGCCCAACAACCCTAAATACCGTCGACCAAATCCTTGACTTGCAATGCTTTTTCCGTTCCCTCTTATGTTTTGCTTCTTTAATAGTCATGGCTTCCCTTTTTTCCTCAAAAATCAAAGTTTAAGTGAAATCCTTCTTAGTTAAACCCAAACCGACATTCCGCTCTATATCACAACGATAATCACGAGATTAGAAACTTTACACGATGACACAATGTTTTACCTTGTTCAGGCAAAGACTTTGGATTCGCGCATAAAAGTTTCTTTCGATCAGAGAGGGTATCGTTGTATTGTTACGACTACTTGTGTATTATACCAACACCTTATATAAGAAAATTTAGAAAGAAATTTGATGTGGGACGAGGAAGTGAAGGCTGATTTCTTCCCTATTTATAGCTAATTTCAAGGTCGGTAGCATATCGCGACGGCCTTAAAATAAGGTCATCGCGTATCGCAATGAGACTTATAAGGTTGCTGAGTCAGCTCTAGATAGGCCATGTGGCAGGCAACGTGTCTCGTCAGTGTAAATCCACGCCGCGTATCGCGATGGGTTACCTAAGTGTCTGTCATGTAGCGCGATAGCCGAAAAAGTTTTCTGGATAATTACACGTCATCGCATATCACGATGAGAGTAATCTAAATCCGTTGCGTATCGCGATGGGAGGATATTTTAATTTTCAATAAAAAATACTAAGGCGGCCCTTAAGTGGCGATGCGAAGTGCAAAGTGCGCTATCAAAGCGCCACATTGCGCCCATCGCACTTCGCTCGTACGCGTCGGGTGCTTCGCACTCTCTGCTAGAACCACTGAGTGTGACTTGTCATACATGAATATCATCATATGAGCTCTCTTTCTTAAAAAGAGCTTACAAGTTTTATAATCTAGCGATGTGGGACAAAAACTCACATTATTATTTATAACAAGGTGGAAGCATTCCGTTTTCTTTCCTTCACCAATATGGGATGGAATTCACTTGTTTTATTTCTTCACTTTTCTTTTATTATTTATGGTTTGTTATACGTATTAATCTTGATTATGGAATATAATAAATCGTTTTATTCGTGTGTTGTCACAAAACATTCCTTCAGATCTGACGGTTTTTTAACGAATTCTGTCAGATCGACAGAATACGTCGGATTCAATTAAAGTTCTATTAGATCTGACGATTCTTTAACAAGTTTCATCAGATCGACGGTTCTTTAACGAGTTTCGTCAAACCAACATTATACGCCGAATTCATTAAAAGTTATGTTGGTTCCAACAATTTGGATGGCTATTTGGGGGGGGGGGGGGGGTGAAAGTGATGCCTATTTTAGGGATTCTAATGGTCAATATGATTATTTGGGTCAGCTTTCATTATAAACCAGGGAAGGCCTTGAGGAGGGGCAATGCGGGTGTTAGGTGTGTGTATGCGGTGTTGGTGGGGGGGGGGGGGGGAAGAGGGGGGCATTTAATCCAGGGGTACAAAAATTTTTAGATACCCAAACACTTAGAAGTCTACTGCCGTGATAAACTTATTCTAATACCATGATTTTGTTAATTGTTATGTTATTGCTATAACTTTAGTTGTCGTTTAAAAAATAATTAGTGTACATTATTTACTTTGTTAAGATCTATGGGCTATATTTTTTTGAGCTTGGTTGGGGAACATAAATTCTCGTGACCACCACTATTATAAACTAATATTATATAGTAGTTTTTTCAATTAACAAGAAATAAAACATTCCAGGTAATAAATGTCCAACCCTTATGTAATCACCTTCGTTTGTTTAAATAAATTAACCAAAAAGTTGTGATAATATTAGTTCATTTATTAAAGGAACAGAAATAATCAAACTTCATGCCGAATGGTTTACTAAACATTTGGTCCATTTATAGGTCTAGGCTTCTAATACCCGAAAACATAAGCTAACCACAATTTCTTCTTATTCCCCCACTCTATGTTCGAGAAACCTCTTTTCTTCCACATGTCTAAACTTTGTAACTTCCTTTAAATTAGCTTCAGCAAATCGGTTCAAGCATTATTATGTTGGCCCTAGTTTTCATTGATCTTCCTTTCTACTTGCTTCATTACATTTTGAGACCAGCTCAACAACCTTAAACACTGTCGAGTGTCGACCAAATCCTTGACTTGCAATGCCTTTCTCGTTCCCTTTATATATTGCTTCTTTAATAGTCATGTCTTCCCTTATTCCTCAAAACCTTAAGGTTCAAGTGAAGTCCTTCTTAGTTAAACCCGTACCCCAATTATTACTATATAACAAATAAGAAGTTTGGTGCCGCAAGTGCCCTATTGAGCCACTTGGCGGCATCGAAGTGGTCCATAAATTTTGTTTTTGATTTTTAGTTCAGTTACCGTAAGGAATGTAATGAAAACCGACCGAACGCCAATTTTTTTAGTTCCGGTATCATAACAAACATGACGGAAACCGACCGAATTCCTGTAGACTCGTCGCCTCAATGCCCGGGATCGACAACGCTCGGGTTTTACCAGCGCTCGAGTTTTACGACCGACACCACCACATTGGTCCACCTCAAATTTAATTTTTTTTTGCTTTATTTTTTGTTTTAATTATGGTACAATAATGACATCACCGAAACCGACCGAATTCGCATCGATTTACTAACTCAACGCTTGGGTTTTATCACTATCTGAGTTTTATCGAACTGCCCGGCACAACGCATAACGTAAAAAACTAGTTATAATTAATTTGTATGAAATTTGAGTACTACCGACCCATGTGTGACAAGCCGATAATAATGATCTCATTCTACTAGACTAGACTAGTCAAACTAAAACCTTTTATTCTCTAACATTCCACACGTTTCTAAAATGAGCAGTGTTTTTTTAGCATCACCGTCCACCACCGTTGACCAAGTTTGACTCCCGACGCTCAAAACTAATAATCAAAATTTTAAATATCAGACAGACAGCCATAATAATACCAGTCAAATCCCATCTGCTATCATAAACCGCAAACTCCCAGCGCACGTTAGCACCATGCCGGAAATCAACCCAAAAACCGGTTACTGCCACTCAAACTCCACCTTCTACAGCAAACGGAAGCCAACGCCGTTACCGTCAAACCACGTACTCGACGTCACCACCTTCATCTCGGCGCGTGCGCACCACGGCACCACCGCCTACATCGACGGATCCACCGGCCAACGCCTCGCGTTCTCCGACGTCTGGCGATCAGTTGAGTCCGTCGCGTCAGCCTTATCCGACCACGGCATCCGTAAACACGACGTCGTTTTGCTCCTCTCGCCTAACTCAATCTTCTTCCCGATCGTTTGTCTCTCCGTTATGTCACTTGGCGCCATTATCACCACAGCTAATCCACTTAACACTAAAAACGAAATTAATAAACAAATTTCTGATTCGAAACCGGTGATTGCATTCACCACGCCCGAACTCGTTTCAAAACTCGCGGATTCGGATCTTCCGATTGTTTTGATCGGGTCGGGTACCCGACCGGACCGGACCGGGAGGATAGTTAACACGCTTGATGAATTAATGAAAAAGGAACCGAATCCGAGCCGGATAAAGGAACGAGTGACACAGGACGATACCGCTACGCTTTTGTACTCTTCGGGTACTACTGGAGCGAGTAAAGGCGTGATCTCGTCTCACCGGAACTTAATCGCGATGGTTCAAACGGTTATCGGGTGGTTTCAGCTGGAGAATGATCAGGAGAAGGAGAATTCGACGTTTTTGTGCACGGTTCCGATGTTTCATATATACGGATTGGTTGCGTTCGCTACCGGACTGATCGCGTCCGGTACAACGGTTGTGGTTTTGTCGAAATTCGACATCCACGATATGTTGTCCGCGATCGGGTTGTATAGTGTCGGGTACCTCCCGCTCGTGCCGCCGATACTCGTGGCGCTTGTCAATAACGCGGATCAAATTAGGTAATAATAATACTCTTAAGCGTGTGTAAATAATGGCGTAAAATTGTAAATGGTATATTGTATTGATATGCTTGGATGTGAAAAACATACGAATAGCTAAAGTAAGCTGGAGTAATTATGTTGATATTATAATAATTTGTTATTTTCTAATGAAAAAAAACTGTAGATTTATAATGTATAATATTTATTATTGTAGCTATTTGTACCTTTTAGTAGTTTTAGTAGTAGGCTAATTTTATTTGTACAGGCTTCGTTTCAAGGACATGAGATTTTATATGTAAAACATAGTTTTAAAATCATGTTCCGTTTAACTTCTACTAATTACATTGTGTCTAATAAATTTACTAGGAAAAAGTATGATCTTAGAAGCTTAAAGCGGGTATTATCCGGCGGAGCGCCGTTGAGTAAAGAATTGACTGAGGGATTTATGGAGAAGTATCCCGGAGTGACGATTATGCAAGGGTACGGGTTAACTGAGTCGACTGGAATTGGGGCGTCTACTGATACGGTGGATGAGAGCAGGAAGTACGGGACGGCTGGGATGTTATCGGCAAATATGGAGGCGAAGATCGTTGATCCGGATACCGGCAAGGCGCTGCCGGTTAACCGGACCTGAGAGCTTTGGCTTAAGGGTCCGACAGTGATGAAAGGTACGGTCGATTATTCTTTGTCTAGTTATTAATTAGTGTTATTTTAGTCAATCTAGTTGTCAAAATAAACAAGGTATCTACATTTATTCTTTGTCTATTTATTTTAGTGTTAGTTTAGTCAATCAACTAGTCAAAACTCAAAATAAGCATGGTATCTATATTTATACAAGGAATATTTAAATTGTGTTTAGTATTACTTATTAATGACTTAAAAGTATATGTAGCTATAGGCTATAGAACATATGAGGAAAGTAACTGGTAATGGTAGGCGCACCTATTAGGTGTACATCCAAAATAAAGTGATTATTATTATATGAAGTTTGAATTTATAAAGCCTTATTATATTTTCTCATCATACTGTCTCCATATTATATGCATGTTCGTTGTTGGTTCTTGGCCGTTTTTTGTGACAAAGATGAGAAAAGTAGTTCCACTTCCAAATGTCGGTTTTTAGTGCTAGCTCCTTTTATTTGTCTGTTTGTTTCTTTGCATTATGCACCTAAGAGCAATAATGGGACTATAAAGTTGACTCATTGAGTGTGAAGTTGTTTAATATCTTTTGTATATAATATAAGTTTAGATGGATTTAAGCTAAGAACTATATAGATATGTATATCTATTACTTTACATTTGATAGATAAGATTTTTTTAAGGGAGCTGCTATTTAGACACGCATAAGGGTTTTAGAGATGGTGTGTGTAAGAGAGAAATTATGAGTAAAAAGGGTGTGTGAATAGCAAAAAAGGAAGTTTGAATAGACAATGCCTTTTTTCAATCGTATCTCTTTCGCTCTCACACTAATGATTTTCTTACATGTACTGTACAAGTGTTTTGCAGTTTTACGGTCTCAACTTAAAATTGGTTGAGCACACCCTTATAAGCTTAACAACACAGAATTAGAACACTAATGCATTTTCATTTTCTTTTTTAGAATAAATCTTAATAAGTTAGTGGCATATTTTAGTTGTCTGCATTCAGATAGACCCATTTATAGGTTTTAAGATTTAAATTGCTCTATAAAGAGTAAATAAGGTTGCCATGTACTTAAATATCTTTATAATTAGGAAATAAAGAAAGTGTAATTAGCCTTTCATATACGAGCCTGTTTAAAAAGTTCGTTGCTGGCTGCTTGTTCGAAATCAGTTCATTTATAAATTGAGCAGAACCGAGCTTGAGCGAAGGCAAGCTCGCTAAATTGGCTCGTTTGAATTAAGCCAAAATTTTAAAGCTTATAAGTTGGAACCCAATTTCATTTAAATAACCCATATAATATGGTTCCTGGGCTCACTGGAGACCACAAATATATTTTAATATTAATTTTTTACTCAAATATTAAATTAAGTATTAAACTTTTTATGTTTAGTTTGAATGATCAGGCTCATCGATCCACGAGCTGGCTCGAGCTTTTTAAGAGCCCAGCTCGAGCCATAGCTGAAGCTGGCTTGGCTTGGCTCTCTTGTTAAGCATCCCTACTTTTATCAGATTTGATCAATGGACGGTTGAGATCTCTTATGTTCATAAATCATGTTCTTGCAGGTTACTTCAGTAATCCGGAAGCAACTGCGTCCACTCTAGATTCAACAGGATGGCTACAAACCGGAGACCTGTGCTACATTGATGAAGACGGGTTCATCTTCGTGGTTGATCGTTTAAAAGAGCTCATCAAATATAAAGGATATCAGGTTCCTCCAGCAGAACTCGAAGCCTTATTACTAACACACCCTGAAATCGACGATTGTGCTGTAATCCCGTAAGTCAGCATTAATTTTATTTTTATTTTTTTTATCTTTTTATCATGAGTACCTGTCAGTAAAACACATTGCGCCCACCAATACCCTGCTAATCAACCATACGGCCACTGGCCACAGGTTTCCTGACAAGGACGTTGGACAATTTCCGATGGCGTATGTGGTGAGGAAAGAAGGAAGTAATTTAACCGAAAAGGGAGTTATGGAATTTGTTGCTAAACAGGTACTTGTATCATTTGAGGTTTCGGGTATAAGTTTTATGTTTTTGTTAACTTATTGCAACGAGATATACGGGTATAAACATAAATCGTTGATATAGGTGGCTCCATACAAGAGAATAAGGCGAGTTGCCTTCATCAGGTCGGTCCCGAAGAACCCGTCCGGGAAGATATTGAGGAAAGATCTGATACAACTTGCAACTTCCAAATCCAAAATGTAAGAAAGAATAAAAGGATAAATGGGCTTTCTGAGGAGATACAATACAAGAGATCAGTGCTCGATTCTAAACATAGCGGGCCTAGCCCGTTTATGTAATTGGGCTCGGCCTGCCTATAAGCCAATTCTAGTAGTTTTCTTTATTTTTTTCATGAGTAATGTGTATTTTTTTAATGGTATTCTGTTTGTATAATCTTTTGGTTTCAAGGTAGAGATTATTAGAGATTAGTGGAACAAAGTTATTATTAGTAAAAGTTATTATAGTTTGTAATAGTTGGTCACTTTGAATGGTAATAAATAATAATTACTTTTAACAAGATATTTAACAAGTAAAAATCTTAATTTTTTTTATAATGTCCTCTGGAGATTACTTTTTAACACAACTACTTAAAAAGTTATTTTTTATAAATGTTTTTAGGAATCACGCAATCAGTGTTTTAATAATCAGGTTTGGCGGGGCTTAATCGTTACATGTCACTACGCCGATGAAATATTTTGATAATCGATCCTATTAATCGGTAGTCGGATCTAGTCTGCCTAAATCGAACATTTTCTTTTAACTTTTTAATTTATTTTATATTTATTAAGTTTTTTATATATATTGGCTTTTATCCCCGTAGTACGGGGTTCTTTTACATTATTCTTTTCTATATTTATATATTTTTATTTTAATTTTATTTATTATAATAAAGTTAATAATATATTTGAGATTTGATAGTGAAAGGGTTTTACAAATAAATGAGATGTTATAACTCATTTAAAAGTGATCTGGATTTGGTGAGACCCATGACTCGCTTATTTTTTTACTATAAAGTTGTTTCTTAATTATAAATAATATTTTTAAAAAAATCGTGGATATTAATTTTTAATATACCCCTTTTATAGGATTTTCATATCAAACATTTGAAGAGATTAATTTTTAATTTAATGAGATATTATAACCCGTTTAATGGCTATCTGGGTTTGTTTATACCCATACCCATGAATTCGGGTCAAATCCATGGGAAGCCTTCATTTGCAAACAAAGTTTGTTGATTAATTTTTTTCACATAAGGGGATACCTTTTTATATTTTCTTCTTGAATGGCGTTAAAATGCTAAACGGGTGTATAAACCATGTGCCGTGGTTTAAGGATGACAAAATTGGTATTAGTACCGATTAAGTGTCGTTGATACCAGATCAATACCAAGTTTTGAATTTTCGGGTACCGACATGGTACATGTATTTTCCGAATTTTACCTTTAATACCGTATCGTACCGGTACCGAACCGAATATTTCGGTACCGGTATCACGAAATAACTATTTTTGTTGTTTTTTTTTTTTTTTGCAACGTCAACATAACTTCTTAGAAATGTAATCATATGACGAAAATAATAACACTAAATTATAGCTCAATAAGCATGTGGTATATATCGCAAATGACACTATTAGACATAGTAACAGATCCTCATATTTTTTGGAAATGCAAAAA
Organism: Bidens hawaiensis; assembly: GCF_021521415.1. Taxonomy (NCBI): domain Eukaryota; kingdom Viridiplantae; phylum Streptophyta; class Magnoliopsida; order Asterales; family Asteraceae; genus Bidens; species Bidens hawaiensis. Next base: position 744,629 of record NW_027491634.1, read on the forward strand.
CTGAATTATTTGTATAGTAACGTAACGTGATAAACGATGATTTCCCTTTCGTTCCAAAAAGCAAAGCATCACGACGACATTGATTGAGGATGGTAATATATTGCATTACTGTTAAAAGGTTGATTAATTGCTATTATATATATATTAAAAAGCAAAAGTTGGTTAACTCACAAAAGTTACTATTCATAAGCATTAATCACTAACTTTTATACATGTGTGTATGGTAGTTAAAACTTTAATAGATTTTATACATATTAGTCCCTTCAAATATTTTTTTTACATGTATGTCTTGTTCATTGTATGTGTGTTTTTGTTTGTTTGTACCGTGTGATGATGATTAGCAACTTCTATTAATGTCTACTTCTCTAGGAAACAACAGTGACCAGCCGTTTCTTATCAACCAACACGGTAGCATCATCTAGCGGTTCGTCAGCCGACAACGAACAACACCAGTTTCACAACTCCTTACCAAGTGTTTAATTCCCTTTTTATCTCTTTACATCGCCTTCAAACTTTCTTATCTTCTACGAGGCCTGGTACTGATTGTCGTGTGTTGTTTTGGGGTTTATACCTTTGTTTTTCTAAGTTATTGATTGACATCTACAGCTGTCAACAATTTGGGTTAGAGTTCATGTATGTTGTTCACGGCTTCTAAGTTACGTATATAGTAGCCACAATTATATTAACCATTCAACCTAATAGCAAAAAAACAAATTTTCTCTTTGACTGTTATGTATACATGATTTTTTATAATTCAAAGGCCTGTAAGTATCATATTAGATTTCATCATTGTTTAGAGCATTAAATTATCAATGCATACGAACACAATTCTGGAAATACAGAATGATGAGAGTTATTTTATGTTGCATTCAGGTATTATGAAAGTGTCATTGCTTTACTAAAAAAACATGACATCATTCAGGTGTTTGTTACATGTTAAACTTTCTGCGCATTCGAACTTATAATGCAAACTCGACCTCTTTTATGATTTAACGTGCCTGCTGTAGCGCGCGGGTAATAATACTAGTTCATAAATGAAAAGGGTAATCAAATCATGTGACATTTTCATAACAAATAAAAAAAAAGCGACACGACATGCATGTGCATTATACTCCGTAACAAAACAATAAAACAACTTGAAAGATGAAATAAAGTTCCATGATATGCTTAGAGTTAATAATTTTATAGTTTAACAAAGTTTATCAATATTTCGTATACGAACACTGTAATAGTGTAATGTGACCTAATGTCCTATGAAAGTTACAAGGAAACGTATTTGGGCCGTTAAATAGTTCAATGGCTTGGCTAATACATTCCACTATAGTGTCATTCAAGTTGGAAACGAGTGCGCACTTGGACAACCATTATTATTGTTCCAAATTCCAATCAATTTCTAAAGGGTTTACGGGTTTACGTCTAGAGAAAACGAGAGTTAAAAGTAGGTTTTGTTCATAATCGTGGATCATGCATGTATACTTACTTTAAAATGCACGTCTTTCAATGATTGAAAATTATAAACGTATAAAGTTTGCAATTTGGGAGTGGGAGGTGAGGGGTCATTGTCTTCAGAGGCTATAGAGTTAGAGTTAGTGTCACAAATCAATTTCTGAAAGGTCGTCTATAGAGAAAATGAGAAAGTTTTAAAGTATGTGTTGTTAATAATCGTGGATCAAACATAAATATACCTACATATTAAAATACACATCTTTTAGTGACTAAAAAGTATGAAAGTATAAATGTCACAATTTGGGTGGGGGAGAGAAAACGGGGGGAGAGGGGGGGGGGGGGTGTTTGGTTGTCATACTTAAGTCATTTTTAGAATGTCATACTCTTAACCACTTCCCCTTCCTAAGTCTTTGTTTGTGCGACGGATCCAATCAAAGAACCTGGAAGAAGTGGCGGACCATCGCATGCCTAGTCCACATGTCATCTTGTTAGCTATCCAGACAAATAAAATAGTAAGACCAAGTTAAAAATGAACCTTATTATTGATCATGTACATTACTGTTGAGTGTCTGGTATGTTTAAATAGCACCCCTTCAAAGTTATTTGTTCGCTTAACCTTACCACCTCTAACTTGACACTAATTGATTTTGGGTTTTAGTGACGAGTTTTGATCTTTGTTAATATTTGTTAGCTATCTATAAATAAAGGTTATATTACTATTTAATCTTATCCCAAACCAATTTAAAAAGAGTATTAAAATTAAAGACATCGGTCCATTTATGCAAGTTAAATGTCACCACTTTATCATATCACCTATATATTATCTTAAGATTACGATGGTGTAACTATATTCTTTTCTAAAAAAGTTTTAAGGCAACTTGACTGTGAATTCAAGCTTAAGTGCTCTTTAGCTCCACTTGTCTTAAATTATTTGATTTGTCTTATTAGTATTGCTCAAATCCACAAATAACAGGCTTTAGAATAAATTAAGCAATAAAATTTGTAAAGTTACACAACTTGCTTTATATATAAAAACAATAAGCTACCTATATACTAATAAAATAAAATAATCTAGACACATGGTATTCTGAGGTTAATTCTTACTATCAAATTCTCGCCTAGCTAAATCACTTCTCTTCTATTGATGGAAAACAAAAGAAAATATATTTGTTCTAAATATAATATTGATTATAAATTCAGCATACCGTATTAATTGAATTATTAATGCTATAAATTTTATTGTAAACATACGTGATATAAAAATATTAATATATATAATAATTACGTGTCATAAAAATCTTTTCTTTAAAATTAAAATGTATATAAAAGAATTTGTGTGTAAAGAATACACTAACATTTAATTTTTAAGACATCTTCATATTGAAGAAAACTATAATAATTTTGTTTACTTTTTACAAATATCCAATGTTTAATAAGTTTTAAAAATCATAGACAAATTTTTGATTTTTTATATTTAATATAAAACTATTGTAACAGTTGAACAATGTGTGTTTATAAAGATATCATGAAAGCTGTTTAAAAAGGAAAATCTAGTGTCTTTTTTAGTTTATGATTTGAGTTTAGGGTATGGAATGAAAACATTTATGTGAAAGGCTTAAACTACATCCTTCATATCTAAAGACCTCATTGTTTTAAATGCTACTTTCAATAGTATTATTTTTTACATTAATTATCTTTTATTTTATTTGTATTAAATTATTTATTAATTATTCATTGTAATTTATAGATTAACTTATACCGTATAATACACGCGGTTCTAAAGCTAGTTAATTTATATTAGAAGTAGAAATGTGGGTTTTACCCAATTCTAGATATGTTTAATTATTTCCAACTAATAGCTTAGAAGTGTTTGATTTCGAAACCTTATAACAAATTTTTTGGATGCGTATATGTGGTTGAAATGAGACATATATCAAATATGTATAACATTTAGGAAAAATCCATATTTATTTTGGACTAAAGTTGTTAACCTTGAAAATTGAAGGATTAAAATAATCTCAAAATCAAGTAATGGGAAAAAGGAGATAAGAAAAAAATTAAGCATCTTATGTTTAAGAAAGTAGGAAAATCCATCCCACATGGAAAGATGGAAGAAAAGGGAAGCATTCCCCATGGGTATAAATAAGGAATAGAATTTTCATCCCACATGGAAACAAGTAAAGAAATGGAAGCTCTTTATAAGGAAGCAAGTTTCCATAGAAATATTTAATGTGGCTAATCACTCTCCATAGTCCTAGGGGAGGGTGCGAAGCACTCGACGCGCACGCGCACGGACTCTGACTCTGACACTGGCGATGGGCGTAATGTGGCGTTATGATGGCGCACTTGGCACTTCGCACGCTAGTGAAAAAATCTGATAATTCCATGACCCATCGCGCTACGCGATGAGCCCAGGAACAGCTAGAGATGTTCAACGAAACCGGTTCCTGGAACCGAACCGGTGGACCCGAACCGGACCCGAACCGGTTCCTACACGTTTTTTGTAGGAACCGGACCCTATCTGATTCAACCCGATGATCAGTGACCGGTTCTTGCATTTCTGAGTGGGGGCGGGTAGGAACCGGAACCGGTTCTGGAACCGAACCATCCAGAACCGGTTCCTAACCGGTTCTAGAAGATATTGCAAACAGAATGCACGAAGACCTAACATATCTTCTAATATTCTAATATGAAAGATGATTTAGATCACTTAAAGACGACTTGACCATCTTAAGGTTAATTATGAACATGCATCACCTATCCTTTATTACACGTGCCTTGTATACTGAAATTCATATAAGCTCTTTATTGACTTAAGAATTTTCTACTAGTTTAGTTTAATTAGACATGGTATGCTCAAATGATCGACGATTGAGCTCGAATGACGATGAACCGCCCATCTGCCATGGTTCTTCTGCTACTTGGCTATTCAAATTTCAATAAGATCCTTGTTAGATACATCGACTTGTATGACATTGCATCGACTACATATGTTCTTTTTATGAAATTCTTCAATTTTTGATGTTTGTTTGAGTTGATTTTATCTTTACAAGCTATTAATGATGGACTATGCATTAGCCATCCCTCTGGTTCTATATATCATGATTTTCTTTTCACTTGTTTGATCTTTTGAATACTTATTGTGATGATTTAAGAATATAGAATATGAATATAAATTTAAATATTTATATCTATGGATATTTAGTAAAAAATTATAATCTCTCTAACAAATCAACTGATGCATGGAACATATTCCACTAAAATTGTTTCTAGTTTTAGATTTGAATAATTGTCACTATGAAACAATTAGCTAGTGACTCTGGGAACGATCACTAATGGTGGCATTTTAGCCTTAGGAACAAACATATATTTGCAATTCTGTATTCTAGATAAATCAATGTAACACTTCTAAAGGTCAATATTACACCTATACATAAACTTTTCAATAAAATGTTTTAATGACATTATTTCACTAAGATTTCCACTATAACTTTTTCAGCATAAAAAACCCTGACGTTTTCACGCTAATCTACGAAATCATCTAAATCGCAGATTGTGATGATTGATGAACAAATTATCTTGAAAATATTATGATGGGAAACCATAAAAACAAGATTTTAACATGATACCACTTACCACCACATAAAGATTTTATTTGACGAATTTCTATGAAGTACACCCTAAAAGCATTGTACTTTTAAGACTATAAATCGCAAACGAAAAACGAAAAAAAAAATAAAAATTTTTTACACTGTAACCGGTTGGAACCGGTTACGGTACAGGAACCGGGTTATGAACCGGTAAGAACCGGTTAGATAGGTTAGGGGTCCGAGGGTGGGAGAACCGGTTCGGTTCCCTAACCGGTTCGAGCCTGGAACCGGTTTAAAAGGGGGTTTTGAATATAGGAACCGGTTAGGAACCGGTTCCGGTTCCTAGTCCCAAACCGTTTTGAACATGGCTAGGAACAGCATCATCGCGCTACGCGATGCTCTTCCCCAGAAATCAGAAAAAAGGGGGCGCTGCGCCGCGCGATGACCAAGGGATAAGGGGCATCGCGCTACGCAATGACCCCATTAAGCAACCGGTGCCACGTGTCCAGCCACGTGTCAATACGTTGCAACATCTCAACAATTGCGGCGTCACGCTACACGATGCCCTAAGAGAAGGGACCATCGCGCTACGCGATGGATCCAAATTTCGGCTATAAAATGGAGGGATCACGGCATTCACAACTCACACCTCCAACACACATTTTCACACACTTTTACACACACTAGTCTTGGTTTGCGTGCCGGTCTCGTGGAACGTGCCAAGCTCCGAAACTCTGACAGTTTAAGTAGTAGTACGCGATATAAAGTAGAAGTGCCGCTCGATCAGTCATAGGCAATTAACTCCAAATACCCGTGTGAGGTAGGGGTTCTGATTAAGTTATTATTATTATTATTATTATTATTATAATAGCTTAGACCATAATCGGGGGTATAGCTCGAACCTTGATCACTGTTAAATATAATATAGCTTTTCATAAGCAAAGGTTATAGTTAATTATAGTTTCTTCATCATTAAAAAACGTAATTATTTTCATGCAAAGGATATAATTAAATAGTATTTCTTAATGATTAAGAAATATACTATTCACACAGGTAATGTAATGTTTCTTCTTGAAGAAGAAACCTGGTATAAATGTTTCTTCCTGAAGAAAAAACATGATATATAATTAATAAATAAATAAAGGGACTAAATGTCCACATGTTTTATACAAACAAATAAATAATCAGGGTTACAACTACAAAACAGACTACGAGGTCTGAAGCTAGATCGTAGATCTAGATATTTATACAAATTTTATTCTCGTACTATAGGTCCGAGATAACAATCAATCAATCAATCAACAAGGTGAAAACAGAAACAGGAATCAGTAACATAAACTGATTTACTGACAGGGGTTAGTAACATAAGCTGATCAATATACAGGAATCAGTGTCAGAAACTGATTTACAATCATATAAGGTGAATATGCCCCAACCTTTTACAATTCTTTTAGAGTTTGAACTGTTTACATAGGATTTACGAATCCTTAAAACTTTGTGTTACAATAATGAGAAACGGGCATACTCAAATTAAGAGTATACGTGTGTCTGGATTGATACATACATGGTGACTCAGAGTTCCCCGAGGCCATGCATATCATCAAACATGCCTCTGGTAGTCTACGGGACTGATCAGATAAATGATATTGTGTATATGATTAATTGTACATGTACTTAGGGTAATTGTAACCCAATTGAGTTGGGTGCCTAATGATTATTGTCACAAAGGTATTATTATTGTTTACACACTAGTATTATTGAGTCAGCGTCATTCACCGGCTGTGTGCTGACGTATTTTTCCCCTACATTTCAGGGAAATTGTAAAGAATAGAACTGACAGGCAAGACTGATAGAAAATTTAAGACATAGTCATTAGAGGTGATCTGATGGCTCAGATATTTTATTTAGAATATTATTAATAAATTATATTTTCAAAAGACAGTTAATTGAAATATCAAACGGATATTTTGACCCGACATTTTATAAATGAATATTATATTTTAAAAGACTTCCGCTAATAACCCGCAACTCTGATATATTCTCAAAACATATACCAACTAACGGGTGTCGCACCCAGGCCCTGAGTCGGGGTGTGACAGGTTGGTATCAGAGCCAGGTTCTTAGCGAATTAGGTATACTTATTACCTAAGCTTTGACTAGAAATAAGGATATGTTGAAAATATTGGTATTCAATACCAACTGATATAATCACTGAATGATACGGATAGGATTTATTCCTACATGAGTACTGATTCAAACAAAATAGGTACTTAACTGAAAGTATCTAAAATACAGTCACTGAATAATAAAACTGTTACGGATAAGATAGGAACGCGATCCTATTTCTCATCTAACATCGTACAGATGTCTGATCGTCAGTCCAGCCAAGGATCATATCAACCTCGGTCAGGTAAAGGAAAAGGGTGCATAGGGACAACTTTACTCCCAATCCCTATATCTAGTAGTGAAGACTCACATCAGACCTTAATGGAGGAAAATTCAGATTCATTCGATTCCAACATCCCACTAGCCCGTATCATGCGAAGACAAGATGTGCAGGGAACAAGATCAAGTGGATCAAGTGGGTCCCAAAGATCAATAAAGTCAAAGGGAAAAGGGATAATGACTTATCAGGAAGAAAATCCTCAGGGGCAGGAATATTTCAATTATCCGATGAACCAAGATCCTTACCTTGCTCATCCTCAAAATGAACGCCGGAGCACAAATTATGAAGGAATGTACATCAGAGACGATTCAACATGTTATGAAGTCGATGTTACAAGAATAGTCGAAACAATGCTCAACGATATAGAGATGGAAGAAGAGAAGGAGAAGGAAAAAGAAAAAGGAAAAGAAAAGGAAACAACTAGGAATACCAAAAAGGACAGCAAAATCAAGAAATTGATTGTCCGTTAGAAGAAATTAATAATAAGAACTATAGTAGTTGTAACAAGTGTAATTGATGATAATGTTGTGCACTTTTGTAAACTATAATAATATAAATAGAAGATATATTTTAAATTCCTCGAATGTTGAACTTATTTTTAAAATTTTATTGTAGTATGTCAAGAGAAGGAAGTACGAACTCTCAAAATAATCCTTCCAATAAAGTTGGAAGCAGAGAGAATGATGAAAACAAGGAACTTCCCGCCCAGTATAAAGATGAAATCCAGAAAATGATACAAGAAGCTATCAAGAATAATTCTATTAATCAAAGTCAACCAAAACCTGATAAGGAAAGTAAAAGTAAATCTGTTCATTCAAGAAAGGAAAAAGCTTATGATAGCCCTGCATCTGACAATAACTCAAGGGACAAATCCCGAAAGAAGTTGAAGCATCAAATAGGATGCAACTTTAAAATTTTCCAAGCTTACAACCCTAAGGAATTTTATGGAGATAAGGATGCTATATGTCACACCCCCCGGCCGAAGGCGGAAACGCCGGGGCGTGCGTAGATTGAAATCATGCACATGGTATTAAATGTAAAAACTCCTATTAAAAGAAACCAACGAATTATTCAAATATAATCCAAATAGAAAATATGACATAGCACTTTATTCATTCAACTTCTAAGTCTGACTCATGCCCTATATGAAACTTCAAGAATATTCATAACTTAATTTCCATCACCTGAAAAACATGCGAGAGTGTCAACTAAAAATAGTTGGTGAGAACATAGGTTTTGAAAAAAAAAAAAAAGTTTTATGTTGAAACATTCCATATGTGTTAAGTTACTTTGTATACTTTAGTGATTACAACCAAACCTCTGACACGTTTAGCGAGTCGTCTAATCCACGATTAGACTATTATGTTTAATGTTTAACGATCGTCGGATTCTGAACACACAGGCCTCTACCCGAGGCCTGAGTGGGCGGGTCGGGCCAATAGATCTATCATCATACTACCACGGGCTTAACAAGTTAATGATTGTACATGCAATTAAGTATACACTTGTAATGATCACACATAACGAATATTATGAAATAAAGCTTGAATCAAATAGCATGTATAAAATAAATTGATTATGCATGTTTCCACCCCGAATTATAAAACGTTTAAAAGCATGTAAAAGGGGCTATGAATTCACCTTGCTTGGCGGATGAACACGAACACGAGCAAGAGTTTGTTGAACTGGTTACGGGATGCCCTAGAATAAGTTTGATTTTTAAATTAGTTAGAGTGTCGCATAATAGAGTGTTCTAAACCAAGAGCATGACCTCCAGTAAGTTGATTCCCAGGTAAGAGTCACGGGTCCAATGGGATTATTTACGCCACTCTTGCCTTAGACAGAACCGTTTGCTTGTCAGATACATACATACCCGGTTTATACTCTATTTATATGTTAACTCAAAATGTTTTAGAATGGTTTTCATAAATAATAAAGTACGAGGTTAAAAGTGTAATATCATATAGTTTGGGTGTTTATTGGCATTTAAGAAAGTGTAGGGTTCAAAGTGTAAATATTATAGTTTAGGATATTTATTAACATTTATGAAAGTATAGGGTTTAAAGTGTAAATATTATAATTTAGGATATTTATTGACATTTATGAAAGTATAAGGACCAATTATGTAAATATAATTTTTAGTTATGATAACTGTATGAGTTTTTTTGAAGATCATAAGAATATTCATAGTTGTTCATGGAAAAATTATAATTTAATCCAAGATTATGAGAAAACAATTATGATTTCTTGGAATAACATGATCATCATAATATTTTAGAGCAAAAGTAAGGGTTTATTAACAATTTATGATGATCATGGTGAGAGTATATGAACAATTATAAAGATTCAAAAAAAAACTCAAGAACATAGGAACAAACTAAAAAAAATTCAAAAGAACAAGATCAAAATCAAAGATATATGAAGAACAACAAAGAAAAATATGTAAAACTTACTTGATTATGCTTAGAAAGAAAAGAGAGAATGGGATTTGGTGTGAAAAATAATGAGAATGAGAGGCTCTATTTATAGTGAAGGATGGAATGTTTTAATGCAATTGAGATAGGGATAAAACTTGTTTAAAACTTAAGAGATACCTTAAAGATAATGATAATAACAACAACAATAATAATAATATATACCATAATAATAGTAAAAAAATATGTGTGTTTGCATGTGTTTAAAAAAAATGCACGGCACTTTTGCATTTATTATTTTTTCCTTTTTTTTTTCTTTTTTATTTCAAAATTAAAAGAACTAGATAAATTAATTTGAGAAACAAGGTTAAGATATAAGGTTCTAGAATGCTTCATTTTTTAATCACATGATTAATTTAATTACTTAGGATAAAATTAATAATAACAAAATATTTTGTTACATGTTATAAAATATTAATCTAGGCATTCCTGTTCAACGTGTTATATTAATGATTAAGCACGGTTATGATGAAATGAACATAGGATCATATAATTACGCATATGTCACACCCCGACTAGCACAATGCGTAAGCGTAAAACGGGAATGTAACAGACACCTCTGGTATCAACACATTGTTTATAAAGAAACATTACAAACTAATTTACAATATATTACATTTCTTTGTCCTATCATTGTTTTACAGTCTAGGTGATACAAACAAAACTAGTTCGTTAACTATACATTTTTACTAATAACGCCCTTGCTTCTATTCACATAGCATCAACCACACACCTTGAGCAAGTAACAAATCACCAAATCATTCCGATTTAGGTATACCTGAAAAGCAGTTTAAAACGGGTCAACTACTAGAGTTGGTGAGTTTCACGAGTTTCAAGAAAACAGTAATGAGTATTCACGAGTCAACACTTGTAATCATGAAATAAGTATGTATGTATGTAAATGATGTATGTGATGTAATTATGCTAAGCTACAGTGAAGCCTGGACTGTTCGTGCTGCGTGCCTCCATTTCCCACGCTCAATCAACCACTGTGGCCCCTTTCCGCCCACATCATGCCCCGGTGGCTATGTCTAACACTACATAGCTGGTTCGTAAAAATATGGACATGTGCAAACGGGATAATGTCTCAGCAACCGTGCTGGCCCCGCCTGGGTTTGTCAAACCAATAGTACTATTCACAAGCCACCGGCTTGAAGTTAATCATTGTGATCGTGGGGACTTTTGTGTGTTAGCACTTAGATAATTTACATCATCACATGTTTCAGATAAGTATATAGATATAAGCAAACATGCTTTTCACCCCAAAAGTTCGTAAACCAGTTTAAAAGTGGGGTCATGAAACTCACAGTTTAGTCGATAATCAGTACTGTATCAGCTCGTGGTTTGTTTGGTCTGCTATCAGTAGTTCCTATAATCAATATTATAATAATATTAATATTTTAATATTATTATAATCTCAATACTAAACTGGGCTGTATAACTAATCTGGGTGTAGCTGGAACGCCCAGAAAGTGGCAATAGGCTTAGGTTGTGATGTTGTTCAATGTCTAATACTTAAAACCGAACTTGGCTCAGATTCCCGTTTTCCCAGCTGGGCCAAGTTGTTCGTTTACGCGTTCAGAAAACAGTTACGGGAAAATAAGCTTGGGTAAATGTATTGGTTAACAAAATGATTAAGTTATAAAGAAGGATCACCTATTAGGGTCCCGGATTAGCCACGGGGCCCGTTTCCGTTTATTCAGTTTGATTTAAGAAGAAACGCGCACAATCCACCCGGATTGTCCAGGTTTCTCATAGAAAAGTTCATTTTCACTTAATTAGTCCAAAAATATGATTTTTGATCACTCTTGGTGTTTTGATATTCCCGCAGGTTCGATAGTCGCAAACTTGCCGGTTTTTATAAAAACTGAATTTGTTTAATATTCAATTTAGCATAATTAATTAACCGTTAATCATTAAATTATGAAAATTTAACCACTTATCAATTAAAATATCTAAATTTTTATAAAAATATTTTTGGAATTATTTACTGATTTATTAATTTATAAAAATTCATTTTTTCAGCTATATTTCGCCTGAAAATCGTCCGTTTACCCCAAACAATTTCCAAAAATTCCACAAAAATTTATGAATGCTCAAATCATGTCCCAAATCAACCTGTATCAATTCCAGAATGTAAAAGTTCGTGAAATATTCTTTTCGGCCCAAATTCGGCTATAAAAATTCACATGAACGCATATAAACCAAACACCTTTGAACTTCTCCAAATAATCCCAAAATTCATATCTAATTAAAATACATCAAATCTGAGTTACCAGAAAAATTTCATAATTTTTGATGTATTTTAGCTATTTTTCTCAAATAAACGTCCTAATTCGGTAATAAATTCGCCAAATATTCTCGGATGGTCAAAAAATTACCAAATTTGAACAGGGACTCATTGACATGGTCCCTGATGTCCCTGCAAAATTTCAAGTCCTAACAATATGCACATCACAACCTTAACCTAAATAGCCCGTAAGCGAGTGTTTCGGCATTACCTTAGCGGGTTTGGCTCGTTTCCGACCTTTTAATCAAGCTTTCAGGTTCTTGTGCTTCTAAGAAAGCTAGGTACAAGTCCTATATCGCAAACCAAGCAATTTTTCATCAACATAACAGCCCTTAAGTTAGGGTTTCGGCTAGTGCACAAAAACTAACATTTGAACCGTAAAAACGCCGTTTCATCCCTTTAATCCGTGTTTATGGCCAAAAAAACTATCAAAACAGGTTCCTTACCATGTGTATGATCAAAACATGTTTATGGACCATTTTTAGGATTTTTACACGGTTAGGAATGATTTTTAATAACCAAGACATGTTTTTATGGTATTAAACAAGTTTAAACAAGCATAAAAGCTACTTATTTAAGCTCCTTACCTTAGGGTTTGAAGGTTTTTGACTGGAACAGAGCTTATGTCCAGAGTTTTCAAGAAAATGAGGCTAAAAATATCTTGGATCTAGTTTAAATATGAAAGAACCAAGGGGGGGGGGGGCTGCTGATTGCGATCAGGATCTACATGGCCCACCTTGGGCCCATTTTGGCCCAAGTTTCTGATTTCTCAAGCCCAAATACGAAAATCCCGGTCCAAATTTAGTTCGGGTTCGGGTTTTGGCGAGAAAAACTTATCGGGTGCGTTAAACAACGCGGAAAACGAGTGTTTTTCGGCTAGTTTTGTGTAAAATTATAAAAACATACTATATGTTTGTAAAAATCAAAAATATTTTCACGGATCGCTTTAAACATTTCAAATAAGTGTTTGGTAAGTCGTTTTCGGCTTAACGGATGATACAATGCTTGGTTTGTAACTATCTTTCGCGTTTAAATCTATAGCTGGTGGTTAAACGAGCATGTTTTCGTTTAACTTGTTTGCTATCAAACTAAGACCATATTTCTAATATTTTAGCTTGTATAGATCGTATATCACTTATAGATGACCCCCCGAGATATCTGGGTCATAACCCGACCCGTTCGGTTAATCGTTCGTTTGTTATGCAAAAAGCGTTTATTTGCTTAATCGGTAAATACGTACTGAGGTGTACCTTGTTTTGGCTCAAATGTCACAAACGAGATCTTTGAACTCTTCCCATTTCAGATTGTACATTGTTTCTCGTCCCTTATTCCAGATTAGGATATTCCACCATTCAAGAGCTTCTCCCTTGAACATTTGGGATGAATATTGGATAGCTTTTTTACTTGTACATTTACTAATGTAAACAATTGCTTCTTGTTCCTCAAGCCATCTTAAAGCGGCTATAGTGTAACATCTATGGATTTTTCTTGCAAAAACGATAGTCTTTTGTGCTCGTATTAATTTCGTCGTCTACATTCATTAGTGTTGAATTATGTGTCATTTATTGAATAACATTTTCTTTATATGCTGTGACATTTGAGCCAAAACAAGGTACACCTCAGTACGTATTTACCGATTAAGCAAATAAACACCTTTTGCGTAACAAACGAACGATTAATCGAACGGGTCGGGTTATGACCCAGATATCTCGGGGGGGCATCTATAAGTGATATACGATCTATACAAGCTAAAATATTAGAAATATGGTCTTAGTTTGATAGCAAACAAGTTAAACAAAAACATGCTCGTTTAACCACCCGCTATAGATTTAAACGCGAAAGATAGTTACAAACCAAGCATTGTATCATCCGTTAAGCCGAAAAAGACTTACCAAACACTTATTTGAAATGTTTTAAGCGAAACCCTAAGTTATGGGCTGTTATGTTGATGAAAAATTGCTTGGTTTGCGATATAGGACTTGTACCTAGCTTTCTTAGAAGCACAAGAACCTGAAAGCTTGATTAAAAGGTAGGAAACGAGCCAAACCCGCTAAGGTAATGTCGAAACACTCGCTTACGGGCTATTTAGGTTAAGGTTGTGATGTGCATATTTTTACTACTTGAAATTTTTCAGGGACATCAGGGACCATGTCAATGAGTCCCTGTTCAAATTTGGTAATTTTTTGATCATCCGATAATATTTGGCGAATTTATTACCGAATTGGGACGTTTATTTGGGAAAAATAGCTAAAATACATCAAAAATTATGAAATTTTTCTGGGAACTCAGATTTGATGTATTTTGTTCACATATGAATTTTGGGATTATTTGGAGAAGTTCAAAGGTGTTTTGTTTATATGCGTTCATGTGAATTTTTATAGCCGAATTTGGGCCGAAAAGAATATTTCATGAATTTTTTACATTCTGGAATTGATACAGGTTGATTTGGGACATGATTTGAGCATTCATGATTTTTTGTGGAATTTTTGGAAATTGTTTGGGGTAAACGGACGATTTTCAGGCGAAATATAGCTGATAAAATGAATTTTTATAAATTAATAAATCAGTAAATAATTCCAGAAATATTTTTATAAAAATCTAGATATTTTAATTGATAAGTGGTTAAATTTTCATAATTTAATTATTAACGGTTAATTAATTATGCTAAATTGAATATTAAACAAATTCAGTTTTTATAAAAACCGGCAAGTTTGCGACTAGCGAACCTGCGGGAATATCAAAACACCAAGAGTGATCAAAAATCATATTTTTGGACTAATTAAGTGAAAATGAACTTTTCTATGAGAAACCTGGACAATCCGGGTGGATTGTGCGCGTTTCTTCTTAAATCAAACTGAATAAACGGAAACGGGCCCCGTGGCTAATCCGGGACCCTAATAAGTGATCCTTCTTTATAACTTAATCATTTTGTTAACCAATACATTTACCCAAGCTTATTTTCCCATAACTGTTTTCTGAAAGCGTAAACGAACAACTTGGCCCAGCTGGGAAAACCGGAATCTGAGCCAAGTTCGGTTTTAAGTATTAGACATTGAACAACATCACAACCTAAGCCTATTGCCACTTTCTGGGCGTTCCAGCTACACCCAGATTAGTTATACAGCCCAGTTTAGTATTGAGATTATAATAATATTAAAATATTAATATTATTATAATATTGATTATAGGAACTACTGATAGCAGACCAAACAAACCACGAGCTGATACAGTACTGATTATCGACTAAACTGTGAGTTTCGTGACCCCACTTTTAAACTGTTTTACGAACTTTTGGGGTGAAAAGCATGTTTGCTTATATCTATATACTTATCTGAAACATGTGATGATGTGAATTACTGTTTTATTGAAATTCGTGAAACTCACCAACTCTAGTAATTGACCCGTTTTAAACTGCTTTTCAGGTGTACCTAAATTGGAATGATTTGGTGACTTGTTACTTGCCTGAGGTGTGTGGTTGATGCTACGTGAATAGAAGCAAGGGCGATAGTAGTAAGAATGTATAGTTAACGAACTAGTTTTGTTTGTATCGCCTAGACTGTAAAACAATGATAGAACGAAGAAATGTAATATATTGTAAATTAGTTTGTAATGTTTCTTTATAAACAATGTGTTGATATCAGATGTGTCTGTTACATTCCCGTTTTACGCTTCCGCATTGTGCTAGTCGGGGAGTGACATCGTTATAAAGAAATATTGTCCACTTCATGAGATGGATCGAATTCAAACTCAGTTGTGGAATCACAAGGTTGTTGGAACAAATCTCAGGGAATACAATGCTAAATTCCTTGAATATTGCCGACTAGCCTCACATCTGGTTACCCCAGAATATAATAAGATAACTCGTTATATATATGGGTTGCCAAGAGAGATAAGAGACTTTGTAAGAGCTAATATGCCACAAACAATTGTGTCGGCCATGGTAGTAGTCGGATACTTGATTAATAGCATGATAAGAAATCAAGAAGAAGAAGAGAAAGAAGAAAAAGAAATCAAGAAACCGAAAGATTACAAGAAGATAGAGAAAGAAGGAAATACTTCAAAATTCACTTTTAAAACTTGTGGAAGAAAACATTTTGGAAAATGTCAACGAGAAGGCACGGATAAGTGTGCATACTGCAATAGAGAAGGACACATGATGTAAGAATGTAGGAAGAAACAAGGAGTATGTTTCATATGTGGAGAAACGGGCCACTTTAAAACAAATTACCCGAAAAGAAAAGTTAATCAAGACTGACACTAATGTCAGAAGAAATAATAAATATCTGACAACGAATAACACAGTTAATTTCGGTACATTAGTTGTAACTCGTTCTGAAAACGAGAAACTTTGTAAACTGAAAAAAAAAAAGTATTTAATTCCCTATGTTCTAAATAAAATATTAGTATACAGATCTTGTCAATACGCAAGAATGCTCATATTCAGTATCTCTAACAGAAAAGACAAACGAGTGTCTGAATTTAAAGCTGACATTCAAAACTGATAACATGCTGATTTGATTTATCATCTGACAGATTCATCCAGTTGGATGAACTATCTTTATTAGGCCAACACATGCCATATCAAACATCATATGTAAATATAAAATGACTATAAAACTCTATTAAGGTTAGTTCAAACCTAAGAGTCTGCTGAACTGAATCAAACTAAAAATCTGCTGATCAGACCAAGAGTCTGCTGAACTACAACAAACTTAAAAGTTTGCTGATCAGATCACGAGTCTGCTGACACGAATCTGCTGAACCAAAATAGACTTAAAGTCTGCTGATAAATCAAACAAATACTATCTAGATACATATGCAAGACTACTACAACTATAGAATAATAGCGTACTGAGGGAAATGATTCTGAATATCACTGATGTCACGAGATATCAAAATATGCAAAGATAGTATATCATTGAAAAGAAATCTCTAAGAAATACTGTCAATGGAATAATCAACAAAGATTGATCAAAAAGTCAAAGGAACTCCAGAATGTTTAAGAGACATGATTGTATAGCATGTCAGATATGATTGCTCAAAAGTACAAAGGTACTGTTATGACATAAGGAAAACAAATGATAAGAATCAAGAGATGGAATTGATTCGACAAATCGAATCCAAGAAGCAAATAGAGCTAACATTGGTAAATGTTTAGAATACAAAATGTAAGGTAAATAATTAAGCACAACTGGCCACTGTGTTTAGCAATTTACAATTACTTATGATATTCTGAACTATTGACTGATTACTTCAATAGAGATGTAAAGTTAGCAACAGGTCTGAAAATTTTATCATCTTGCAATGGTAGTTAAACTCAAGAATCAGATTAGATAGAATCTAATCCTGAATTAACGAAGTAAGAACATCCAAACCTAAGACAAGCGAATCTCAAGGACGAGATTCATTCCAAGGTGGGGACGATGTAACATCTAGGAAAAACCCATATTTATTTTGGACTAAAGTTGTCAACTTTGAAAATTGAAGGATTAAAATAATCTCAAAATCAAGTAATGGGAAAAATGAGATAAGAAAAAAATTAAGCATCTTATGTTTAAGGAAGTAGGAAAATCCATCCCACATGGAAAGATGGAAGAAAAGGGAAGCATTCCCCCATGGGTATAAATAATGAATGGAATTTTCATCCCACATGGAAACAAGTAAAGAAATGGAAGCTCTTTATAAGGAAGCAAGTTTCTATAGAAATGTTTTAATGTGGCTAATCACTCTCCGTAGTCCTAGCGGAGGGTGCTAAGCACCCGACGCGCACGCGCACGGACTTGGAATCGGACTCGGACGATGGGCGTAATGTGGTGTTTTGACATTGGACGATGGACGATGGCGTAAGGGGCATCGCCGCGAGCCGCATAAGGGCCGCTTTAGTATTTTTTGGAAAATGGAAGTATGACCAAGAAGTGGCAAGTTATCAAAGATGAAGGACCAAAAGTGAAAAAAATCTGATTCCAGGACCCATCACGCTACGCGATGAGCCTAGGAACAGCATCATCGCGCTACGCGATGCTCTTCTCCATAAATCAGAAAAAAAAGGGGCGCCGCCGTGCGCGATGACCAACGGATAAGGGGCATCGCGCTACGCGATGACCCCATTAAGCAACCGATGCCACGTGTCCAGCCACGTGTCAATACGTGGCAACATCTCAACAATTGCGGAGTCACGCTACGCGATGCCCTAAGAGAAGGGACCATCGCGCTACGCGATGGATCCAAATTTTGGCTATAAAAGGGAGGGGTCATGGCATTCATAATTCACACCTCCAACACACATTTTCACACACTTTTACACATACTAGTCTCGGTTTGCGAGCCGGTCTCGTGGAACGTACTAAGCTCCGAAACTCTGACAGTTTAAGTAGTAGTACGCGATATAAAGCAGAAGTGCCGCTCGATCAGTCATAGGCAATTAACTCCAAATACCCGTGTAAGGTAGGGGTTCTGATTAAGTTATTATTTTATTATTATTATTATAATAGCTTAGACCATAGTCGGGGGTATAGCTCGAACCTTGATCACTGTTAAATATAATACAGGTTTTCATAAGCAAATGTTATAGTTAATTATAGTTTCTTCATCATTAAAAAACGTAATCATTTTCATGCAAGGGATATAATTAAATAGTATTTCTTAATGATTAAGAAAGATACTATTCACACAGGTAATGTAATGTTTCTTCTTGAAGAAGAAACCTGGTATAAATGTTTCTTCCTGAAGAAAAAACATGATATATAATTAATAAATAAATAAAGGGACTAAATGTCTACATGTTTTATACAAACAAATAAATTATCAGGGTTACAGCTATACAAAACAGACTACGAGGTCTGAAGCTAGATCGTAGATCTAGATATTTATACAAATGTTATTCTCGTACTATAGGTCCGATATAACAATCAATCAATCAATCAGAAAGCTGAAAACAGAAACAGAAATCAGCAACAGAAACTGATTTACCGACAGGGGTCAGTAACAGAAACTGATCAATATACAGGAATCAGTGTTAGAAACTGATTTACAATCATATAATAAGGTGAATACGCCCCAACCTTTTACAACTCTTTTAGAGTCTGAACTGTTTATATAGGATTTACGAATCCTTAAAACTTTGTGTTACAATAATGAGAAACGGGCATGCTCAAATTAAGAGTATACGTGTGTCTGGATCCATACATACATGGTGACTCGGAGTTCCCTAGGCCATGCATATCATCAAACATGCCTCTGGTAGTCTACGGGACTGATCAGAGAAATGATTTTGTGTATATGATTAATTGTACATGTACTTAGGGTAATTGTAACCCAATTGAGTTGAGTGCCTAATGAGTATTGTCACAAAGGTATTGTTATTGTTTACACACTGATATTATTGAGTCAGCGTCATTCACTGGCTGTGTGCCGACGTATTTTCCCCCCACATTTCAGGGAAACTGTAAAGAATAGAATTGGCAGGCAAGACTGATAGAAGATTGGAGACATAGTCATTAGAGATGATTTGATAGCTCAGATATTTTATTTAGAGTATTATTAATAAATTATATTTTCAAAAGACAGTTAATTGAAATATCAAATGGGTATTCTGACCCGACATTTTATAAATAAATATTATATTTTAAAAGACTTCCGCTAATAACCCGCAACTCCGATATATTTTCAAACAGATACCAACTAACGGGTGTCGCACCCAGACCCTGAGTCGGGGTGTGACAATATGTGGTTCACATTACTCGATAGCAACTCAAATTACAGACACGAAAACCCGACAGAAATCTAATATGAAATCTATGGGTTAGGTTTGGTATAAACGGACTCGCGTAAGTTACGAATCAAATCCGTGAACTTGTTTAGCTAAACAAGTCGTGTCCAGGTCAACCCGATAGGTTTGTGGGTTATTTGTTTAACCTGTTTTTATTTTATTTTATTTTAAAAATGTATTTTATTAGTAAGTTTTTTTTTAACAGCAATGTAAATCTAATGTATTAATATGTAAAAATAGTAACATATAATTTTTTGGGTCAAACGAGTCGAGTTTGGGTTCATAGGCCATACACGAATCTCAGGTTCGGGATCATGTCAAATTTTCACGTTGGACCACAAGACTCATTTAACATCCCTGCTTATAAAGTAGTATGCCATTGTTTTTGCGATTAATTCATTTTTCGTAGCTCAGTAAATGGCCATAAAATTTCGGTAGTTAATCTGATTGCTAAGCTTGTGTGCCACCATTTTGTTGGGTACATGGTTGCTTTTGCAATTAAAATCGTAAATTTATTATACACATATTAATTAATATCAATAGAGTGAACTCATAATTTATATTCATTGAATTTATTTTTATTTTAAGTTTACTCGTTCAATAACCTTTACATGTGAATCTAAAACAAATATAGATAAAACCGTACAATTATAAAGATTAATTTATAACTTCTTAAAATTTAAAATGCATTTTTTATTTTACCTCAATTCAAGTTGGTTGTAATAGGACCATTAAAAAAATTGTTTGAAGCACTCATCATTTAGTGCATCATGTCACTTTTTTGGGTCTCTAACATAGAGCTAGCATAAGGTTGTCGGACCAAATCAAATTTGATTGCAATGGTTTTGGGTTTAAAGGTGTTGGTGAATGGTGACTTTTTAGCCAGTTAGATTATCTTGTCTTCCCACAAAGTGAAATGATTAGAAAAAAATGGATATAATCATATAGATGAGTTTTTTTCTTCTAAAACAAAACATTATTAGACAAGGTTAAGGGAATTTTGGGAAACCCCAATGGTTCAGCCACACAAAAAGAATTTTGGACGAAAATCACATAATTACCAAATCTCATGAATGATTTTCACACTTTAATATTATTATTGTTTGGGTATATAAGGGATTCTTTTCTCTTTTCTTTTTAACAATGACATGAAAAGGAAATTAGTTGTTGATTATAAACAATTACCCTAGCTTTTCCAGTTTTCCATATACCCAAAATGCATCCCAAGTAAATGTTGACTCGTATGTATAAACTTATTAGAAGTTCTACATAATTATATGTCTTTCATACGTGCCCCTTTTTTATTCATGAAAATTTTGTTTATTTCAATTTGAATATGCAAAACAAAAATGAATGGTATGTTTTAGTTTGAAATTTCAAAAGGAAAGATTTTAATTAAAGAGAAGAGGACCCATAATTTGGTAAATTCCAAGAAGGTTTCTACGTGCAACTTTCTTATAAACTAAGGTGTAAGCACAAAAAGAAGGCTTCTATTATCAACTTTCTAGCTACATGGAAATTCGAAAAGCAAAAGATAATGAAAATCATGATGTTTTTTTATTATTCTAAATATTTTAAACTAGTTTTTATGCCAGAAAAGCGTTCTAAAAAATATTATATACATATTTACGACAGGTTGGTGATTTATTATCATCAGTATATAAGAAAGTTGTAGTAAAATAAAATGTGAAGTAGAACTTGTTTAGAACTGATGTAGATTCTCAAACCAAGAAACCCGAGGTTCAAGAGGCAACGCCACAAACAAGAACCAGGAGGCAGCTCTTGGTTCTGATAGTAATCAGTTAATTGGAAATTAATCCAAAGTTGATGTGAGTTGCATGATTAACGTAAAATTATTTGAAAACTGATTATCAGTAGTAGTAACTGATAGTAAACAAAAATAATAATCATCAGTAGTAAGTTATAACTACTTATTAGCAGTAACTTGGCACATTGAATGCAAATATTAATGAATAGAAAGTTATTAGTTATCAGTGGTAGTTTGGTTATTAGTGGTAATCTGTTACAAAAAAATTGCATCACATAACTAAGTAGCATTCATGTTCCCTCTAGGATTACACTGCTGATGAAAACAAATAACTAAGTAGCATTCATGTTCTTGTAGAACTTTTTGGTATTATCCAAAATACTTTAAACTTTTAATATCAAGAGTAATCTCACTCTAATAAAGAATTTGTCCACTCCTAATGAACAAACGACTTATTTTTTCCCAAACTAAATATTGTAAATTATTTTCAGACTATATAATCAAAAGCTATGGAGTTGTCCATGTCAATAAAAATTAAAGTACAGACCATAATTGGTTTATTAAAATATTGCTAGTATTTTTTTATTATCGAACAATAAGAGCGTTTTGAATTATTAAATATCGGATTGACTAATTAAAAAAATATAGTTTCTTAATCATAATAAAATAGTGAAAACATAAATAAGTTTCTTAATCTTTTACATACTATAACTTTTTCTTAACGGCCAAAGTTTTTTCCACATATTTTACCACATGTTTTAAACGATTCTAGAACTCACCAATAGGAGATTCTTGGGGTGTTTTTAAGGATAGAGAATGTGATGTGGATGAGAGAGAGAGAGAGAGAGAGAGAGTATGATATGAAGGCGAGAGGGTGTAATGAGATTCTTGATGAAGAATGTACTAAAAATATGTTTGTGAGATGAGTAGGAGGAGAAAGGAGGAAGAATAGAGGAGAAATGAGGTATTGTTATGAGGTCAAATGCCTAATACATATAAAAACACTTTTAAAAACACCTTTCAATGGTTAGTCACAACTTTACATACCATAACTAATTAACTATCACAAATAAATTTAATAATAAATTTAATCTCAAAGTCGTTTTCAACTGCATTAAGGTTTGAAAAACAGAAGAAGTGAAAAAAATAAAGAGTAAATTACATTTTTTTGGAATGACGACTTTCTTATGTGTTAGGTCATCACACTCCTCAAATTTAAAGAGTTTCGTTGTCATACTCTTGCCAAACTATGTTTTATTAATCGGGTTCACGCTGACTTCAAAGTTTGGCTTGGGTGTTCCCTCGAGAAGCCATGACGGCTGCCATTTGACAGTCGCTATGTCACCACAAGAACAAAACTATTTGGCGTAATACACAGTGGGACGAAAATCCGGGTGGGCTCGGGATTCGAACTGACAACATTTGCACATGACCTAGCTCAAATCATTTATTGCCATAATATACCAAAAGTGATACTAGTAGGGATCGAATTTGAGTTGTAACATTTAGGAAAAACCCATATTTATTTTGGACCAAATATGTCAACTTTGAAAGTTGAAGGATTTAAAAATAATTACAAAGACAAGTAATGGGAAAAATAAGATAAGAAAAAGAAAGCATCTTATCTTAAGGAATAAAAAAAAATCTATCCCATATGGAAAGATGGAAGAAAATAGAAGCATTCTATATGGGTATAAATAAGGAAGAAAAGTTTCATCCCACATGAAAACAAAAAAAGAAATGGAAGCTCTTTATAAGGAGGCAAGTTTCCATAGAAATGTTTTAATGTGGCTAACCACTCTCTATAGTCCTAGCGGAGGGTGCGAAGCACCCGACGCGCACGGACACGGACTCGGACTCGGGCGATGGGCGTAATGTGGCGTTTTGATGGTGCACTTTGCACGCTCGCATCGCCGCGAGCTGCATAAGGGCCGTTTTAGTATTTTTGGACAAGTACAAGGACTGGAAATGAAAATATGAAAATTTCGATCTTCGCGATATGTGAAGGATCAAGCCTCAACATCTTCGCGATACGCGAAAAACAAAAGACTTGGACCGACTTTGAAGCATCTTCGCGATACGCGAAGTGGCATTTCTGCATGCGTGACACGTGGAGACACGTGGCAGCACCTGATGACACGTGGCAACCCTACTGATGACTCAGCGAAGCTAGTGCACCTTCACGATACGCGAAGCAGCTTCGCGATACGCGAAGATGCACGATTTCAGCTATAAATAGAAGGATGTTCGGCACATTCCAACTCACACCAACCACTTCACTTTTTGCATCGTTTTGCGTACCGACCTCAAAAAGCGTGCCAACCTCGAAAGGCGTACCGACCTCGAAAAGCATGCCAAGCTCCAAAGCTCTGACGGTGTAAGCTCTGTTACGTGATATAGAGTAGAAGTGCCGCTCGACCAGTCATAGGCATATAACTCCAAATACCCGTGTGAGGTAGGGGTTCTGTTTAATATTATTATATTATAATAGCTTAGACCATAGTCGAGGGTATAGCCCGAACCTTGATTACTGATAAGCATAATATAACTTTTCATAAGCAAGAGTTATAGTTAAATTATTGTTTCTTCACGATTAAGAAACGTAATCATTTTCATGCAAAGGTTATAGTTAAATAGTATTTCTTAATGATTAAGAAAGATACTATTCATTCACACAAGTTATAGTTAAAGTAATGTTTCTTCTTGAAGAAGAAACCGGGTATAAATGTTTCTTCCTGAAGAAGAAACCGGATAAACAAACAAAAGGACTAAAGGTCCACATGTTTTATGCAAACAAATAAATTATTAAGGTTACAACTATACAAAACAGACTACAGGGTCTGAAGCTAGATCGTAGATCTAGATACTTATACAAATGTTATACTCGTACTATAGGTCCGAGATAACAGCCAATCAATTAATCTGAAAGCTGAAAACAGAAACAGGAATCAGTAACAGAAACTGATTTAAAGACAGGGGTCAGTAACCGAAACTGATCAATATACAGGAATCAATGTCAGAAACTGATTTACAATTATATAAGGTGAATACGCAATAAACTTTTACAACTCTTTTAGAGTCTGAACTGTTTACATAGGATTTACAAATCCTTAAAACTTTGTGTTGCAATAATAAGAAACGGGCATACTCAAATTAAGAGTATACATGTGTCTGGATCCATACATACATGGTGACTCGGAGTTCCCCGAGGCCATGCATACATCAAACATGCCTCTGGTAGTCTACAGGACTGATAAGATAAATGATATTGTGTATATGATTAATTGTAAATGTACTTAGGGTAATTGTAACCCAATTGAGTTGGGTGCCTAATGAGTATTGTCACAAAGGTATTGTGATTGTTTACACACTGGTATTATTGAGTCAGCGTCATTCACCAGCTGTGTGCTGACGTATTTTTCTCACATTTCAGGGAAACTGTAAAAGAATAGAACTAACAGGCAGGACTGGTAGAATATTAGAGATATAGTCATTAGAGGTGATCTGACGGCTCAGATATTTATTCAGAATGTTATTAAAAGAATTATATTTTCAAAAAGGCAGATATTTGGAATATTAAAACGGGTGTTCAATTCCCGAGATTTCAATATAATAATATTTTATCTGAAAAGACTTTCGCTGATATTTTACAATATCCAAACGGGTATTTTATAAATGAATAACATATTTTAAAGACTTCCGCTAATAACCCGCAACTCTGATATATTTTCAAAACATATACCAACTAACGGGCGTCGCACCCAGGCCCTAAGTCGGGGTGTGACATGAGTCTCTACTGAAAAACCTAAGCCTCCTACCTACCACTGTGCCAGGATTAAACAATAATAAATTACATTAAATCTAACTTTTGCTTGATAACTTTTTATAAAATTAACCAGCTGGGCTAGCCCAGTTGGCTAGGCAAAGGATGGGAAGACACGGGGAGACCCAGGTTCGATCCCTGATGCCGATTGGATTTTCCCCTGATACATAAAGCCTGTCGTGCCTTCGGGCGTGGTGAGCGGAGGTTTTACCGGGAATGCCAAATGATCCTTAGGTTCCAGCGTGAGTCCCGATAATGTCAACATAGTCTGGACCGAGGATGATGGGGCCATGAATGCGGTCGCGTTATCACTTAACTGAGAAAGTCGCCGTTCAAAAAAAAAACTTTTTATAAAATTGGGTAAATAAAAAAGAAAAGTAAAGAAAAAAAGGAGCAGCCGGTGGGGTCAGTCAAAGATGCAAAATTAACTTTATATGGCTTCATATATATAAAAATGGGCACTTATGTGACGTAAAAAATTCATTCTTGTGAAACATTGAAAGAGTTTGTTGTAGGTAAATTACCTTAAAGGGGTTGTGTAACCAAAACTATCATCATGATAATTAGGTCGGGACTTAAATAACCCGACATTTCTCCTATAGATCGATACATCAATCGTTTACGCCTCATAAAACCTTTATTTAAAAGCAATAATAAACTAATTAATAACATACAAATTTTTGTTTAGAGTTTCCAATATCAATATACTTGGTTTTTACATATAAAAAACGACCCTAATTGAGTGACTGCTATTTTAGAAAGGTATGTTAATAGTTTCGTCTGAATATATTCATGATTCAGTTTCTAAGGTTTTTAATTCAAACAATTAGTAACGAGGATGTGTGTGTTGCATGCACCTTTGTGTGTGTATAATGGCATGTATCTGTCAACAATCACTACTTATATCTAGTAAAACAAAAGATATACATATAACTTCTCTTCAGTCATTACTCAATTATTAATTTTCTAATTTTATTTATAGTTTTTCAATAATAAGAAAACAAGAAATGAAAAAAGACTGAAATCTTTGTGATCTCCGACTTGATCGTGAGGGCGTCTGGGTTTTACCACAAGTGGACCTTCGGGTGGTGGGTTTTTTCCAGAACTAAAGATAACTTGAAGACGCTTAAGGGCTACGTACGGCTGGATTGGGTCAGCTGGAGGTGGCCTTTTGCCATTGAGTTACCTTGTACGAAGTATCTAAATTCTTTATTTGTTGACCGTTAAAAGAAAATTAATAAAACAAATAGTATTTCACTAAATATTTAAAAATTACATCAAAATTAAAAACACACTAAAATTAAAAAAGAAATTCAAAATACTAATAAAACATAAGAATACTTAAGAAAAACCTAAATACCATTTTTAAGGATATGATCCTTTTTCCTTTGGGCTAGAAACCATGCATTTCAATGGAGGTGGTCGATCGATTGTGATAAATAGTCGATATCTTTTTTCATTTGCCTCTCATTCGTTAGCTCAACAACCTCCTCATTTAATTTGTCTCTTCGGGCCATGCGTTCCAAATGTTGATACCAAATATTGCGTATTTCTTAGAGTCGACGGATCGTTTTGTCAAATCCGTCTTTCATTATGACACCCTCCATTGTAAAATGGAATAAAGTATTTGATTGAGTTTAAATAGAGGTTCTAAATGGAATAAAGTATTTGATTTAAAAATTTTTTTTTATTAAACTAGCCATTGTCAAGTGCCAACTACTTATTTTTTGAAAATGCATGGTTAAAAGTGGGCGTCATGTATATAACGTCACCGGTCTCAAAACACCCTAGGACGCCCCGGGGGGCTATGTGCCCGGTGCCATAGGGGCGCAACGGCCTTTAAAATGCTCCATTACACCTGGTGGCTGGTGTTAGTAGGAATCCCATTAAAAAGTGTGTATATTTTCCAAAATGTTAACTCTTTGATTTTTAAAAAGATTGATATGTCGAGTAAAGAAATACCATAGAAGCAACAACCCGACAACTTGTGTTGCGTTTCATTATTTGAGTCCTCTCTTCTTTTTGTCGTTGTCAAAATTTCTTTTCAAGAAATGACATGTTCTAAACTTATGTTCAGAAAAGAAATCATTTTTAAGAAAGAAGTATAATAAGTATACCAAGTTCAAAAATCTATATGTTGTAAGTTTCTGACGATATGTTTGTAGAAAATATCAATAAAATCACAAGAATATATAGTTATCTTTTTTATATGACAACGTTGGTTTTAGGCAAATTTTTACCACACCAACGTAATCTACTTGTGTATTATTATATTTACGTATTATTATAAATTTTTTATGCAATGCAAATTAAATTTTGACCAAAGTTCTTAAGAAAATACACCAACACATGAAGAAAAATATTCAGATAAAACTTTTGCATAAAAATAAAAGATAAAAGTAATGTGGTATGATAGTTAGCTCTTATTAGTTATCCCATAACAAAAGTCTAATTGATAAATATAAACAAATTTTTATATCATACGAATGTATCTGAAATAATTGTTTTCATGTTTTTATGGTATACGAATAAACGTGAATATAAAAGGATGACGTAATAAATAAATTGAATTGAAGATGTCATCAAAAACAGGAACCTTATCACGAACATCCTATGGTACAACAGAGTTTGCGTTCTGCCCCGTTCTGGTGTTTGTTTACAATAAATTTTTTTAAAGCGACGACTTTTTAGTTTTTTTTTCGTGTTTAGGTTATCGCACCTTTTAAATTAGAGATCCCCGTTGTTTCAATCCGACCATACTATGTTGTTTTAACTGAGCTCACATCGGCTTCAGAGTTTAACTTGTGCGTTCCCTCAGAAAACCATACCGCCGACTGCCGCTTGACATTCGTTATGCCACCACAAGAGCAGAACTCTCTGTTGTAACACATGGTAAGACGAAAAACCAGGTGGGCCTCGGGATTCGAACTGACAACCTCGCAACGCTTAGCTCAAACCCATCATTCCCTGTATCCATCAAAAGTAACACAAGTGGGGATCAAACTTGGGTCTGCACTGGAGAACCCAAATCTTCTACCATTAGGCCACGGGATTGTTTGTTTACATTAAATAATGCTATTTTTTATTAATACATTTTAAAATTAGAGGAAAAGCACCCAAATGACCTAACTAATTACCAAGATATACATAGGAAGTGCATAAAAGTAAGATATTTCACGAAAATTGAGGGCTTAAGAATCTGACACATGACCCTTTTTAGAGGAAAGTTTGTACTTTAGACACTTAGACTGGACGTTATGGGCGCCGTGGAGGAGGGAACACCGCCGGGGCACAGTGGAGGTGCGTGAAGGGGACGGTCGGCGCGGAAGGAAGGTGGAGCGGGGGGGACCCCAACGGTCAAAGAAGGAGCCGTTTAAAAAAAATAATAATTAACCATTTCTATATAAATTCAAACCATTTTCTCAATTTTACTCAAACAACTTTCATTTCTACACCCAATTTAACCATCTTCACACCAAAAACAAATTAACCATGAATCCTAACTCGAACCCGAACCCAAACCCAAACCCGAACATGAGCTCGAGCTTAAACCCAAACCCAAACCCGTGCGATCCGAGTTGTATGTGGTGGGCTAGTTTGCTCGCAAATAACGTCGACCTTAGCAACCCATTCTATGCAAACCAACAACGACCGATGATTCCTCCACACATGCAACCGTTTACCCCCGATATGTTCTTTCGGTCGCCAATGCCGTATACATCCTCGCAAGTACCCGAAACACAAATACCCAAAACGCAAGTACCAGAAACGCAAGTCCTCTGTCCAAAAAGAAGTCATAAAAAAAGAACCCGGGTGACGTTCGAACAACCGAAAAGGTCGAAAGACAAATGTGGGAAGCGGATGAGGAAATGGCGTTAGTGTTAGCGTGGATCGACTCTTTCGAAGACTTGATTCAAGGTATATTATAAAAATATTTATATGTTTTCCATGTTAGATTTTTTTATTTAATGACACTGAGCTTTTATATGTATCGAAGGTGACGGCAAACATTCGCCGGAGTTTTGGGTAAAAATACACACCAAGTTCTTTGCTTTAATGGGTCGAGGTGAGTATCGCGGGAATGATTCCGTCTACAACAAATGGAAGGCATCGCACAAAATTCACACCCGCGTTATGAACAACAGAAAAAACGGCATTAGCGATGCCGACGTGTTGGAGGCTTACTTAAAACAATACAAGTCCCTTTATAATAAAGATTTTAGTATGTTGAAAATTTGGAGACAATGCGTAAGCTCGCCAAAGTTGCATACGGTCCCGACACCATCACCACCGCGAACGGTCAAAGACAACGTCTACTTCGACCCATCAATTGCCGTCTCAGCCCATGTCCGATGGTTGTTGTCAACTTAATCTAAACGAGTTGGATCCGGAATTAATTTTTGACGAACCGGATGAGTTGCCACGACCGGTAGAAAGAGATAAAGCCAAGGCGGAGGATCTTCGTCAAGAACCACATTCTCTATGATTTCCGACGTGAGCTCGCGTTTTGAAAACTTGGAGCCGAGGCTAGCCGAGATTGCCAATGCTAAAAAACAAAAACAGGAGGACCTCATGAGAATGCACGAAGAAAGAAAGGCGATACTTGCGGAATACAAAGCGATGCAGGGCTCACTTGGAGCAAAAGCAAGAAAAGTAATTCGAGCTCCTCACAAAAGATCTATCGCATCTAGATCCGGTGACGCGGGCGGTGATGGAAAAAAGAAAAGCAAAGGTATTGCCCAAATATGCAAGCGAGAACGAGGATGACGAATATTAGTTATATTTTTATTTTTTTATTTGTATGTTTTTTATTTTTATTTAAATTTAATTCTTATTACTATATTATTATTTAATATATTATTTAAAGGGCTTCGAATCCCCCCTCACCATATAGGGGCATTATGCCCTGAGGCTTCGATGCCCCCAGCACCCACATGACGCTGACATAACATTGTGGAGGGACTTCGAAACCCCCCACCATAATATACAGCCTTAGAGCAAATGGTAAAATGTGTTTTTATTTACAAACAATTCCAAATCATTACTTAGTCTCTAATCTTCTCATTTTCTTTCTCTCCTCTCTTTCTCACTCATAAAAGAGTTTGTAGGTGTTTGCAATTATAAACACTTTATCCTCTCCACGTGAAGACCTCCAATTAGTGGGGGGCGTTGGTTTGTGGGTTTAGTTTGTAAATCCAAACACATGTCACATAGAAGCATTAGGAGATGCCCTTATCTGACAGTCGGACCCACATATGGATCATGACACTTTTCAAAGGAGATGTCTACACAAACATCTCCTAAAGGGACACGTCTAAAAACATGACATTTTCTTTGAAATGTCAAAATTTGGACTTGAAACGTGTAGGATCAGAGAAAAAGTATAAATTAAAATAAAAAAAACGTTTAAAACCATGCCAAGCATCTAAAAAGCGGATGAAAGCGTTTAAATAATGATGAGTTAGAGTCAAATACGCCTGAACCGAAGGAAGCGTCCAAGGCTCAGACATTTCCTTCTATCCTAAGCGTGTCATTTCCATATTTGAAGGTTTCTGACAAGACAACTTATTTTTGATGTTTCCCCTTAGAAGACGTCTGTGTAGATGCTTCATCTGAAAAATGGCACGTATTACGAAATAGGTGGTCCGTTGATAGGTCTAGCTGTTATAGATAAAACGTTGTACAAATAACAGACGCTTCTTCAGAATAGTATCGTGTCAAATTTTGAAGATCTCAACGAAGTATCTAATTTCTAGACACTATGTTTTTTTAGGAATTAATTGTGGGGCCATAGTCATTTTGATGATTTTTCTTAAAGTTAAGTCCATGAATATCGGAAAAACTCATTGTTTATTAAAAACATTTCTAAAATAGTACATGAATAAAAAATAAGTAGATATGGTTTTACTTCATTTAGGTCATGAGGTATATATATTCATATTAAAGGATAGAAACATTTTCAGTAATAAATATAAGGGTAAGCATTTAGGTTATGAGGTATATATATATATATATATATATATATATATATATATATATATATATATATATATATATATACTTTATTTCATTTCACTCTACTTTAATATAAGGAAAGTGTTTAACCGTCTTTACCTCTCTTTATTAAATGTAAAATTGATTCTTAAATTAGTGTGTATGTGTGTGTACAAAGGATTTTAAAGTCTGTTAACATTTTAATTCACCCTACATATAACACCCTTTGACCTACGAAGGAAGTGATTTGCCACTCGTTAACACTTACCAACTCAACTTTAACACCTTGGCGTTAAGACATACCCCTAAACCTTATAGTAAGTTTGACACTTATTATTATTTTTTTTTTCAAATCAAAACTCACATCTATTAAAAGTTGGTACTTTACCTGTTAGAATAGTATAGATTAGTTATTCAATAGTAAATAATTTGAATTATGAAAATCCAATTTTTAAATTTTTTATTAGTTATCAACTATGCCAAATTTAATTCATATGCAATTAAATTGACAACTAGAGAAAACAAGACTAAGGGGGTGTTTGGTAGAGAGATTTGATTGGGGAGAAATGGAATTAGAAATATTTCTTTTGTTTGTTTTCCACTTTTCATTTCTATTTCTCTTTCTATTTCTTTAAAACCAGAGAATTCCATTTCTCTTTAAAACAAAGAGAAATCCATTTCTCAGCAGCCTCCACATAGCATGTCACCACCTCGTCTCCGGCCACCACCTCGTCTCCAAGTCTGCAACCGCCACCTCGTCTCCAAGTCTGCAACCACCACCCCGTCTCCGCCGTTCGCAGTGGTGAACACAGAGATGGTAACCGGTTGTAGGTTGCAGGTGGTACGGGTGAACAGAGATTAGGGTTTCAAGTGGTGGTTCGTGGTAGGTTAGGGTTTTCAGATGGTCGGGTGATTGTGGTCGCAGGTGGGTGACAGTGGTGGTGGAAATCGGCGGTGGTCGCAGGTGGCTTCTGATTATCATCATCATCATCGCCACCACAACCACCACCACAAAATCTCCAAAGAGGCAGTGATGACAGATCTGAGCCTCCTTTTTCTATATCTTATGTTCCAAAAATTTGAATCTTTTTAATTTCTTGTGTACTGTGGTTGAAGAAGGGGATTTGGTGGCGGCAGCCGGTGGTGGTGGGCTGTGGTTGAAGAAAGGGCTGTGGTGGTGGTGCTGGTGGTGTGGGGCTGGTGGTGGTGGTGGGGCTGTGGTGGTGGTGCTGTGGTGGTGGTGCTGGTGGTGGTGGGGCTGTGGTGGTGGGGCTGCGGTGGTGAGTGGTGTCAGGTTGGGTGGAGGTGGGGTTGGGTATGGTAGAGTTCTCTGTTTATTTTCTCGTGTACCAAACAAGAGAAATGATTCTCATTCTCCATACCAATTCTCTTTCTTTACAATTCCATTTCCATTTCTATTTTCTCTCCTTTTCCATTCTCTGTACCAAACACCCCCTAAGTATTGTGAGAAACCTTTACCTCTAACTTTGACCTTTGGTCCCCCGTGTTTGAATGTGTACTTGTTTTGGTTGCGAATTTAGAGTAGTTTCAATGTAGCTTCTTCCCATTTTCTTATTTTCTTTCTGTTTTTCTTTCTTTTTTTGGAACCGCAAAAAATATAAAAATAAAAAATTAATAGAACATGGTGAATAAAGTCTTTGTTGCTTCTTCCAATTTGCAGTCTTTTTTTAATAAAGCCTTTGT
Source organism: Bidens hawaiensis (assembly GCF_021521415.1). NCBI lineage: Eukaryota > Viridiplantae > Streptophyta > Magnoliopsida > Asterales > Asteraceae > Bidens > Bidens hawaiensis. The sequence continues at coordinate 777,932 of NW_027491634.1, forward strand.
TATTTCAGTGTTTCTTGACTTGTTGTCTTTCACTAGTTAATAGAACATGGTGAAATTTCTGATCATTTAGGTTTGCATTGCAGAAATATTAATTAAACTTTGAAAGATCATTTAACAATTTTTTTTAATGAAAGCCCGAATCATTGCAAAAACAATGGCTTGTTTCGTATTAAATGACAAGTATACAATCTATAAGACCATTCGTGCCTTCGTGGGGTAAACTCTTCGCTGGCGCTCTGTCCGTCTTCACGTCGGCGCTCTCTCATTTCTCTCTTTAAAGGAGTCACTCCCCCCCTCTCTCTCACATGTCTCCATGACATGAACGTCGCATTGGAGTTGGTTTGGTGAACGGAAGATAGTTTCATGAATGGGTTTTAATACCTAGAAAATATTTTAACAAATGAAAACAACTTTTATATTTTAAGAAAGTTATAATTATATCATAAACATATATATATATATATATATGATGCAGAGTAGCCGTTCGAAAAAAATATATGATGTAGAGTATAAATTACCAAATAGTAGACTAACACGTATTAATGAGGTTGGTGGTCTATTGACTAAGACAAAACCTTTTAGGCTATTATTACATTAGATGACTAACACGTTTTTTTATTTATATAACTCAAAATATAAATAAAAAACGAAAAAAGAAATTAAAAACCCTAATGTTTTCTCCGTCATTCTCGTTAAAATAAACGACTAAAAGACATAATGCTGAGATCAAAGACGCAATCACGTAAATGAACAAAAGACACAATTATAACTAAAAAAACACAATAGATCGCAAAATATAACACAATGCGAAGCAAAATATAACACAATGCTAAGTAATATAACACAATATTAAGAAAAAAAGGCATAATCAGTAACGAAAATAAACATAAAACACAATGATGAACAAAAAGACACAATGATCTTTTTTCTCTCAGCTTTGTGTCTTTTTTTTTAAATGAGGAAGATGGTGAAAACATTTTTGTGTTTTTAGTTTTTCATTAAATTTTGAGTTATAATTTTTTTTTAATTTTTATAGGGTTTATATATATATATATATATATATATATATATATATATATATATATATATATAATTCTTCTCATTATTTTTATTTTTGTCCCCATTTTAGCAAACTTTGGCCCTGTAATGATAAGATTATTCATATATATATGGTAAGTGTTATTTTTTTATGATGTATATAAATCACTTGAAGAGGGTGAATTAGCGAAACGATATAGAAAGTTCGTAGATGAGAAAGACAACAAGCAACAAAACACAAGACTAACGGCAGCCACATATCAGTCAAAAGGCTACTGCTTTATCGCTCGTCAACACCGCCACTATTTCCTTAATTTTTTTATTTCGATTTTCTATAGCAGTGTTCGTTCTTTATATGAGTCATGTATTTTTTAGTTTGTTATAGCTTTATCATTAATTAATTATTATTTGATATTTTGGCATGTGAGATTATATCTGTATATTATCATCAAACATTGTAATATATAATTGGTGCACGTAAATAGCAACTCTATACTTCAGATTATTAAACATATTATTTAGGGATAAAACTATTAAATACTCAAAACACATGTAGCGTATTACAGGAACCGCCATTACTTATTTAAGGGAATAAAAAAGTTGACAATTAGAATTTAGAATCACTAAAACATACTCATTTAAACATATGTGAGTAAAAAGGTCAAAGTATATATGTATGAGAGGTTTGTTAGTGACGATGTCGATCTAGATAAGAAGCCATTAAATCACTACCAAACATATTAATTCAAATCACAAGATGCATAGTTGCTCATGATCGGTTTGTAATTGCTAATTAACTACTTATACGAGTGGTGATATGTTGGATCATGAACTAAGAAGACAAGTTGCATTTATTCATATATGATATTAGTTGCTGGTGTAAAACTTACGTTGTTATTCCTGTAACATTCGTTAATTTTCAAACCAAAAAACCCAACCAATTTAAAATGTTTGATGTATTTCGGACCTTCAGTTATTATTAAAGGTGGTAAATATATTGAATATGATCATTATGTTGTTTATGATTTTCATGATGTTTTATTAATATTATTATTATCTCAAGCATTAAATTTAAGTCAAGATCAATTCAATTCGTTTATGTTTTGATTACATTTCAACTATTATTCTTTCATTAATTGCAAATTTTGAATATTCAACTATATTTATTTATTTTGACCAATTCTATGACTTTTACCCATAAGACTTGTCTTTTGACTTGGTTTAGAAGCTTTTTAATTCACCTAAACTATATAATGTATACATCTTTACCTTCATCAATTATTGGTCAAACCATTTAATTCCATCATTAACTTTTGCTTAAGACTTGGCTAAAGACTAGCTTGACCAATTAATACGGTCAAGCATTGTTATTAACGACTCTTGAACTATAAATTCATGTCCTACCTTTGCAAATCCTTCACCACAACCCAATTAACTCTCACTCATGCTCTAGCTCTCTTTTGGTGTTAAAGTCCAAGTTTGACCAAGAAAGTCAAACCGTTCAAGTTCTTCTTTTTATTTATTATTCCATCCTCGGATAATTTATTATTTTATGTAAAACACATCATGTTGTCATCACCACATTGTCACCTAATGTCGACAGTTATGGTTGTGTATCACTATCGCTTGTCGGCTCGTTTAATGTTCAGTTAAAAAAAAGTTTTATGTTAAAAAAAAACTAACCTTTGCAAAACTAATAAAACCAAACCAAACATTTTCAACATGTCACTTCATCTTATCATTTCAAATATGTTAGACATAAACCCGACTCAAAACCGAGCTCATGTTTGACCAAAAATGAACCACTCAATTAACTTGTTTGCTTAAATAATAATCGGTTCGACAACAAACCGAACTCATTAAAATTAACTAATAAATATTATAACATATATTTTCTCAAAAACTAAAATAGATTGACTAAAAGTTAAGTAATTAACTTGTTTTTCTTTTAACTTACAAAAATAGAATAAAATTTTATTTTTAACAAACTTTTTATTCATGAATTTATAAGTCGAACATGTCGGCCATCTTTTTTTTCTTTCTTATCTTTCCTCAAACTCATTTTTAACCCTAGTTATTTTCTTATCTAAGGTCGCTCATTGAACCAAACTTTGTCGGTTCACTCGATTAAGACATCTTCGCTTATTTTCTCTTTTCCCGCTAAGTAACATGTGAGTTTTCATAACCCCTTTTTACTTTTACACGTTACACGTTTTGGGGTGTTGCACGTCCAAACTTGGCTTTCTTGTGCCAAACTAAAATTCACATGCGTGTCTTGTATGTATTTGTTTTGTATCATATTGCTTGTAAACTGTGTGATTATATGTGCTAGTTGTTTATTGTTTTTGTTGATGGATACACATACTCATAGTGGGAGGGTCCGACAGGACGCACCTGCACCGTCCATTTGTTAATGGCGGTATCATAAACATACTCATAGTGGGAGGGTCCGACGGGACGTACATGCGCCGTCCATTTTTAAATGGCGGTATCATTATCATTATACTATACTCCAAGTAGCTCGGCGAACGGGGGTTCCTTAGTAGATTTGACTTATGTCAAACGAACGGGAATATCATGTATTTACTTTTCTTTTGCTTTATGATTGAGACGATACATCTTGACTTGTGAATTTTTACTCTTTTCGTATTATATATATGCAAAACTTATGAATTCTCACCAACATTATTGTTGACAAAATATATTATTTTAAACTTGTTGCAGGTTATTAGTTAGACCATTAGGTTATTAGAAACATGTCATAATGAAATTTCAAAGTTATTGTATCGCGTATTTGTGATGTAATGAAATGAAATGAATATAATTATTGTCGCTTTAATAGCGTTACGAGATTTTAAGTGATCTGTACGTTACACCCAGGCGTATTCCGCTTAAAGCCGGTGTCACACCCCGACTTAGGGCCTAGGCGTGACACTCATAGTTGGTACCTGGTTTGAAAATATATCAGAGTTGCGGGTTATTTGCGAAAGTCTTTGATTATAATAAAATATTAATTTATTTGAAAATCTATTAGATAATAAATATTCAAGTATTTTTTGTTTACAAACCTTTATTATTGTTTACAATATTTTATTTATTTATTTAAAAACTGAGCCATCTTCATCTACGAGTATCTAACTCCACCAATGACTCTTATGCTTTGCTATCTGTACTATGCTTGCTTTCCTGTAATGTGGGGAAAAATACGTCAGCGATATGCTGGTGAATCGTTGACTCTAAAAACATTTTAAATAACAATTATAATACAAATATAGTTTTCTTGACATTGCTCAGCAGAAATATTTCTATATCCGGTATTGTGACACTGCCCTACACACACACAAGTCTCCGAGCCACGTAGCCCATTCCGGAGAAACTATACATTAGCCCGTGGCCACGTAGCTTTTGACTGTTTAGGCTTAACGGTTATGTTTGGATCCAGACACATGTGTATTCGGTCTGAGTTTTTTTATTCTCTACTTTGTATTATAAAGTTTTTTAAAGATCACGTAATCTCATGTAAATTTTTGACTAACTCTATAAGACAACAACCTGTCAATCTTATAGAGTATAAATATGTTTGACTATTTATAAAGGTTTAACGTATTCACGACGTTATAAAATACGTCAGCGATATGCTGGTGAATCGTTGACTCTAAAAACATTTTAAATAACAATTATAATACAAATATAGTTTTCTTGACATTGCTCAGCAGAAATATTTCTATATCCGGTATTGTGACACTGCCCTACACACACACAAGTCTCCGAGCCACGTAGCCCATTCCGGAGAAACTATACATTAGCCCGTGGCCACGTAGCTTTTGACTGTTTAGGCTTAACGGTTATGTTTGGATCCAGACACATGTGTATTCGGTCTGAGTTTTTTTATTCTCTACTTTGTATTATAAAGTTTTTTAAAGATCACGTAATCTCATGTAAATTTTTGACTAACTCTATAAGACAACAACCTGTCAATCTTATAGAGTATAAATATGTTTGACTATTTATAAAGGTTTAACGTATTCACGACGTTATAAAAAGGTTGAACGTATTCACTTGTACTGATGATGTGATTGTGTGAAAACCTTTCTTGATTGCGACTGATTGTTAACCTATAAACAAATAGGTTTGAATGATCACCTTGATGGTGTTTCTTGATTAGACTGCAGACTATAAGTCTGGTTTTAACTAGGGTTGGCATATCGTGTATACCCGTACATGATAAGACACGAACACGATAAGACACGGACACGAAATGGGTATACCTGTACACGACACGAAAACTTTTCATGTACCTGTATCCTAAACACGAACACGAACCTGTTAATACCTGTAATACACGATAATACACGATAAGAGTTGTTTAGTAACACATATTTGACAACCTGTTTAGGGAATAATAGGTAGGTAAAGATTAATAACTTACCAAGTAAGAGGAAGCACCGGCGGGCGGCGGCGGCTCTGACAGCAGAGAGGAGAAAGTCCGGTGAGGAAGTGGTGGTAGCGGAGGAATCACCGGCGGGTGGAGAGGGGCGGCGGGCGGAGAGGGGTTTGTCCAGATAAGTGGTGGCGGCGATGGAGTGAATGTGGATATCTAATATCTGAATGTGGAAAGTGGAAACGTGAGTTAGGGTTTGGGGATAATAATAGTTTATAATTATAATATTATATATATTTTTAACTATAAAAATTTAACCAGGTACTTACAGGTTTTTACCTGTTTAGACACGAAAATTAACAAGTAAATTCGTGTCTACCTGTTTAGTACACGAAACCTGTTAAGGCCTTACCGTTACCTGTTAAGGTCGTGCAGGTACGTGTCGTGTATTCGTGTCTCGTGTATAAATTTCCAGCCTTAGTTTTAACCTTGATTAGGTTTGTGAATGTTTGAAATCATGATTGTATTGGTGCGACGTTTGGTATAGCATGCTTTGGCCTAATAGGGTTTATCACGTTGGCAAACTTCTCCAGGTAAGTAAACGGGTCCCGTGGTTGATTGGGATGTGTACGAATTACTTACCTTAGGCAAGAAGAGTCTACTAATGATATCCTCCTTCTAGTTACTACATGCCCGTCAAAATATATATTGTGTATAACATTATCATCATCAAAATAATGTTTATCGATAACTATTTGTGAATGCTTTTGAAATACTTTTCAAGGTTAAAGGCCTTAGCTTTGACTGAGTCTAAACTTAATATAATATAATTGACAATAACTTAGACTTAGATCCTACCTTAGTGAATGCTTGAAATACTTATGCTAAGGCAGAACGATTGCTTAGTTTGGCAGAACTTCGCCCCTAACTCGCTTAACTGCTCTACGGCTCGTTAACACTTCAATACTTGTACAAACTTCAAGAAAACGGAGCTCGAAACTTCTCGGCAACATGGTACATTATCCAATGTTAACTATGTGAAGTGATGGTGAATGTGGGATGAATGAGCTTCAAACCCATAGCCCCCTTTTATAGGCAAAGTTTTGGGGATCGTTGCGTAGCACGATGGGCCTTTCCTTAGGCAATCGCGTAGTTCGACGCTGCAATTGACGAGGTGTTGCCACGTGGTTGGCCACGTGGCCCTGATTACTTAATAGGGTCATCGCGTAGCGCGATGCCTTCTAGATCCTGGACCATCGCGTAGCGCGGCGCCCCCTTTTTCAGAATTTCTAGGGATGGCATCGCATAGAGCGATGATCAAATATGTTCATCAATCGCGTAGCGCGATGGGTCTGAAAACCCAAAATTTTTATTTTAACCCCTTTAAGTTTCAGAATTGTTATTTTTGACCCAAAATTGAACAGGGTATTCCCGATATGTTATAGTCAGGGTGTTACAGATTGGTATCAGAGTCGTAACTATAATTATACAGATTGGTATAATTATAGTTAATTTTAGGGCCCAAACTGCATGTATACTCTATGTGCTATGTGCTCGCACTTACAAGTTCATGCATTTGCTTTTATTTATATTTATAATATTTCATAATGTCGCATGCACACATGTTCACACACAACATCATAGTTTTCAGAGACGCTTATAATCTAGTTATCTCAAATGTTGTAATATATGCTATTAAATTGGCTAAAAATATCTTTTATATATCTATTTTTATGTCATATAAGCCTTATTGATACGCTAAGAGGCTTTTTTAACATGACTAGCTAGAGGGTATAACAATATTATTGTGATTTCTCTTCTTATATTCCCAAAATATAAATTCCAAAATTTTGTTTAGCTTTATTAAAAAAACAAAAAAACAAAAATTGCTTTATTTGCACACACACTCTCCCCCTATAAATTGCAAGATCTTCCCACAAGTTCCCTACTACTTACAACGTGTGTCACACATAATCTTATATCATCAGTTGAACTAGAAAACAAACATTCTAGTCTTGTCTGTTTTTTCTGTTTGTCGGGCAAAACTAGAATAAGATGCCTGAACTTAACCCAAACAAGCAAGCTCCTACTCCCACAATAATCCCAACTCCATCACCATCCCAATTTCATTCACCCTCACCATCTATTTCCATTCCAATGACCCCGAAGAGCCCGTTCATCACACGTGTCATGACGCCATTGGCTAGCCCCATGAAGAAGGCCATGGAAAGCATGCAAGGCTATTTGGAGTTCACCAAGCTCAATCCGCATGACGAATGGCTTCCCATCACCGAATCAAGAAATGGAAACGCGTTTTACGCAGCATTTCATTCCCTTAGCTCCGGAATTGGAATCCAAGCTCTTGTCCTTCCCCTTGCCTTCACCGCGCTTGGCTGGTAAGTAGCTCAATTCCTAACTATCACATACACACACTCTACACCTAACTTTCATACACACTCAATCATCACCTAACTTTAAACCAAAATTAAATACCACTTTTCATCGCTCCTTTCGAGGGTGGTATATATAGCGGTAAACACCTGATTCCCCTCTAGAAACAGTCTCAGGTAACTGGTTTATATGATCTCGTTGATTAGCAGGGTATTGACGGGGTCCCATAAGTTTTCTGATAACAGGTTCTCATAAAATGAACTTTTACAGGATTTGGGGGATAATAAGTTTGTCTACATTTTTTGTGTGGCAAATGTACACACTTTGGCTTTTGATTCAACTCCACGAATCACCTTCTGGAGCTCGATACAGCCGATACCTATGGCTTTCCATAGCTACTTTCGGTATGCTTCCTTTCAAGTTCATGCGAAAACTCGAATTCACACAACTATAATAAATCAATAATATGATCATAACTTGATATGTATATTATATAATTCAGGTGAGAAGTTAGGGAAGTTAATGACATTAATACCAACAATTTACCTCTCAAGTGGGACATGCATAACCCTAGTCATGATCGGAGGAGCCACGTCAAAACTTCTTTTGAACACCATCGTTGGGAATACACTCGAGGACAAAAACAACACCCCATTATCCATGATCGAATGGTACCTTGTGTTCACATGTTTGGCAGTTGTGTTGTCGCAACTGCCAAACTTAAACTCCATCGCTGGAGTTTCATTAATTGGTGCAATTGCATAAGTCTCGTATTGCACCATCATATGGGTAGTATCAGTGATCGAAGGAAGGCCTGTTGGTGTATCGAATGAGCAACCGGAGAAGGTGTTGGGAGTTGCTAGGGTTTGTGATGTTCTAAATGCTCTTGGCATCGTGGCTTTTGCTTTTAGAGGCCATAATTTGGTGCTTGAAATACAGGTTTGTTGATTTATTTTGTGCACAAAATGTTGATGTCTTGCATGGTTTCTCTTCTTTGACGTATATATTTATTTGAAAGACACTTAAAAATCTGTTAAAAATTGTCACAAAAAAATTTCGCATCTTAATTTACAAGTGTTTTGAGGGTAATTAGAAATTATGACACCAAATTATAATTATATATAACAAAAATTGGATTTAATAACCTAAACTTTGAAATATTGGCCAATAATAATTTATATTGACAATTTAACCAATAACACTCGCTTGAACGTTTTAAAAATGATTTACAACTTTTTAATTGAATAAAAAGTTGGTCAATTACTTAAATGCATGTTATGGAAAGACTTAGTTACTTTTACGTATGTTAAATTAAGATTCATTTGCAACGAAAATGAAAGTTAAGATTAAAATTAATCAAATTGTAAGCATGCATTATCCTTGACCAATATGGCAATATTTTATAAATTGGATAATTAAATCTAAATTTTTTTTTAATTTAATATTGATTTGTATTGAAAAGTAGGTTTTTATTTCGATCCTGGTTTTGGTGCATCAGACGTGTTTCCAATCAAGTACGCGTCATAAGTACAGTGTTTCTACTTTGGTACTTTATTATGTAGGGGGCTTTTATGACTTTAATAGTGCTAATATAAAAAAAATTTGGGAAAATTTCCAAAATAGCCCTTTTTATAGAGAGAAATCTCAAAATAGCTTTTTTCTTTTTTCCTTAAAATCTTTTATAATTTGGATTGTCAAGACGTATTGGGAAAAGATAAAAATAAAAACGAGATTTCGAAAGAAAGTCAGGTAAAAGACGAGATTTTGGGAAATAATGTCAGTAAAGTCCAAATTATTTGTAATCTTGGAGCAAAAGTTCAAATTTTTCAAAAACTTTTTTACTCAAAAAAACCGTCTTGAGAGACTGTTTTTTTATATTTCCTACATTTCCCATCCAAATTTTCAAATTCTTGGAAAATTATATTTTTTACAATTATACCCCTGAACCACCATCACCACCTTGAACCACCACCATCACCAACGCCGTCGGCCCCACCCCATCACCACCACCGTCACTACCACCATAGCCCCCTCCACCACCACCACCGCTGGAATCTCACCACCACCGTACATTTGATACAAATATTTTTTTAAGCAGACAAAATGAACCAATAATTGACCTTTTAAAAAATGAAAAATGAAAAATAAAAAAATGAACATTTTGTAATATGACACAAAATATACCTGGGTGACTCTATAAGGGAACAGCAATAGCAGATTCACCATTAAATAGCAATTCCCAAAATACCCCTTTCAGTTTGTTGAACTCTGATGGGATTCTGCAACTACTGCTGTTATTCTTGCAAGAATCTTTATCAACTCTTGTTTTAAGGATTAAATTTTCTTTGTCTTGCTAGTGACGGTGGTGGTGATGGGGTGGGGCCAACGGCGTCGGTGATGGTGGTGGTTCAAGGTGGTGGTGGTGGTGGTTCAAGGTGGTGATGGTGGTTCAGGGGTATAATTGTAAAAAGTATAATTTTCCAAGAATTTAAAATTTTGGACGGGAAAGGTAGGAAACATAAAAAAACAGTCTCTCAACACGGCTTTTTGAGTAAAAAAGTTTTTGAAAAATTTGAATTTTTGCTTCAAGATTACAAATAATTTGGACTTTACCGACATTATTTCCCCAATTCTCGTCTTTTACCTGACTTTCTTTCGAAATCTCGTCTTTATTTTTATCTTTTCCCAATACTTCTTGACAGTCCAAATTATAAAAAAATTTTGAGGAAAAAATGACTATTTTGGGACTTCTCTCTCTAAAAGGGGCTATTTTGGGAATTTTCCCAAAAAATTTACATAATTTTTAAATGTGAAAAGGAAATGGAAATTAAATTTTAGTACATCAACATTCTTAAAATAATTAAAATATACGAATTTCATAATAAAATTGAAACAAAAATGGTTAACCTTAATCTGTTTAAACCAAAGGACTTCTAGTCCAATGGTATTTTGATGGTGGGATAAGACTTAGTGACTATAAGGTCCAGGGTTCAAATCTCACAAAAGGGGGGTTTTTCTCAAATATTGAGTTTCCTCCTGAGTGATCCAAATTAGTCAACCTTAATCTGTTTAAATTTGATTAAATATATATTCAAACATAAAAAGAGTATAAATGTTATGCACATCTAGCCAACAAATTTAGAAAATTTATTATTTAAAATCAGATTATGAGACTTTTCAATGATAAATTAAAGAATATATTAACATGATATAATTAATATTAAATATTAACTTATTTTCATATGTTAAAGTTGCATTATTATCCTTTAATCATGATTGCCAAAACAATTATCCTTACTTTCAACTCAAGTTACTTTATTAAGTGCTAAAACACATTTGAATACATATATAAAGTTTCTTTTATTAAAGTTATAGTGACCTATTAGAAGAACCCTTGAGACTCATCACGTCATACTCGTACACAGATAAAGTCATTATTTAATATTTATAGTACAATTCAATTCGATTTGAAAGCTTGCCTTTAGGATGGCATTTACATTTTAACTATTTAGTAATACTAATACATTATTATTATTATTATTATTATTATTATTATTATTATTATTACCCAAAAAAGTGAATCTAAAGTAAAGTTTACGACTTTAGAATTGATCTAGATAGATTCAATCCGTTTCATGTTGAACTAACAAACCTAAATAAGCTGTATTTAAGTCAACATAATGGGTTTTAATGATTCAGATATTTAACCTTGTTTCTAAAAAGTACTTTTTAAGTTGATTAGATGGTTTCAACAAGCTTTGTCAACCCGCAAATTCATATTATTTCAGGTTCATTTGTTGACAGTTGACACGATTTTTATTATTGTGTCTTTTTGTGTGTATGTCAAGTTTGACACTCAAACGCAAGTCATGGTTAGCCTTATTTTTGCTATCACTGATAACCGTATATAATGATGTAGGGTACAATGCCTTCAAGCTTAAAGCAGCCATCAAGAGTACCAATGTGGAAAGGTGTAAAATACGCGTATCTTATCATCGGAATGTGTCTGTTTCCTGTCGCCATTGGTGGCTATTGGGCCCATGGAAACCTGGTACGCATCACTTAATTATACCATACAAATACAACCACTCACTGCACACACTTCAATTACAACCTTAAACGCACCATGTACGGTCACTTATTGTGCAAACATATTGATGCAGATGCCTACAACCGGAGGCCTGTTAACCGCATTATACAAATACCACGGACAAACAACCTCAAAAGCAATCCTAGAATTAACAAGCATCCTCGTCATCATCAACTGTCTCACATCTTTCCAAATATATGCGATGCCCGTTTTCGACAACTTGGAATTAAGGTATGTGACTAAAATGAACGGGCCATGTCCATGGTGGGTCCGGGCAGGGTCTCGGGTTTTCTTTGGTGGACTAGCGTTCTTTGTTGCGGTTGCACTCCCATTATTACCGAGCCTAGCGGGCCTTATTGGAGGCATTGCATTGCCCATAACTTTAGCATACCCGTGTTTTATGTGGATTGTGATGAAGAAGCCCGGCCCGTATAGCAAAATGTGGTGGTTGAATTGGGTGCTCGTGTGTTTAGGAATGTTATTAAGTGTTCTACTTGTTTTCGGGGCCATTTGGACTATAGTGACTCAATGTATCGAGGTTCACTTCTTTAAGCCCGAGTGAAAAATAACTATCTAAAGCATTAAGAGTTGTACAACATAAGAAGTTTGCGATTCCAAGCTAATGTAAGAGTTAATTCGTCTATAAAATAATAGGTTTCATCTTACATCTATTAGATATACAAACAGGTACAAGAGGTGACGATTTCAATCCGTCTGCTTGTTAATGGGTTGTTTGTTCTAAACGAGACAAGTCTGAAAGCATCGTTAAAAGGGGATGGGTTAAATGTGTATATTAAGTTTGAATCTTGAAAGTGTGACTACTTATTAAATTGTTTTTGTCAAGTACTTGACTTTAATTGTAAATACTTTGTGTTTTGAATCTTTTGATCAATAAGGAACCCAGCCCAGCTTATAACGACCCATACACTGTTCAAAGAGCTCGTAGCTTGATTGCTCAAAATCGGCCTGTTTATAAATGGGCCTCACAGAGTCAGCTCAATCTGTAAACAAGTCAAATCAGCCCAATCTGTAAGCAAGCTGAGCCGACTCGATCTATAAACGAGCCAAGCCTGAGCCAAAGTCAGCCCAGCTCGTTAGCTCAGCTCGTTTACAACCGTATGTACTAAAAGGAGCCAATTTCCAACCCTAACCCTTTCTGATACGTTACCCACCTGATCCACTCATCTTTATCACCTCTAAACATTACCCAACATTTCAAGCAAAAAGACTATGATAACACAGAGCATGCTAAAACAGTCAAGTTAGAAGTCAGCATAGCATATAATCAGCATACCTGAAAAGGCATGAAAAAGAATCCAAACTCGAATGCAATGAAACCTGAGATAACACAACACAACAAAACAATCAAAGCGGTCGCAACAATTTCCATTCTTTAATCATCATTTGCTTCAATTGCAATTACAAAACATAATAAACCGAGAAAAGGGGAAGACCGTATAAATGGTCAAAACTTGTTGCAATTTACAAAATAAAATTGTTAAGTTTCTACATTGATAAAGGAAGAAGCATCCTTCGTTTCTTTTTCTGGGCCAATTTTATTCGCTTTGTTACCTTCATAGATACTAAGAGTAACAATGTGACAGTTGCTAAACCAAATCCGAGTTTCATATGCCTGAAATATAATGAAACTGCAGAGAAAACGAAAAAAGCTAGAATCACAAGTTCCCATATTACAAACACCACTACGTCCACCCTGCACGTCCAGTAATGAAAAAAAAGGAGGTATTCAGATAATATTTACATAATAATTTTTTAAATGAAACGTATAACAAAACAAATGATAACATACTTGAGATTGTAAGTCAAACATCTTAGCTTTTACAATAAAAAAAGTGCAGTTACATTTTAGCAAACTAGCAAACGAGCCTTTCACATGTATAGAAATAGGAAGACATAGCTACCAATAAACAATATTTTTCATGTGAACCCACTAGATAGAAGTATGCATTAAAATCATTAGCTAGAGGCAAACTATCACTTGGGTACTATTTTCAAACATTTTAATTTCCAATCTTCCAAGATTTAAGTAAGCGCAAATATTATAAGCAAACAACATGCATTCTATTTTTTCAAACAAAAGTCCCTTTATAAGGTTTTGCACGTTAAAGTCCCTATACCTGTTAAATTTGAATAAAACCATGAATTTTTTTATACAACTTGGAACTGATACATCCAGTTGCTTTGCTTACATGTCTATCTCTTTTCTAGCGAGGCTTCTATTTTTTTTATCCTAGTTATTTTTTTAAACAACTTGGATGTACTGGTTTCAAGTTGTTTTAAAAAAAAATAAAACTTTGTTCAAATTTAACATGTAATGGGACTTTAATGTGCAAAAAACTGTTGGCACTTTGTGAGAAGAAACAGAAAGTATGTTGATTTTTTATGCCAATTGTCCTTAAAAGTAATAAACAAAATGAACCGATACAGAACATTTATTAATAGTTACTACGAGAGAAAGAGATATATTTGAATTTTGGCTATACCATCCATATTCAACTCTATTGTTAATTTTCAACACCAGGAATACTTATATTCCAAGTGTTGTGAAACTAAGTTTCCAGGTGGGTTGATCACAAATGTAATAAAGTAATCAACTTTGTATCAATATTTTTAAAACCTAAACATATGTCACCATGATCAATTGGAAGTCGTTTAAATTTCCAGAAGGTTAATAGAATATATTTAACATTGCTTAAAGTAGGAAATTAGGTAATGTTACAAGTGACTATGAATCCACTTGTATGTTTGAAGCTAAAGCCCAATTATCAATTGTCGATTGTTCATGTTTTATGCATCACAATTTGAACTTAAAGAGGATGAAATCCAAATGTTAGCATCTAGCATAAAACATAAGTACTCGGTCGATTGGAAAACTAAAAAGTAAAATCATGGATTATCATAAAGCAATCAGTTTTGATCACAAAGAACACTCGAAAGTAAAAACGTACAATCCTACATCTATCAAGAACCTAATTCGATCATGAGTGTATGTATTTATAAACTACAACTATCTCTCTCATGAGAATGAACCTATTGGAAAGAATAGCCTGGTTCTAACTTCTATCAACAAAAATCAGTAAGACACGTGCTGCAAACTTCCTACATACTTAGGCAACCAGTATAGGTCCAATTAAAATATCAATGAGATGTTAACAAGGCTGGCAAACATTGCAGGTCACAATTACATATAAATGACAGTTTTCCAGTGTCGTAAAACTCGCTAGTTGGGCCCCGCACGGGGTGGGGCTCGACTAGTGATAATCAGATTAATATTTGATATGTAGCTTTTGTTGTACACACAGACACACACACATACAAAATTTTATGTGTAATTTTAAAAAAAAATTCAACGATTTTGACCAACTCTGGCACATTTCTGGCCGTTTTTGACCCATTTTCACCGAGTTTAAATTAATGGTCTGATAAGGTGAAATTTAATCAGTAACTCACAGATCAGCTATTAATCCCGATTTTCACAGCCAGTTCACCATGAAAATGAAACCTTACACCTATATTTTCACATAAATATACGAAATTAAACCAATTCAACACCAAAAACAACAACCAGCAATCACTATTCAGATAACCTTCATTTCAATTATAAGCTTCCTCCTCAGAATTACAGTATAAACAATTAATCATAAACCAATTAATCAATTCACACAAAATTACACCAACGAAACCCTAACCCTAACAAACAGATCAAATCACCTGGAAGAAGAAGATAAATTCGAAGTAGACGAGAAGAACGACATCGATGCCCAATCATGCTTGGATCGAATCTGATACTCTCTAAGCTGATCCACGAGATTGGATCTTGTAATCCTCTGTCCAGAATAATAATTAGCACTTCCACCACCAACAGCAGCAGAAGCAGATGTGTTGTTGTTGTTGCTGTCTTGCGGCATGGATCCGGATCGCGGTAACATTTTGACGGTACCGCCACCGCCTCGATCTCTATCTACGGATGACCTGTACACGTTTGATTGGATCATATACAATTGAATCTAAAGGATTGATTGATCATCCACGGCGGCCAAGAAGAAGAAAATGGTGGACAGGTTTCGGTTTCGGTTTCGGTTTCAACCACCGGCGGATGGAACAGGAAGGAGAGGGTGGTGTTTGTTTGTTTTGGTTTGGTGGTGAATGACGGGAATACCCTTGGGTTGGATGGATTTGAGTCGGGTGACGGGTATGGGACCAGGTATTAGATATGATTTTACAGTCAGGTATAAGATTAATATTATTGATTTTACACTTACAGGATCACAAAAGTATTTATAAGACTGTTTAGACAATTTTAGTTTAACTAGTTATAGTCTAAGACTAGGTGGATACTAGCGATTAATCGAGACAAATCAAGATTAATCGGAACGGATTTTAATGTATAATTTTTCTGTATGCATGCATGCATGTTTATATTTTGAATTTCCATTTGTATATATATACACAAACACATTTTGGCTGAAAGTTGGTTTGAGTCTTGCTAGAAACCACTGCTTTTAGCCGAAACCGTTGATTTTGGGCAGAACCTCGTTAGAAAAGGCCGAATAAGTCTGATTAATCCCAATTTTTCCGGATTTGACCATTGATTGATTAATTAGACGATTAGCCCAAAATTAATAGATGGGATGGGGACTAGCGATTAATCGGGGATTAATCAACGCCTAGTTGGAATTTTTACAACACTACATGAGATAGTGACCAAAACGAACAAGTCGTAAACCTAAACTAAGTATCTGGCATGTAGGAAGGATGTTATTCGTCTGGTAACGGTTCAACTAGTCCATGCAAATTATCGCTAAGCCCTACACACCCACATAAGTTATTCGAGTCAGTTGTAATAGTTATAGTAGTGTCTGGTGACACATTTTGTCTGATAAGAAGTAATTAAAAAAATAGTTGAAAATTTTGTCTCGTAATTTATGTGTGTTCGTAATAACACTTTGACTCGATTGACTTATAGGCAACGCGTATAAGGCTAAACGGTATGAAAACGTGAAGAGACAATCTGAAGCCGACGAGAACACCGCCCATGGCCTTCAAGAGGCAGCAATTCGGACCGTTAATATTAATTATTATTAACAAACATAGGTTGTGGATAAACGATTATTTAACCGTCTTATACACTATACATGGCCTTCAAGAGGTAGCAATTCGGACCGTTAATATTCAACAATTATTGTTAACAAACATAGGCTGTAGATAAACGATTATTTAACCGTCTTATACACTATAGAAGAAAAATGCTTAGAAATTGATCATCAGTCATAACCGGTTATCGATAGTAAAATATTCGTTAATAATAAGTTGCCATTAACCATCAATAATTTGGTGCATTAGTGAGACGATGACAACTGACATATGATCTCATCAAGTAACAACTTGCTCATTGGGAATTTAATAAGAATGCTAATCCTCTCTTGATCTATCGAAAAAAATACCATGTAAAATCTCATTCGTAAAATAGGGTCTTGACTCTTGATACATTGAAAATGTCTGCATTTTACAGATTTACTCTTTTTTTTTCATAGGTACAGGCACGGTAAAGTTTAACCCGTCTGTTCTCCGTCATTATTATTAAACCTTAAGAATCAGTTATTACACTTACAATTACAAAAAATTTTAAAAAATTTCCACAACTCTCCTTTTTGAGATTTCTAAGTACTTTCCTTCATGGCAGCTTCTTAAGATTCGTATAAATGTAAGTTAATATTCCAACTTCATTACATAAGTATACCATCAAATATAATAATACTACACACTATATTATAATTTATAATCTTATATACAATGAATAACAGGCCATATCCGATTATCTGAGGTTATAATCCGGGACACATTTCTTGGTAGATAAGAAAAATATATTTTTTAGAAGCCTAAATATTTTATTTTAATGCAAAATCATAGTACAGATTCTTCGTACACACGAACCCTCATTGGTCGAAACTCATTTCAATAACTTAGTAACTTAATCGCGTCAACAACGTGTCAAATGCTCCTATAAATTTAAAACCCTCGCAGCTCTTCATTCACACACACCATCAAATCCTTCAAACTCAATTTTCTTTATTTGTATTGCTAAGTTCCATTTTGCTTTGATCATGTCCAGCACGGTGAATAAGTGTGAAGAGTTTGAAGAGAAAGTTGAGGTCTTTGAACCGGAATTGAAATCGGAGGAGAAGAAGGAAGGTTTGATCGATAAGCTTCACCGATTGGATAGTAGTTCCAGCAGTGTAAGTTAATTTTTCATCTTGTTCAATGTATACTCTTGATCAAATATATGCTTGTAAAGTATTTATGCATATAATAGAACTGGTGGCAGTTGAAAATATTCATACATCAATGTTATTGATTTTCTTATAACTAGAGTCCAAATAATATGTATAAATTTAAAGTATTACTCACAACTATGCTATGTGGTTTTTATAGTTTTTATCACGTTATTGGTTATAAAGAAATGTCCATCTCTGTATAGACTGTATGTGATTGGTTACATATTAAGAATATATGGTGTTTTTAATGAGACATATAAGACGGTTACATAAGCACATGTGACATACATCATACATAATGATTTGCATACGCGATTGTACATGAGATCTTTGATTCGATCGTTCCAACACACTTGTTAATGGAGGTTTATGAATTTTATTATTCTTGAAGTTATTGTTGAAATGTTTTATGTTTATAATCTATATACAGTCTAGTGATGAGGAGTGTGAGGACGGTGAGAAGAAGAAGAAAAAGAAGTCACTGAAGGTGAAGATTAAGGAAAAGATTAACGAGTGTAAAGATAAGAAGAGGAAAAGAACAAGAAGCATGAAGCCGAGACATATGTCCCAATAGAAAAACACGAAGAATTAGGGAGAAAGGATTTATGGAAAGATTAAAGAGGAACTACCTGTGGTCATAAGAAGACCGATGAGGAGCATGCTCCTCCACCTCCGGCGACACTTGGTGAGGAAGGTGAACATAAGGAGAAAAAAGGTATTTTCAAGAAGATCAAAGAGAAAATTCCGAGTTATCATTCAAAGAGTGAAGAAGAGAAAGAAAAAGTAAAAGGGTGCGACTAATTACGGGTATATATTTAAAATCATAATGGTTTGTAGATTTAATTATGTTTTCTTGCTATTTTTTTTAATATGCTTTTTGGTGTGCGTGTGTGTTTTTCATGTTATTTATTTGGAATGTCTAATATGTTTTATGGATTTTGATTACAACTTACAGTGTCAAGTCTAATACATTTGTGTATTATGTAATGGAGATCACACGCGACAACCCGTCTGCCCACCACCTCCGTCTTGATGCCTCATCTTCTTCGAGGAATGCTCTAACACAACTTTTCACACACATTCACAACCTTCTCCAATCCAATCTTTCAATTTGCGCTGCATTACAACTCAATGCATACGGTTATGGTGATGATGATGGTGATGTTGTTTAGGAACAACCCTAAAAGTAGGAAAATCAAACTTTTATTGTCAAACTTGGTTTCTTTCCCCACACCCATCAAGTACACACAATACACATTCGATACAAAAGTCAAAAACCATAGGAAACCCATCAAATACACACAATACACATTCAATGCAAAAGTCAAAAACCATAGGAATTCAGCAGCCACAATATAGGAATCCATTACAAAAGAAACAAGCATTACAAAAGTCAAAAACCAAAAAAGTCAAAAATCAAAACAAGAGTTCAAACAATTTGATTCAAATTAACCAAAATAGGAGTTCATTCAAATTAACTCGGTCTGAAAGGATCAGGATTTGTTCTTTTTCGAGAGCCTCTCCTACATTCAGGTTCATTCTCTCTTTTCTTGGGCCGTTTACCACTCAGAATCAACCTGTCAACTGGTTTTCTATTTCTAGAACCTTTTCGGCCCTTTTTCGCAGGGCCTTTCCTAAATTGAGGTTCCTTCTTACTTTTCTTGGGTCCTTTACCACTCAGCCGCAACCTATGAACTGGTTTTTTAACTCTAGAACCTTTTTGACACTTTTTCACAACAAGATCTTTCTCTCCATTATCTTCATCTGTTGATAATGACCTTGATGGGGTTTCTAGGAATGAATCATCATTACGGCCAACAACTACAACATCAACATTAATGCCAGCATTTGTTTTAAGAAAATAAAGTAAGGTATTGAAAAAAAAGTAAAGTATAGGAAAAAAAGCAAGGTATTGAAAAAAAAAAGTTCTACAAACGAACCTTTTCCTTTCAATGTAAGCATTCAAAGGCTCATCATCATGCAATACTTCCTCTTCTACTGGGCGAATCTTTCATCAACCTTGTAAGTTTGTTATTTCTGTAAGGAATGCGATCATTGCCAATAATGATTTATTGATGCTATTATTCCTTTTGTTGCATACCAAACTAACTCGCCTTATTCATACTCTCGAAGCGAACGGAACTTATCTGAATCACAACAATTGAAGTATCTTAGAAAACGTTAATCTAATAATTTGTGACAAAAATACTATATACATTTCCACAATCAGTTGATTGAGTTTTAAGGTTTGTAGACATGATATAAATCAATAAAAATTAAATGACACTGTGAGCTTGCTACTCATTTAAACATTTCAATATTATGTTTTCTTTATGTTCTTTTCAACTTTTTAAACAAGGTCTATTGAAGAAACACTAAGTGACCCCGGCAGATTAAGGATAATCTTATGGTTAAGTAGATGTTTCCCACGAGGGTTAGGTCCGGCAAAGATGGTTATTCTTCTCAACCTGCAAAACAGACACCGTGAGCTCGTCACTGAGAAGGGGGGGTTCCTCCTTGTGACCACCATCCGGCGTGAGAATCAGACTAGATTGCTCTGAATATAAGTGTATATTAAGAGAAATAGCTAGAGACGATAAGATAATATCAGATGATCTGTCTCCATACCGTTCCAAGGTGTTGGAGTATTTATAGCCGAAGGTAGGTTTCCAAGCAGGTACAGCCAGCTGTATAATATTCCTTTTCCACAAACTGTGGGCTACGTACGTGCCATGCTGGTGGTTGGTGGGTAGGCAGCGGCTGATAGTGACATGGCCGGCTGTGTACTATTCCTTTTCCACCAACTATAGGCTATGTACGTGCCACGATGAGGGTTGGTGGGTAGGCAGTGGCTGATAGTGACATTTTGTACTGAAGCATGCTCCTCCTCGTACTATTGTCGGTGAGCTGTCACCCTGTGATTGGTTCATGGGCTGCTTTGGTCAGATCTTGTCTATTTTGTCCATACTTGGCAGGTATAGTACAATCTTCTAGAAGCATACGGACTGGCTCTTTTGGGCGGGAATATTCCCGCCTTGCTCATTCCTTCTTCAGGTGACATTGCTGAAGTATTAAGAGTTAGTGCCTTATGCGTGTAGCTTTACTGTTAGTGAGGGTAGCCTTCTCAGCTTGTACCCATAGCTGCAGGAACAGGCAGGGTACTGTACCAAGGGAAGCTTTCCTGCGGGAACAGCTGGCTTACTGCGTGTAAAGTCTTCATCTCTCTGAGCATGGTGGGTCTTGCGGAACCAGTTGGTCTTTGCGCAGACGTACCCCATCAAGGTGTGTCTTGCGGGTCCAACTGGGCTTTGCGGGGACCTACCTCTTCAAGTCCCCCCAGTCCATTGTTCTTCTCATGAATTAGTGAGGTGAACTTTTGGACTTTAAGCAAGGGGTTTTGAAAGAGGTTTTTGTTTTTTAAGGTTTTCTGTGGGGATTCTCCCCGCGGTTTTCCTAATGTCACTTGCAGAAATTCCCGACTTTTCTGCCTGATTTTTGGTTATGATGCGGGTAGGTGTTTAACCTCTCCACAAGTCGGGAGCGTTGAGTTTCACTTGTATAGGCTCTCCACGAGGTTTTGGTAGTTTTGGACATAGTGATCAGTTATGTTAAACCACCAATTCCGCCTTGAAGTTTCAAACAAGCTAGTTCTCAATGTTCCCGCTATGCGGAGGTGTTATTTCCCTTTCCGCAAGCACGGCCCATAAGATCCTTCTTGGCTTCAATTCCCTGCAAGTGCTAAGTATGTGAAGGGTTTCGCCTTGACACTGTACCCGCACTTGTCTTATGGTTTTTTACTTCCCAAGGTAAGGGGGTATATTCCCTCTTATTTTTGAGTCTTTTTGAATCTTTTTTGAAATTCGAAGAGTTGGTGAAAGGATAAGATTAGTCCAAACTGTTGAAGGGACGTTAGCGTCTTCCGACGGTTTCTTCTGATAGTTTCAGGACATGCAGGAAGTTATGGCGACGTGACATTATATGGTCATTCCAGACGCTTTTTCAGGCGCGTGGGCGCGAGTTTTCGGGCGCGTGGGCGCGAATTTTACGGCACGCGTCCTGTCGACAGCTGTTGCCAGCTTGCTTTTCACGTGTCATCTTCTCATTGCTCCTGCGCTTCTGGTGCTGTGAGCGTTGGGAGTTCGATCAAGCGTGACCGAATTTCCTGAAAAGCTGCTTCCGCTTCTGGTATCCAGCGGAAGTGCGTTTTCTTTAAACAGTTTCTCAATGTTGACACGAATGGGAACGACCTATCCGCATGGTTTGCCAAAAAGCGGTTAAGTGCGACTAGTCGTCCATTCGGTGTCTGAGCTTGCTTGATGGTAGTAGGTGATTCCATTTTGATAATGGCTTCGACCTTTTCAGGGTTTGCTCTGAAGCCATCTTTAGTAACAATGACTCCTAAGAACTTCCCTTCTTCCATCCCAAAGGAACACTTGCTCGGATTGAGCTTCATGTTTATCTTTCTGAGCGTGTTGAAAGTTTCTTCGATGTCTTTCAACATCGCTTCTGGCTCAGGGCTTTTGATGACCAAGTCATCTATGTAGACTTCCAAGTTCCTCCCAATTTGGGCATGAAACCCTATGTCCATCAGGCGTTGGTATGTGGACCCGGCATTCTTAAGCCCGAATGGCATCATTTGATAACAAAATGTGCCATCGGGCGTCCGAAATGCGGTTTTGTCCTGATCGTCAACGGCCATGTGGATTTGATGGTACCCCTTATACGCATCAAGGAAGCATTTAAGGCGAAACGGTGCTAACGAATCTACGTTAAGGTCAATTTCGGGTAACGGGTAACAATCTTTGGGGCATGCTTTGTTTACGTTTTTGAATCTATGCACATGCGCCATTGTTTGTTAGATTTCGGTACCATGACGGGATTTGCAACCCATGTTTGATATCTGCTAACGCGTATGATGCCCGCGTCAAGGAGTTCCTTGACTTGGGTTCTACACGCGTTAGCTTGTTCCGCCCCCATTACTCTGCGCTTTTGTATGACTGGCGTAAAAGCCGGGTCACACTTGAGCTTATGCTCTGCCTTACTTCGAGGTACACCAGTCATGTCAGCTGGTGTCCACGCGAAGATGTCAGCGTTTTTCTGTAGTAAGCGTTTGAGTAAGGTGCGCGTAGGATCAGTGACTGTTGGGCCAATGGTAACAGCCTGGTCAGGGTATTTGCCATTGAAGGCCCATTCTTCTGGTTCGGTGATGGTTGGTTTAGCCATCTTTGGTTTGGGTTTAGATGAGACAGATGCGATGCATACCTGGGGAATACCGGTGATCATCGCTACACCCTCAGCTGTTGGCCATCCCATCATGCCGTGGACTGAAGATACCACGGCATTGAATCTTGCCATCCCGTCTCTCCCGAAGAGAATGTCGTATGTGTGGTGTGGCTTCCTCATTACGACAAAGTCCACGTCTTCTGTGCGGGAGTGTTTCCTGTCCGTGAGAATGACGGGGAAAGATAGGATACCCAGGGGGGTGTTTGTGCTGCCGTCGAACCCTTCCATCGAGGCGTAGACCGTTTCCAGGCGTTCCTTGTCTTCGTCTTCTAGCTTGTCGAAGAACTGTCTGTACATAACCGTTGACGAGGCGCCGTTGTAAGCAAGAGTGCGGGAAGTGATGTAGTGCCCCAGCTGGCTTTTGATGACGATGGGGCCTTCTTTGCTGGGTCCTCCTGACACTCGCGGGAAGCGCACCTCAGCTTCCTTCCACGCGCATGGTTCTGTCGTTCGTCTTTTTCTTCCTCTGACGTTACTATGAACCATGTGGATGCTGATGTCAACGGGCTTTCGTCCGTTGCCTTTGTATCGGTTATCATTCCTCTCTCCATTTTGATTGATACCACAAGGTGTGTAAGTTTTCCATCCTTGACGAATGTTTCAACAATATCCTTCAAGGATGTACACTCCTCAGTGGTGTGACCCTTTGTCCCGTGGAAGTCACTGGATTTGCTCTGATCCGCGTTATGTCGCTGCCGGATCATTGGAGCTTTTGGCCATGGGAGTTTTTCGGTGGCAAATATCTCCGTGACGCTTTTGGTGAGTGGCGTCCACCGGGGGTTTCGGCTTGATGGGTGCGTGTTATCCCTTCCGCCTACTAGAGGGCGAGAGCTGGATGAGGTGTCAAAGTTTACCATTTAAAATGGTTCTTTCGTTTTTAGAAATTTTGAATAACTAAACAAGTTATGGTAGATGAGATCTTTACTCTTTAGTTAATTGTCATCGTTTTCCAAAACAGTATTGATTTAAAAGTCTTTTTATTTTAAAAGAGCATTAAGGTTAAATGACACCATATGTAAAAGAAAGTTAGTTGTAAAATTGAAAGAGCATCGTAGATATGTTTATTTTTTTTTATTATAGTTTATCTAGATAATACTTTACAAACAAATTTTACATATATGATTTATTTCCCTGAATCTCATAAAATGTCTTAAAACATAAAAGACAAATAATTTTTACTTTTAGAAACATCCGGATTAGAAATAAGAAAAACTAAAATAGATAACCCAAACAAAATAACATCACAAAAATAAAATACATACGCAATGGAAAGATAAGAAATATGATAAAATACAATTTATGATATGAAATAAATATATGGTAAATTTTGTTCACAAATTTATAACTTTCTAAAATTGTTTTAGGATTTTATAAATTTGAATACAATTACCCTATCCATTCATTTATTTTAACACAATTGCACTTCTTTTTTAAACCGATGACTTTCTTGTATTTATGTTACCACACTTTTCTAAATTTGAAGAGCCCCGATGTCTCACTCTGGCCAGACTATGTTGTCTTAATCAGACTCACGCTAGTTTCAGAGTTTGGCTTGGGCGTTCCTTCGGGAAACCATACAGCTGAATGTCACTTGACAGTTGTTGTGCCACCACAAGGCTCAAGAGCAAAACTCTCTAGCGTAACACACGGTGGAACAAAAACCCGGGTGGGCTAAGGTTCGAACTGACAACCTTTGCACAAGTTCTAGCTCAAATTCATTGTCAATATCCATTCAAAAGTGACGCAAGTAGGATTCAAACTTGAGCTTTCATTGAAGAACACAAGCCTCATATTACTAATAATTTGAAATAATAATAATAATAATAATAATAATAATAATAATAATAATAATAATCTACCTATATTCTAATAAAGTAAAATAAATGTGGACACTTGTTATGTTTTGGTTAATTCTCATAATTTTTTCTCTCCAAAACTAATATACCCTAATATATGTAATAATCAATAATTATTCACTTTGCTTTTACATTATATTTATATATTTTTATAAATATAAATATTAACATATATTTTACTATATATTCAAAAATTTGGTGAATTTCAAAAATAAACAACAAATCATGTTTCTCAAATGAAAATTGTTTCGGATTTTTTTGTGGAACTTAAATTTGATTTTATGGGTTAAAAGTTGATAAATAGATTGTTTGTTACAAGTTAACTACGTTTTGGTCAAAATTTGTTAGGGTTAAAAATGAAAATTTTGAATATTTTTAAAAGTTTGAGAATGCAAAATAAATTTATCGTCAAATTTGTTATGGGTTCAAAGTGTTGACTTTAAAATGTCAAAAGTATGAAAGTTAAAATTTTAAACATGATTCGGGTTTCAAATTTATTTTTAAGGGCATTTTTTGAAATAATCAAAAGGTTCGGGATTTGAAAAATTGACTATTTTCCCCTTAACTATTAAAATTTAAGAAAACATTGCGAACACTTTCAACATGACACCCTCAAGCCTATCAATGCTTAACTTTTATCAAATTTGAAATATTTTTGTCAACATTAATTTTTCTTTCAATGACGATCAAAACATTGTATGGGAAGCATGACATGCTAAACTATGCTCAAATAAAATAAAATATTCACAAAATTGAATGGGTTAACATGTTTTTTATGTTGTCATTATGACAAAGTCGAGAAGCCCTCTGAAACTTATCAAAATATTTTTCATAGTGTAGCTCAGAAAAATATAGCTCTTAAAGAACATCCATTGTTACAATTTAATGTTCTAATTTCCTTTAATGGGTGGTAAATTGATAAATATAAACAAAAAAAAATCATTTTGTGATATAAATAAAATCAATTTATGTACACATTGTCTAAATGCACGCATAGATGTAATACATTTTTTTCATACACGCTATGTAATTATTTGTTTTACTTATAATTTTATAATTTGAATTATCCCATTGATGACACGGGCTCAAAAATTAATAATAATAATAATAATAAAAAACAAGTTTATAATAATAATAATCATACATGCATTCTAATAAATTTCCCTCTCGAATCTTCACCTCCTTTTAACCCCATCTCTCCCATAATAACAACTCGCACCGCCAACACTCTCCTTGTCCTTTCTCCTCATTTACTTCTTCCTTCCTTCCTTTTCACATTATTATTGTTATTATATTAAATCTCCGATGCCGAAATATTTACCCGTTTGCATCGCCGTCAGTGCACTTCTCATTGCCATTGCCACAGCCGAAGATCCATACAAGTTCTTTGACTGGAGTGTCACATATGGCGACATCTATCCGCTTGGTGTTCGTCAACAGGTTCATTTAACATTATAACGTGCTAAGAGCTTCTCTATATTTATCTGTATTTCTAAAATATAGATAATTTTTTTTTCATTAGAATCTCTGTCTTCATTTTTATCTCTAAAATTTAGAGTATAAACTAAATAAATAAAATAAATGTTTGTGAGTATGTGACAGGCTAAATAACATTTAGCAATAAACTTAAAGAGAATGTAATATTTAGTTAGTAATTAAGACGGAGATGGAGAAGCTGATGTGAACGTTGTAATTCGTACACTTTACAGAATCTGCTTCACTAAATTATATCATTTCTTGTCTGGTTTCTTTTATTTGTAGGGAATTTTGATTAATGGGCAGTTTCCTGGGCCTGATATTCACGCGGTTACAAATGATAATCTCATTGTTAATGTGATCAACAGCTTAGACGAACCTTTTCTTTTATCCTGGTAATCCCATGTGTTTCATATTATTTATGGAATTTTGGTTATTATAATGAACAAGATTTTATTTAATTAAAACTGTAAGAGATAATTTGGTGGGAATGATGAAGAGTGGATCTTGGTGAAAATTTATGAACGATCCCAAGACCGAAAAAAGATGGCGACTTAAGTTTTGGGGTTTCAAAAACATATTAAATTGCAGTAAAGAATGTTGTGAAGTTAATAGGTACTCTAACCTAGGAAGATAACACTAAGTTTTCTTATAATATAATTTTTAAAGCATCGTGGATGAATCAAGTATATATAATATTCTTCTATAAAATAATAATAATAATAGTAATAGTATTTTTAATAATTTTAATCATAACAATTATAAAAAATGTAAGGGAGCCCAACTACTAAAACTTGAGCTTGACTCTGATACGACCCTTTTATTATGTATTTAACTTTTATATTTACATTATATGTTATTTTTATTTAAACTTATAATAAATACATTTTTTTGGTTATTTTTATTCATAAGAATAATTATGATGATATGTTTATAGAATATATATACTTGTTATCTTAATTTAAGATTATTATATTTATATAAATTATAAATTATATAAATAAAAGACTTGTTTAAACTCGTGTGCATAGTCAAGTTTGGTAAATGAAACCCGAGCACAATCATTTATTCAATTAACTTAATTTAAGCTTGATTTTTAATGAATCGATCTCAAGTATATATCTATAGTTTTGAAAGAAGCGCATTGTGTGCTAAGAAAAAATTAGGTATAATTATAAATCATCCCACCAAATTAGATTAAATCTCTATAAGTTTGACTGTTTGAGACACTGAAGAAAAAATATTGGAAATACAATGGACTGCACTTACCAAAACAACTTTTTGAAAACAAGACGAAAATTGTGTATATATTTAATACATAAAAATATAGTGTATAAATAAATCAGATGGATATATATGTTCCTGATACATTTAATATTGTACACGAGAATAAAGTCGATGGGTTAGGTTCAAATAAGAAGTTTGATTTTCCTAAGAAGGCTAGGAAGAAAGGTATTTTAGTCTAATACTTTAATATCAAAACCTACTTACTTTAATCTCAAAAGACACTTAAATTAATTTCAAAAACTCACTTACATAAAGCTCAATTACATTTTCACTCATCTCTTACAACCACCACCACTTCACCGCCCACCACCACCACAACCGTCACCCACCGCCATCACCTCACCGAAAAAGTCCGAAAAAACACAATGAAAAAACACAATGGAAAAATACACTATGAAAAAAAAACACAATAAAAAACACAATTATATGACACAATGGAAAAAACACAATGAAAAATACTATTGTATAACACAATTTTGTAAAACACAATTCGGTAAAACACAATTTATAAAAAACCCACTATTTTTTTTTTAATTTTTATATTACAATATGGTACTCATATAAAAGATAAAAAGACACTCATTATTATGGTGAATTTGTTTTTCAATAAAAACATCGTAAAAAAACGTTATGGACGTTTTAAAATGATGGAGGAATTTTGCATGTGCCTTGCATATGGAGAGAGAAAGTCAACAAATGTGTTATTCCTTTTATGCCCTTTACCTTGTGTTCATACTTAATTTTCTCCTAAACTAATCTCAATCATTCATATTCAAAATTAATGAACAAGATTATTTCTTATACTTCATACAAAAAGTATACTTCCTATTATAACCTAACCCTAAAGTCGATAATGTATTCAATTTATATATGCCTTTAAAAATAATACATATTATATTGCCATACATTAGAGCATTCTCATCCAACCCCTCATATTATGTGAGGGGTGTTTTTATAATTTAGAGAGTGATTCAAGGTGTTGTGAGTGAAGAGTTTTTATATTTTAGAAAAAGTAATGATTTTTCTGTATATTTGAAAAGTTACTGTTCATCCCTTATAATTTTTTAATATATTTTGAAAGTGGTTGTGAGTGAAGGAAAGAGAAAAGGTAATGATAAAAGGTATAAAAAGTATTATTTAATTGAAATAGAGAGGGAAAATAAAGTAAGTTTTAGTGTAATTTTTGGTTTGAAGATAGGGGGTGGGATGAGAATGCTTTTAGAGGTTACCAAAACTAAACATTATCGTATAATTAAATACATAGCTAAAACGTATTTATTGTATGCATATATTTAAATATATCATGGGCCAGATTCTAGTATTTCTTAGAGTTGTAAAATTTCAGACATAAAGCAGGTGACACATGAAAAATCATAGATCTTTAAATTGTTTAAATAAACAATGTATAGCTCAAAGTTACGTATATAATAATTTACCTACATGATAGAAAATGTGACCGAACACTAAAGACAAATTATATCTTGCAGTTTGTTCATAAACATGATTAATAAATTAATTGGTGTTAACCATGATTATTAGTAAAATAATTGGTGGTCGGTTTGAATCTTCAATGGTATTTGTAATAAGGCTTTGTTCTATGTTGAAAAGTGCGGATGATCAAGTAATTTCACTTAGACAAAAAGGGGTAAGAAAAGAATGAGTTGTTGAGATTCGTGTGATTTTGTTTCACTTTTGTTATAAAAATGTGGTCGAAACAGTATAATCACTTGGTTAACACCATATCAATTATTTCCCGTTAACTAAAAGCTTGCCTTTTACATTTAGATAGAGTGTATTGATCATGAAAACATGTTCTTATAGGAATGGGATTCTACAAAGAAGGAATTCGTTTGAAGATGGTGTGTATGGAACAACATGCCTGATCCCTCCGGGTAAAAACTTCACGTACATCATTGAAGAAACACTAAGTGAATCCTGGACAGATTATAGATAATCTGGGGGTTAAGTAATGTTTCCCACGGGGATGAGGTCCAGCTGAGAAGGTTGTTCTTCTAGAGACCTGCAAAACAGACACCATAAGCTCGTCACTGAGAAGGGGGGGGGGGTTCCTCCTTGTGACCACCCTCCGGCGTGAGAATCAGACTAGATTGCTCTGAATATAAGTGTATATTAAGATATTGCTAGATAAGATTGAGATATCAGATGATGTCCTTACCATTCCAAGGTGTTGGAGTATTTATAGCCGAAGGTAGGTTTCCAAGCAGGTACAGCCGGCTGAATAGTATTCCTGTTCTACCAACAGTGGACTATGCACAGACCATGCTGGTTGGTGGATAGGTTACGGCCAACAGTAATAAGGTCGGCTGTATACTGTTCCTTTACTGCCGGCTACGCACTGTTCCACCAACTGTAGGCTGCGCACGTTCCATCGTAAGGGTTGGTGAGTAGGCAGCGGCTAATAGTGACAAACAGTACTAGAGGGTGCTCCTCCTCGTATTGTTGTCGGTGAGCTGTCACCCTGTGATTAGTTCATGGGCTGCTCTGGTCAAACTGTCTGTTCCGCCCATACCTTAGTAGGTATAGTACGAAAGACCTTCCAGAAGCATACGGACTGGCTCATTTAGGCGGGAGTGTTCCCGCCTTGCTCATTCCTTCATGTGACTACTGAAGTAACGAATACCTTGTGCGTGTAGCCTTGCTGTTAGTGCGGGTAGCCTTCCCTGATGGCTTGTATCCGCAGCTGCGGGAACAGGCGGGGTACTTCACCATTGGGAGGCTTTCCCTGCGGGTACAGCTGGCGTACTGCGTGTAAGGTTCTTTGAGCATGGTGGGTCCTGCTGGAGCAGTTGGTCATTGCGCAGACGTCCCTGTTCAAGGTTAGTCTTGCGGGTCCAACTGGGCTCTGCTGGGACCTACCTCTTCAAGTCCCCCCAGTCCAATGTTCTTCTCATGAATTATTAATAAGTGAGGTGAACTTTTGGACTTAGCAAGGGGTTTTGAAAAGGGTTTAGTTTTTAGGTTTTCCGTGGTGATTCTTCCCGCGGTTTTCCTGATGTCACGCAGAAATTCCCGACTTTTCTGCTTGATCTCTGGGTATGAAGCGGGTAGGTTTGTAACCTCCTCGAACGTCAGGAGCGTTGAGTCCCATTTGTGTGGATTCTCCATGGGGTGTTGGTAGTTTTCAACATAGTGATCAATTATGCTAAAACCACCAATTCCATCTTGGAGTTTCAAACAATATAGTTCTCGACGTTCCCGTCATGCGGGGATGTTATTCCCGTTTCCGCAAGCATGGCCTGGAAGATCCTTCTTGGTTTGAATTCCCTGCAGAGTGCTAAGTATGTGAAGGGTGTTGCATTGACACTGTACCCGCACTTGTCTTACGGTTACTTTATTTCCAAGGTATTCCTGGCGTCAATTCCCTGAGGGTGCTAAGTATGTGAAGGGTTTTGCCTTGACACTGTACCCGCATCCGTCTTACGGTTACTTGTTTGCCAAGGTTTCCTTGGCTTCAATTCCCTGCGGGTGCTAGGTATGTGAAGGGTTTTGCCTTGACACTGTACCCGCATCCGTCTTATGGTTACTTGGTTGCCAAGGTAAGGGGTATTTTCCCGCTTACTTTTGAATCTTTTTGAATTTTGAATTTCGAAATTCGAAGAGTTGGTGGAAAGATAGGAACAATCCAAACATCTGAAACGTCGTGCGACGGTTTCTTCTGACTGTGTCAGGACGTGCAGGAAGTTATGGTGACGTGACAGTACATGGTCATTCCAGACGCTTTTTCAGGCGCGTGGGCGCGATTTTTCGGGCGCGTGGCCGCGAAATTAATGGTATGCTTCCTGTCAACAGCTGTTGCCAGCTTGCTTTTTGCCACGTGTCATAGTTTCATTGCACCTTCGTTTTCTCTCTCTTACGCATTAATTTCATCGCATTAATTGCGATTAGTATATAAAGGGGGAGAGGGTTCTTTGTAATCCACACTTTCACCCTTCTCTTCATCTTTTAAGCGATTTCCGGCGAATACTCCCCTTTTCAGGCAAGCATTCTCTCGAAATCGCTTTCTTCTTTCCTTCACAAGATGTCGTCTCGTGATGTTGAATCCACAGCTGATGACAAGAGTACTGCTGGCGAGTGCCAGTGTGCTCTGCCTGGCGATCTGTACCGGTATGTTGTCAGGAAGTTCATGCTCGAATCTCTCGAGCCTGAGTTTCCTGAACCCCATCAGACCGTGTACGATGCCCCCAGAGGCAAGATCGGGGTTTATGCTGCATTCTTTGTCTATGGGAATCTTAGGTTCCCGTTGACAAAGTTTGTTTACCGTGTCCTTGAGAGGCACGGTGTTCATTTGACCGAGTTGCACCCCATGGCGATCGCCAAGATTCGCCACTTTGAGTGGGTGTGCCGGATACTGGGCGTTGAGCCCTACGTTGACCGCCTGATGACCTTCTACACTTGGAGGTGCATCCAGGGGTGGTACACGTTGACAACCCGGATTAAGGGTTTAAAGATCTGTGCGACCGAGCGCAGTCTTCGCGCGTGGAAGAGGGAGTTTTTCTTCATATCCGCTCGTGCCATCCCCATTGCCATGAAATTCAAGAACGGGCAAGCACTTCCCAGCCTTCACGCCTCCAGCTACCAGGAGGCGGAATGGTTTGCGAAGATATCTCGGGTCCAATCTCCGGTTTACCGGTTTTCGGAGTCCGGGATGGTGATGCTGGGGATGAGCCGGGTGTGGAAGGAGGCTGATGCGCGCAAGATTCCAATCGTCCTCGAATACGGTTCGAACTCTGTTCCTTACGGTATGCCTTTTTCCCTTTTGTTGATT
Organism: Bidens hawaiensis; assembly: GCF_021521415.1. Lineage (NCBI taxonomy): Eukaryota > Viridiplantae > Streptophyta > Magnoliopsida > Asterales > Asteraceae > Bidens > Bidens hawaiensis. The sequence continues at coordinate 810,816 of NW_027491634.1, forward strand.
TCGAATTTCTTCTAACTTCTTTCCTGTTTATTTCAGAGGGGAACGACCTGCAGTCGCTCCTTAATCCGCGGGAGGCTGATGGTCCCGCCCGGATGGGTACTCGTGCTCTAGACGAGAACGAGTTGCCCATCCTAGAACAAACGGCGGATCGGTTCGTGGAGGTCTATCCGCTAGGCCATGAGATCCTTAGCGCCCGTCGGCCAGGTAAGGCGTTATTCGACCCTCGACCCCTCAATGTTGAAACCTCTGTTGGAATTCCTCTAATCGTATGTTCTGATGAGGAATCCGCAGATGGTCCTCCGTTGGTGCGGAAGAAGAAGGCTGCCGGCGGGAAGGGGAAAGAGAAGGCCTCCACTGCCGATCCGGCGCCTCGGTCTGATTCAGAGACCGAGAGCGAAGAGGTGGCGGGGAATCCCGGTGGTGATAAGACCACCGCTTCGGAGGTTGCGACTGTCACCTCTGGAGAGCCAAAGAAGACGACGGTGACCGGCTCCATCGGGTCCGTTCCCGCCTCTCCGTACCTTTAGGCTCAAGAAAACCCGTAAGTACAACTTTCCTTTAGCTTTTATCTTCATAGTTTAGTCTTTTAACACTTTTCTTCTTTATGCAGGCGTGGATGTTGATGCATTCCAGGGTGAGGCGCCGATTTGTACCTCTCCGCCAATGACGGTAGGCTTGGTCAGCCTACCTGAGGCGTCGACCCAGGCGCCTGCGCCTGCTTCCGCTGGTTCAGTCGCTCACTCTTTTGAGCCGACTGTTCCAGCCGAGATGACGTCACCGCCGGCCGTGAGTGCGATTTTTACAGCATCTTTCACTGAGCCGGCGGTTACAATTGCTGCGGATTCCGCGGCGGCGACTGCGGCGGCCACCGCGGCAGCTGCTACGATGCCCCCGCCATCGGCAACGACTGCCGATCCATCAGGTACGCATGGGGCTTCTCGCCAATCTTTGCCACCTTCCCATCTGCCTGACCTCTTGGATGGATTTCCTTTGGGTTCAGGTGATGGGTTCGGCGGCTATCGGCCAGTTATTGACCCTACAGGTGCGTAGGGTTCCTTTGGCCCTTTTATATATATTTTCTTTATCTTCTTTTCCTAACTGCTTTATGTTTTTTGCAGTATCGGATTCCAATGAAGTGTATGTTCCACGATGGAACATTCGCCGAGGAACAACCCTTCGCACCCATGTGGAGTGCGTGGAATGGGCTCGTCACGCTGCTCCTAGTGGTGCGTTGGGGGAAGCCATGGCTAGCTACCAAGAGGGTAGGCTAACCAATGAGCTTCGGGTTCTCCTAGCTCGGATGCAGCCGCGCGTCGAGCTGCTTTGTCGTGAAAACGACAAGTTAAAAGCAGCTCGCCTTAAAGAAGTTGCTCAGGCGCGGGCCATCCGGGAGGAGAACCAAAGGCTTTCCGCTGTAGCTGCGGAAAAGGAGAAGGCCTTCAAGGCCCTTAAGGTTGAAGTTCAGGCACGACTCGAGGCCTGTTCCAAGGCTGCCCAAGCTGTTAATGAACAGCTTCGGCTGGCTAAGGAGACTGCGAGGAACGCAACCGAGAGGGCCACCAAGGCTGAAGCTATTGCCGAGCCTCTACGCGTGGAGAATGAAGAGCTTGAAGCCAAATTAGAGGCTCTCCAGCAGGCTCATGATGCCTTGGCGATGGAGGACGCGAAGAAGCTTCAAGAGATCCTGGACCAGAGGGGCGTGCTTGACCATACTGAGCGGAAGCTAAAGGGCGTCGAAGAGGCTGCTGCAAAGGAAGTGTTGCTTGCCAACCTTAATAAAAGTGAAGCCGAACGCGCCTGTACCCAAGCTCAAGCCGCCCTCCAAGAAGCTCTGGTTGCCAAGGAATGGCTTCTTCGAGAAGCGTTGTCTCAGGTAAGTCTAACTTGATGTCTTCACGCTTTTCCTTATAAATAGAAAAGGTTCTAACACTTGTATTTTTCTTTGTAGGTTGTGCATCGGGTCTTCTCAGAGACATCTTACGACGATGCTATGAGCGCAGCCCTCAACGCTTCTCACGAGGATGGGGAAAAGGCCGGCTTCCTGCTTGGTCTAGGGTTCGTTGAGAAAGGCGTCCCGCCTTCCAACTTCCCTTTGTATAATGTGGATATTGAAGCTATTTACGACCAAGCAGTGAACCATTATGCTGCCTTCCCGCATCCGGTGGTGGAGAAGGTGAATGAAGTTGCTGCTGCTGATAATGGGCTAGCTATCCTTAAGGCTTTCCTTGAACCGCCACGCTCAACTGACGGCGCTGGTCCAAGTGGAAGTGGCCCTGAAGCCTGATCCTGAAGATCCCTTACCGCTGCTAGGATAGATTTAGTTTGTATAGATTTACTTTCTTGTAGGCGGGTAGTTACCCGGCCATTCTTGTAACGAATATTTATGAAATATAAATCTTTGTGCGGCTAAGACCGCTTCTTCCATTGGATTCCTTGCTTTATAAACGTTATATGACTTGCATACTTTAGTTTAAATTAGCAATTTTTCCAAGTGTTTTAGAATAAGTTAACCTTTGAACGTGGTAGATAATAGGTGTGAAGTTTTGCTTCCTCTTTCGTGATTGTGCGGGTAGGACCGTCACTTGCACTTAGTAGGATGGCTAAACTTTACCCATATCTGACCTGCGTGTAGGTTTTCCTCATCCTTTTTTAGGATAACCTTTGAACGTGGTAGATGATAGGTTGAAGTTTTGCTTCCTTGTTCGTGATTGTGCGGGTAAGACCGTCACTTGCACTTACAAGGATGGCTAAACTTTACTTATATCTGACCTGCGTGTAGGTTTTCCTTATTTTTAGCGTTGTGTTTATGCGGGTTTTGCCGCCTTCCACACGTAACGACTTACTTCTTCCCCATTTATGCGGTGAATACCGGCACCAGTGTGGGAAGTTCATAAGTATAAAGGTAAAGTTAACACATTATGAAAGGAGAATCATTTCCATTAGAAGTGGCTCTAGGCCTTTTCTTTACAAGTTTGGAATTGATCTACATATAACATTTGCGTAATTGAGCTCCATTCCATGTTCTTGGGATGGGAGTGCCATCGAGCCTTTCGAGCCGGTATGCGCCCTTTCCCATGACTTCTTTGATAATGTATGGCCCTTCCCAGACCGGGGCCAGCTTTCCCGGGCGTTCTTGGTTCGAAGCCTCGTTGTTACGCAGTATGTAGTCTCCTATATTGAAGTTGCAGAGTTTTACCCGTGTGTTGTAGTACTTTTGCATTTGTCGCTTGTAGTTCTCTTCACGCACTGCGGCTAAGTCTCTGCGTTCCTCGGTTAGCATAAGGTCTAACCGTCTTTCCGCATCATTGTCTTCTGGCTGAATCAAGACCCTTGGTGAGGGCAAACCAATCTCGACTGGGACCATGGCTTCAGTGCCATAAGTGAGGCTGAACGGGGTTTCTCCCGTACTGGCCTTCTTCAGCGTTCTGTTTGCCCAAAGGACGTGCAGAAGCTCGTCCACCCAGCCGGATCTGTGTTCCAAGAGTCTTTTCTTGATGCCTTCGACGATGCTCTTGTTTGCTCTTTCCACCTCACCATTACCTTGCGGGTGTGCCACTGAGGTAAAGGTGTGGGTGATTTGAAGTTCTTTCAGCCACTGTTGTAGCTTCTTGTCAGCAAAGTTGGTGCCGTTATCGCTCACCAAATTCTGTGGAAGTCCAAAACGACAAATAATAAATTCCCAAATAAATTTTTTGATATGTTTTGCGGTTGTTTGGGCTAGAGGTTTTGCTTCTATCCACTTGGTGAAGTAGTCGATGGCTACCACAAGGAACTGAACATTTCCTGCTGCTGTAGGAAATGGGCCTGTCACATCGATGGCCCACTTCTGAAATGGCCATGAAGAAGTGACTGGAACAAGTTCATTCTTCGGGCGGTGCGTGTTGGGTGCGTAAAGCTGGCAAGACCTGCATTTTCTGATGTATGCCAGTGCATCCGTATGCATCCCCGGCCAAAAGTATCCCGCGTTGTTTAGCTTGGCTACAACAGCGCGGGGACCTGCGTGTACTCCACAGATGCCTTCGTGTACTTCCCTTAGGAGGTAGTCAGCATCTTGGTTGTCCACGCATCTTAAGAGTGGGCCAAGAAAGTTACGTCTGTAAAGGATGTCATCGATGAGTTGATAATTCAGTGCTTTACAGCGTAGTTTTCTTGCCTGTGTTTTGGACTCCGGTAGTGTACCTGCCGCAAGGTATTTTATTATTGGTGTCATCCACGTTTCCGTGCCTGTTTGGATGACACAAATTTCCTTGTGCGGGACCGATGGTGTCTCGAGGAGTTCAATGCGGATATCCTTTCCTAAGTGGGTGAAGGCTAATGATGCAAGCTTGCTTAACGCATCCGCAGATTTGTTTTCACTTCGCTTGACGTGTATGACTTTGCAGTCATTGAAATCGCGCATAAGGGATTTTGCTTGTGCGAGGTACAGGGCCATTGTGTCGTTCACGGCCGTGTACGTCCCGTTGATTTGATTGGCTACCAACATGGAATCCACGTGGGCTTCCAAGTTTTTCACCCCCATCTTACGCGCAATTCTCAGCCCAGCCAAGAATGCCTCATATTCGGCTTCGTTATTCGTACTTGGAAAATCCAGTCGAATAGCGTAAGTGTATTCTTGGCCTGCTGGGTTGGTTAGCTTTAGCCCTGCGCCGGAACCTTCGTTACTGGCTGCTCCATCAGTGTAGAGTCGCCAGACATCATTGATGTCTTGTGATGGAGAGGGTTGAGCCTCTTCCTGGCACTCTTTTTCCCGCGATGCGGGCACTTCTGCAATAAAGTCGGCCAGAACCTGGCCTTTTATGGCTGGTCTTGGCTTATACTTTATCGCGTATTCCCCCAACTCAATTGCCCATTTGGCTAGGCGTCCCTATAACTCGGGTTTGCCTAGAACGTTTGCAAGTTTGAAGTTGGAGAGAATGGTGATTGGGTGACCCTGGAAATATCGTCTTAGCCTGCGTGAAGCGTGTATCAGTGCTAAGACTAATTTTTCTAGGGTAGAGTACCGGGTTTCTACGTCTGTTAGGACACGGCTAACATAGTAGATTGGCATCTGGATGCCTTTTCGTTCTACTAGCAGGACTGCCCCGGTTGCTCTATCAGCTGCGGAAAGGTATAGGATTAATTCCTCTCCCGCTTTTGGTGCTGTCAGCGTTGGGAGTTCGATCAAGCGTGACCGAATCTCCTGAAAAGCTGCTTCCGCTTCTGGTGTCCAGCGGAAGTGCGTTTTCTTTAAACAGTTTCTCAATGTTGACACGAATGGAAACGACTTATCCGCGTGGTTTGCCAAAAAGCGATTAAGTGCCACTAGTCGTCCATTCAGTGTCTGAGCCTGTTTGATGGTAGTAGGTGATTCCATTTTGATAATGGCTTCGACCTTTTCAGGGTTCGCTCTGAAGCCATCTTTAGTGACGATGACCCCCAAGAACTTCCCTTCTTCCATTCCAAAGGCACACTTGCTCGGGTTGAGCTTCATGTTTATCTTCCTGAGCGTGTTGAAAGTTTCTTCGATGTCTTTCAACATCGCTTCTGGGTCAGGGCTTTTGATGACCAAGTCATCCATGTAGACTTCCAAGTTCCTCCCAATTTGGGAATGGAACTCTTTGTCCATCAGGCGTTGGTATGTGGACCCGGCATTCTTAAGTCCGAATGGCATCATTTGATAACAAAATGTGCCATCGGGCGTCCGAAAAGCGGTTTTGTCCTGATCATCAACGGCCATGTGGATTTGATGGTACCCCTTATACGGTCCAGGAAGCATTTAAGGCGGAATGGTGCCAACGAATCCACCTTAAGATCAATTTCAGGTAACGGATAACAATCTTTGGGGCATGCTTTGTTCAAATCCTTGAAATCTATGCACATGCGCCATTGTTTGTCATTCTTCGGTACCATAACGGGATTTGCAACCCAAGTTTGATATCTACTAACGCGTACGATGCCTGCGTCAAGGAGTTCCTTGACTTGGGTTCTACACGCGTTAGTTTGTTCTAGCCCCATTACTCTGCGCTTTTGTACGATCGGCGTGACAGCCGGATCGCATTTGAGCTTATGCTCTGCCTTACTCCGGGGTACACCAGTCATGTCAGCTGGTGTCCACGCGAAGATGTCGGCGTTCCTTTGTAATAAGCGCTTAAGTAAGGTGCGTGTGGGATCAACAATTGTTGGGCCAATGGTGACGGCCTGGTCCGGGTACTTGCCGTTGAAGGCCCATCTTTCTGGTTCGGTGATGGTTGGTTTAGCCATCTTTGGTTTGGGTTTAGATGAGACAGATGCGATGCATACCTGGGGAATGCCGGTGATCATCGCTACACCCTCAGCTGTTGGCCATCCCATCATGCCGTGGACTGAGGATACCACGGCGTTGAATCTTGCCATCCCGTCTCTCCCGAAGAGAATGTCGTATGTGTGGTGTGGCTTCCTCATCACGACAAAATCCACATCTTCTGTGCGGGAGTGTTTCCCATCCGTAAGAGTGACGGGGAAAGATAGGATACCCAGGGGGTGTTTGTGCTGCCATCAAACCCTTCCATCGAGGCGCAGATCGTTTCCAGGCGCTCCTTGTCTTCGTCATCTAGCTTGTCGAAGAACTGCCTGTACATCACCGTTGACGAGGCGCCGTTGTCAGCAAGAGTGCGGGAGGTGATGTAGTGCCCCAGCTGGCTTTTGATGACGATAGGGCCTTCTTTGCTGGGTCCTCCTGGCACTCGCGGGAAGCGCACCTCAGCTTCCTTCCACGCACATGGTTCTATCGTTCGCCTTTTTCTTCCTCTGATGTTACCATGAACCATGTTGATGCTGATGTCCACGGGCTTTCGTCCGTTGCCTCGATACCGGTTGTCGTTCCTTCCACCCTTCTTGATTGATGCCACCAGGTGTGACAGTCTTCCATCCTTGACGAATGCTTCAACAATATCCTTCAAGGATGTGCACTCTTCCGTACCATGACCTTTTGTCCCGTGGAAGTCACAGGATTTGCTCTGATCCGCATTAGGTCGCTGCCGGATCATTGGAGCTTTTGGCCATGGTAGCTTTTCAGTAGCAAATATCTCCGTGACGCTTTTAGTGAGTGGCGTCCACCGGTGCTTTTGGCTTGAAGGGTGTGTGTGATTTCTTCCGCCAACAAGAGGGTGAGAGCTGGATGAGGTGTCAAAGTTTACCCTTGACTGCCAGATACCTAGCTTCCACTTTTTGTTCTGCCGGGCGATCCTTACATTGTTCTCTCTTGTCCTCTGCGTGTAGAGGTGTGTACTCTGGGGAAGATCCCTTCTCAGTTGCTTTTCCGTCTCGGCAAAGCGCTTTGCCGCCGTCATGATGGCATCCCATGTTGATGGCATGCCATCCTTACCCGTCAATGTGCGGATAAGCTCTGGGTATTCGGCGCCTTGGATGAAAGCGGCGCGAACCAGATCTTCACTTATGTTGCCGAGACTTAGCTTTTTGGAGTTGAAGCGGGTGATGAAGTCTAGTAAAGATTCATCCTCCTCTCTGACGCAGTTGAGGATCGTCCACTGTTCTTCAGTGTATTTCCTCTGTTGGCTGAAGTGCTGGCTGAACTTGTTCTGAAAGTCCGCCCAGTCATATATGTGGTGGACCGGTAAACGATCGAACCATGCCCTGGCCGCTCCGACCAGAGTCATCTGGAACATGTAACACCACGTGGGTTCCGTCCAGTTACTGACGGTAGCCCCCGCAATGAACCTGTTCAAATGGTCGTCTGGGTCGGATAGACCATCATAAGTGCCAATGTTTGACATTTGTTTGGCACTTCTCGGGGCGATTGCTTCCGCAATGTCCCTTGCGAATTTTGACTTTCCTGCATTTGTAGCAGTTGGTCTAAAGGTTTTGGAGAAGTCACGCGGGTTTCTCTCCGCATTTGTTGGTTTAAAAGCTTCCCCAAAATTCCTTTTTGGTTGGAAGTCCGTTTCCTTACGCTTCCCTTTCGCCTTATGGCGAGGGTTTGCGTCGGTATCGGATTCTTCCCTCCCGTCGTCTGAGTACTCGCACTCACTGTTCATATTGAGGTGTTGGCGAGTACTGCCGAATTCGTCAGCCTGTTGAACTGAACGCAAGCGTTCATCCAATTCAGCTTGGAACTCTCTTTGACGTGCTTCGGCCCACGCCTTCACTTGATCTAGTGTTTGGCGAGGGACCCTCGTTCGTTTTTCCAACTGGGCATCAGTGAACCCCAGTGGAATATTTACTGCACTTGCCCCGGCTTGGGTAGTCGGGGTAGTGTTCGTAAGATTTGTATAACCGCCGGTGTTCCCCCCAGTTGCTGGGGTTTTGGTTACCGGGGTTTCTTGGTCGGTTACTGGCCTTGGGACCGGAGTAACGTTAACCATTTCTTCAGAAATTTTGAAAAAAACTAAATTAGTTCTAGCTTTTATGCACGGATGGCGCCAATGAAGAAACACTAAGTGAACCCTGGACAGATTATAGATAATCTGGGGGTTAAGTAATGTTTCCCACGGGGATGAGGTCCAGCTGAGAAGGTTGTTCTTCTAGAGACCTGCAAAACAGACACCGTAAGCTCGTCAGTGAGAAGGGGGGGTTCCTCCTTGTGACCACCCTCCGGCGTGAGAATCAGACTAGATTGCTCTGAATATAAGTGTATATTAAGAGATTGCTAGATAAGATTGAGATATCAGATGATGTCCTTACCATTCCAAGGTGTTGGAGTATTTGTAGCCGAAGGTAGGTTTCCAAGCAGGTACAGCCGGCTGAATAGTATTCCTGTTCTACCAACAGTGGACTATGCACAGGCCATGCTGGTTGGTGGATAGGTTACGGCCAACAGTAATAAGGTCGGCTGTATACTGTTCCTTTACTGCCGGCTACGCACTGTTCCACCAACTGTAGGCTGCGCACGTTCCATCGTAAGGGTTGGTGAGTAGGCAGCGGCTAATAGTGACAAACAGTACTAGAGGGTGCTCCTCCTCGTATTGTTGTCGGTGAGCTGTCACCCTGTGATTAGTTCATGGGCTGCTCTGGTCAAACTGTCTGTTCCGCCCATACCTTAGTAGGTATAGTACGAAAGACCTTCCAGAAGCATACGGACTGGCTCATTTAGGCGGGAGTGTTCCCGCCTTACTCATTCCTTCATGTGACTACTGAAGTAACGAATACCTTGTGCGTGTAGCCTTGCTGTTAGTGCGGGTAGCCTTCCCTGATGGCTTGTATCCGCAGCTGCGGGAACAGGCGGGGTACTTCACCATTGGGAGGCTTTCCCTGCGGGTACAGCTGGAGTACTGCGTGTAAGGTTCTTTGAGCATGGTGGGTCCTGCTGGAGCAGTTGGTCATTGCGCAGACGTCCCTGTTCAAGGTTAGTCTTGCGGGTCCAACTGGGCTCTGCTGGGACCTACCTCTTCAATCATGCAGGCTAAAGATCAAATCGGAAGCTTCTACTACTTTCCTTCTCTTGGATTTCATAAAGCCGCTGGCGGCTTTGGTGGTATCCGGATTCTTAGTCGTCCAAGAATCCCAGTTCCATTTGATGAACCCGCAGACGATTTTACTGTTCTTATTGGAGATTGGTATAAGTCTAACCATACGGTAAACATCCTAGACCTTTGTTTCTCTTGCTTTATATTTAATTTATTATTTGTTGGCACAGTCTTTTTTTATACAAATTCTAATATCTTTTGTTATAGCTCTATCTATACATTTTTTTGTATAATAAAAGCTTAAAAGACTTCTTTTTATGTTAAGCACATTGACTTTTGAATGTTTAATTATACATTTGGCGCCAATATTTTAAAGTGGTATAAGTAATAAAGATTTGCAATAATTGCGGAGGGATTGATACCAACTTTGTTTACTATTGAAGCAAGGAATTTGTGTCTCTTGACAACCACTTTTAAGTGGGTCACTAGTTAAGACTTCTTTTTTAATCTCTTTACATTTATAAGAATTTAGTAAAAAAATAGTAATTACAAATAACAATTATCCTTCTAGCAATCCTCTAATATTCGAATCAAGCTTCCAAAAATTTGTTGTCTTTTACAACATTAAATTCGCACATGCTCAATGCAAACTAGTTTTACACAATCTCATTTGTTAGTAGTAACAATGTCCCATTAATTTATAAGTGAATGTTTCTAATAGTCAACAATGAGTCAAAAGAGAAAATCTATTGTGTCATATAAAATTGTAATATTTTGTATTTGCTGAATTTTTAGAAATATATTTATAAAATTGTGACATTTTTGAAAAATTTGTTATCTACATGTATTAATTTGGTTCCACTTATTTCATTTTAAGTCGACAAACTTAACGCATATTTGTTTTTTTCAGTCCTTGAAAGCGATTCTAGACCGGGGACATAAGCTTCCGAATCCTGATGGAATTCTTATCAATGGTCGCGACTCAAATGGTGCCATCTTCACAGTCCAACAAGGTTATATTTCCATGATTTACTTATTTATTTATTTATTTTTGTGTTTCACTTTTAGTTTTCTATGCTCCAACAAGGGACTGATTGTTTCAGGCCTAGTCAAGCCCAATATAATTATTAATTAATAACAGCCGTACTAGTAAATCCCATAAATAGCATAACTATCTTTAATTTTTAAAAGGGCTTTCGTATATATTAAATGCTAATTCTTTTCATGGAAAACAGGAAAAACTTACCGATTAAGGATATCAAACGTGGGATTTCAAAACTCGCTCAATTTCCGCATCCAAAACCACAGGATGAAACTCGTGGAAGTTGAAGGGACACATACGGTCCAACAAATGTATTCTTCTCTCGACATTCATTGCGGTCAATCTTATTCTGTACTAATCACAGCCGACCAACCAGCAAAGACTATTACATTGTCGTCTCATCTCGATTCACCACCCCAATCTTAACCACCACGGGAACTCTTCACTACACCAACTCTGCTGGCAAAGTCTCAGGCCCAATCCCAGGTGGCCCAACCATTCAAGTCGACTGGTCCCTCAACCAAGCCCGATCCATTAGAACCAACCTTACCGCAAGTGGACCAAGGCCCAACCCACAAGGATCGTACCATTATGGCATGATCAACACTAGCCGAACCATTATTATCCAAAGCTCGCCTGGAAGAATTGATGGCAACCAGAGATACGGGCTCAATGGTGTCTCGTTTAAGCCCGCCGACACTCCCTTAAAGCTTGCTGATTATTTCAACATTGGAGGCGTTTTTAAAGTCGGAAGCATTCCCGATCGGCCCCAAGGACGGAGATTGCATCTTGATACCGCTGTTATGGGAGCGGATTACCGAACTTTCGTTGAGATTGTGTTTCAAAACCCGGAAGATATTGTCCAAAGTTATCACCTTGATGGCTACCAATTCTTTGTTGTTGGGTAAGTACCAGAAAAAAAAATCATATTTTAGAATTAAAATTTTTATGATGGGCCCAAAAGCCCAGCCCACAAGGCCCATACCAATTCTTTGTTGTAACATAAATTTTCTAAATAATATGAAATGTAATGGTAACATTGTTATATGCTGTCAGAATGGATGGAGGCCTATGGAGTGAAGCAAGCCGAACAGGTTACAATCTACGAGACGGTGTCGCACGAAGCACCATTCAGGTATATCCAAAATCGTGGTCGGCTTTATACGTGCCACTAGATAATGTCGGTATGTGGAATGTAAGGACCGAGTTTTGGGCCCGACAGTACCTCGGTCAACAATTTTATTTACGTGTTTACTCCAACTCGGGGTCTATTAGAGACGAATTCCCTATACCCAAAAATGCTCGTCTTTGTGGAAGAGCTACCGGCCACCATACGCAACCGCTATAATTTGCTACGAAGCTTGTTTTATGAGGTCTGGTTTAGAAGTGATACGTAACTTATAGTGTATCGGATTGTGTTACTGTTATAAATGTTTATGACCTTCGTCTCGAGGTCACATTGTTTTTATTTCATGTTTTTTCCACTTAAGTGGGGAATTCCTTTTTAGTTTTTTTATTTTCAATTTATTTTTAATGTTTTTGTTGGAACTTGGAATTAAAGAATTCCGTGTTATTGTAATAAGCCACCTGTTTGATTGATATTTTCGTTTATTATATTGGATTGTTTTACATTAATTTTCAAGAAAATCTGGAAAAAGTAAGCCTAAAACATTGTCGGTAATCCATAGTTGGTTACTGACATATTACCAACTGATACTCGGGTAAGCCCGGATATCATTGTTATTAGTGGGATACTCTTGCAGATGAAACTTTTGTCGGTAATGTGAGGATAGTATTTTATGGGTAGGACTCATGCCTAGAGTTTTCGATCCTTTGTTGGTGTGGGCCGTGGGGTAGGGTTGTGTATGTTAAACCTTAGACAAGTGAATCAAGAACACAAAGACGATATTGTATAAAACGTTTATGTGACTCTTTTCATTAATAAGAAAACAAGAACAAAATATTTTCTACCACACTAAAAATAAACCTTTTGATGGGTTTATATAACATCCACAATTCTAATCATACTCAAACTAGGAAACACAATCACACTAGACTTTTACTTTATCTAATAATAAATAAAAGAAAACTATGACATCAAGTTATTTCAACTTGGTCCATGAACTTTGATCTCCACCAAACCGCCTCTTGAGATCTTCCATACCACCCTTATACTTTTCATATTAACCATTCGGGTCCTTCTAGTTGGTGTTGCTCCAAGTTTTACAGTGTATGGGTCGGTTTGGGGCGGTTTCGAGTCAAACCCATAACCATAACCATAACCATAACCATAACCATAACTGGTATTTCGGTTAATGGATAAACACACCCATAACGACCCATTATACGGTTTTAGTTAAGTGGTTTTGTTGGTTACAGTGAGTCGGTTATGGGTCGGTTAACCATAACCAAAACAATGTAATTGGACCCAAAAGTTTGGTTTCAATTATTACAAACAAACGACATTACATAACAAAGTATATAATCCATAATATTAATGCTAAATATTCAAAAAAGAATGAAATTATATAATCCAATAGTGAAATTCAACTTAATTTGATAACAAACGTTGAATCAAAAATATCAAAATGATATAATCCAACAAAATGTTTTGTGGAAGTTAATTCCAAGCATATTGTTGGTTAAATTAACGGGTCGGTTCGGTTATAGGGGTTTTGGAATTATCTTTAACTAAAACCGACTTGGATTTAGTGGTTTTTATAAATTCATTAAACCGACCAACCGGTTATGTTGTTTATCGGTTAAAATCGGTTTGGTTATGTCCTGGTTCGGTTTAACGGTTATGGCAGTTTATGACTATGGGTTAAGGTAAGTATTTCAAATTGTACACATTTTGTTAAAATACTTTGTTAATTGCTATGTTACTATGGGTCGCAACACGATCTTGTGTGTAACAATAGCAACATTATAAATGGCATTGTACTTATAACTATTTTTGCAAACTTGCATTTCATACACTAACATTGATAGTACACCACCAATAACTAAACATTTTTGAGATAGCTTCTATTCACAAAGCTTATAGTCCAAATTAATTACTTTTCAACTTAATTTATTATTCCACACTAACCTTAATCAATCCAGGTTGCACCCAACGCCTGTGCCATGAAGCTATAACAATCTACCGACTTATCAATCTGCGGTTCAAGCATAAAATATGCAAAATCTTGTCACGTTTAGCGTCTATGAGTCACACATAAACTCGGAAAAACAAGCTAATGTTGACGTACCATTATTTGTGTCGAGCTCCCACAACCATGACCAGATTTTCGACTGATTCGTCCAATGATCGGGTTAATCTGTGGGCTGTTCTTCACACTTGTACATAGCTCATGTTGCATAGTCTGGAAAACAAATCATGCAATCAAGTTAACTACAAGAGAACTTAAAGAGTATTTTAATATCAAAAGGAAACTTTGCGACTAAAATTCCTACTGACTTGCTATGGATTATTTTGCGACCATATTTAGCGACCTATTTGGCAAGCATATAAACGGTCGAAAATTTTGCGACCACATTTTCTCTTTATTTTAGTTTCAATTAATAAAAGTTTGAGACGGTTAACAAACTATAACAGTATAACTAAATTAAACCAAAAAGGTTTTTTATTTTCTAATAATTTTTCTGCGTTCGTTTTGCAACTGGGTCTTGACCGTCGCTAATTTTACTTTTGGTAGCAAATTGGTTGTAAATTTGTTACCGTTTATTCAATCACGAATATCCAGTTTTCTAGCAGTGAAAGCTTTGCAAAATGTTGTATTATTTGGTATGACAACTTGACAAGGAGTTCAAGCATTCAAGCAAGTAAAACTTTTGATATTCAAAGACCAAAACGCACCGCTAATAACTTTAACGTGTGTAATGGCACAACACGATCATCATGATCTGCGGTTAGTAACATACAAGACGGATACTGTGTAGCCTTGGTGGATGAATCCTCCCATGGTCGTTTAACATTGTGCAATGGTGAATATCTAATACAAAAATTATAAGTTTATACAAAGTTGCTGCTAATATATTTTGAGATATTATCAACGTCTTACTTGATTAGGTAACGAAAATCGTCTTCGTTATCAGAACAACCAAACTCGGGCACCCATGCGTGACCTAAAGCACGATATATTAAATGTCAAGAACTGTTCTAGCATTCAAGCAAAAGATAAAAGTAACGATTAACAAACAAACGTAAAGTTGAATGATATAATAATAATAATAATAATAATAATAATAATAATAATAATAACTATATATAAAAGATAATAAACTCGGTTAACATGCATTATTGATTTATTATAGACATGACAAGCACTCACCGATGGTAAAGTTATGGTACCGTAGCATGTCCATGACTCCGGCATGAGCTAGAACACAACCAAAGAGATCAGGCCTCTGTTACAAGTCATTCACAACCAAAACTTTAGGTTCAATCTTGTTGTCAAATCCATATGTTGTCAAGACTAAGAAAATTTGATTTTTTTATTTGTTGGAGGTGTAGAGATGTAATACGTATTTCTAGGCGTTTTTTTGAAAGTTCGTATACAAATATGCAGTTCGCTACACCTACGAGCAAACAAAAGAAATCTGACAATGTTAATTTTGTTTGCTTATAGGTGTAACGAACTATCTATTTACACAACTTTCAGAACATGTCTAAAGGACTTTCCACTTCTCTAAACCACCTACAAATCCAAAAAAATTCGAGATAAATACGATACCTGATTTATGCAAGCACCGACGAGGATGCCCCCATTGCTCCCACCTTCAATACATAACTTGCTAGGGTTAGTGTACCCTTTCGAAACAAGATACTCAGCAACCGAAGTAAAGTCATCAAAACAATTTTGCTTGTTTGCAAGCGACCCGGCTCGGTGCCACTCTTCACCATACTCTCCACCACCACGAATATTCGCAACACAAAACACCACACCAAGATGTCGTGCCAGAACAACACGTGTAACATCAAAAGACGGTGTTAAAATAGCACCGTATCCACCATAACCGTATAATAAACAATGGTGTGATCCATCTAGCTCAATATCCTTCCTAGCCACAATAAACGCGGGTACACGTGTCCCGTCCTTACCATTCACAAACATCTGACTCGCATAATAATCAGCTTGATTGAATCCCGGGACCACATATTCACGTAAAACCTTAGAATTTGGGACCGCGTGTTTCAAATCATACTGATAAACGACACCCGGGTTGATAAAGCTACTAAGCTTAACGAAAAACATATTATCTTGTCTCCTTGCACTAATGTAGTCAATGCTACCTATGTCAATAGGTAACTTGTGTAACAAGTTTCCATTCTCTAAACTTCGAATTTGCAAAACATGTTTGCAATCACTCAAATAGCTCACGATCATCTGGTTTCCGTTAATGGGTAGGACAGATTCAATAATGTCGTTATCGGATTCTTGAAGCACTTCAATCCAGATATCGGGTTTCTTGAGGTCAACCCTAACTACCTTGTTTCTTGGAGCATCCTTGTTGGTCAAGAAAGTAAATATTGTGTCGTCGTTTGCCAAGGATTCGTAGCGAGCCTTGAAATTGTCGACGAGCTTCACGAAAGGGAGATTGCCTTTTCCTCTATGGCCTTCGAGGCCATTTGGTAGCGCGGATAGATTACAACAGTAAAATTTGTTAAGTGGTACCGCACCTTGACATATGTTCATAAGAAGATACTGCCATACGAAAATAATTATGTTTGAATTGTAATAGAATATAAGTTTATCGTTGGCATACTATCCACACACCACTAAAATGTGGGTCGTATAACATTTTCAACATATCATACAGTCTGTCTAATGCTTGTCTAGAAAAACAATGTTTTATATGAGTTGTTATATGGCCCGTATAACTTTATTCAAACTGACCGATGTGAAAATAGTGTGAGAAGTTATCTAACCCATATAACCTTATATGGCCAGTATGCAAAAAGTCATACAGTCGTATAACCTAGTACGGCCATATGATGACAGACATGTTAGGCTACACAGATTTGGGGGGTTTCACCCTAAATAAGATCAGACACTTAATGAGCACCTTTCCGTCATCTGCGAGTCGCACCTCAAGAATGTGTGTTGGGTTTTCAACATTGTCCCAACATAATATATCTTCGGATTGTTTCGTCCCTAAGAAATGATAGTAGAGTTGATGATTATGGTTAATGTTCACTTCTGTGCCAGCATCCATGTTTTTGCTATCCCTAAATGAATCAAATGAAACATGTCTCAAAACTTCAGACATTTTGTTTTAACCTATGATTTATGAATAGAAGTTATCCTAAAACATTATAAGTCTAAGCGAAATAATTTACTTAGGAGCAGGAAAACGGCAGTAGAAAAATCCCTTTGTGTCATGAGTCCAACTTATCCATGTAAACTTCACCTGCAAAATACATAGAAAAAAAATCCATTAATTAATTTCTTGTAATAAACAAATATTGTAACGTTTAGAACTTACCCAAGAAAGTTTGTCTGGCTTGATGGTCTTGTTATCAACACGCAAAACTTGTATGGTTAACCAATCGCTTCCACTAGAGCTTAGACCATAAGCTAAGTATTTTGCGTCATGGCTAATCTCGTAAGCTCGTAGCGCCACGGTTCCATCCTCGCTTAGTTGATTAGGATCGAGCAAAACCTGGCCTTCCTCATCTAAACTATCCTGTAAACCATAAGAAGCCATAATATGATCGAACTACTTAACTTTTTATCTATAAATATAAGATTTTCATAAACATATCCTGCCTCATAATACGCCTTGGTAATTTCATATCTTGCGAATACATGCTCCAATAATACATTATTAAAAACAAATAACATACTTGCTGAAGGGGTATGCACCCGCCTTAACATCGAGCGGGGCGGGTCAACCCACAAGATATAGACAAGAGGCTTGAAATCAGGATGTCATGAAGACACAAAGCCAAAACCTATGCGCAAGCGCATGAAACATCTGCGCGTGGCGCATATCACATACGCGCAAGCGCATGAAACATCTGTGAGAATAAAGAGAAGACCTTGCGCATCCCCGGGATAGGCGCATAAAGGCCGCGCGTAAGCGACACACAACAAATGAGACAATAGTCTAATCCAAATCAGGATAAGGACAACCATGATTGTACTCATCAGGCAACCTTCCAGAAGGTATCTTTTAAGGAATAAAGAATGTGCTGATATTGACAGCTGCCAATGAAGGGTGGACAACTCAGCAAAGCCCATGTGCCACCACGTGATGGCACATGGATCAGGTGAAATACCTTGGTCAGAGAATAATCAATGAAAAAGCACCAGGTGTCCTAAGTACACGTGGCGCGAAGCAATAGGAGGAGGCCAAAAAGGCCCTAATTGGGTCTGAGCCCAATCATTGGAAACCCTAATACTATAAATACCACACCACCTCAACAGTGCAAAAGGAGGCAAGAAAATATATTCTAAGTCCTTTACTCATTTTTACATCCTGATTATCTTCTCCTACAATACCTGATTCTCACACCGGAGGGTTACCCCAAAGAGGACCCCTCTGTCCCTTTCTGAGGGGTAAGCTCACGGTGCTGTTCGTTTTGTAGGTGGAAGAACTCGTATCTCGGAAAACCATCGGTGATATAGCACACTCGTACCCGAGGAACGTTGATCGTATACAAGTAAGTCGATACACGCTTCTTCATTGGCGCCATCACCTGTTACAACGGCAACAAAACTACTATTTCATCAATTTTCTCTTCACCATGGTTTCCGGTGTTCGAAACAATGATCAACAGGAGTAACATTTGTGTACCGAGATCACTTATGCGCAGTAATAAGTATACCTCGAGAGGGGAGAATGAAGCTTCCAGTGGCAAACAACGCGCCAGAGGAATGGATTCTCAACCCAAAATTCCCAGAACAAACAATCACAATCGGAGCTACGATATCAGATGACACAAGAGTGAGAATGAAAAGATTGCTCACAACGTATATGTCAGTCTTCGCGTGGCAACATTCTGATATGACTGGGGTTCCGCGAGACCTGGCGCAGCACTCTCTCAACACATTCAAGTCCGTGGAGCCAATTGCTCAAAAGAAAAGAGTCATAGGAGACGAGAAGACAAAGGCCATGAATAAGCAAGTAGAAGATCTACTGCGCGCAAATATCATTAGCCCAATACGATATCAAACATGGGTAGCCAATCCTGTGATGGTAAAGAAGAGCAATGGGTCATGGAGAATGTGCATTGATTTCAAGGACCTCAACAAGGCGTGTCCAAAAGATTGTTACCCCCTCCCAAACATTGACATGAAGGTGGACTCTGTGGTGCCATTTAAGCTCAAATGTTTCCTGGATGCCTATAAGGGCTATCACCAAATTCAAATGGCACCACAGGATGAAGACAAGACTGCTTTCAGAACTGACAAGGGTGTTTTCTGTTACACAAAAATGCCCTTTGGTTTGAAGAATGCAGGAGCCACTTACCAAAGACTCATGGATGCAATTTTCAACGAGCAGATTGGAAAAAACTTAGAAGTCTACGTGGATGATTTGGTGATTAAAAGCAGGGAGGAAAACAAATGCTCAAAGACATCGAAGAAACCCTTTGGCGCCTAAAGGAAGTGAACATGAAGCTCAACCCGAGCAAATGCACATTCGGTGTTGAAGAAGGGAAATTTCTCGGCGTAATGGTCACCAAGGATGGTTTCAAGGTGAACCCAGAGAAGGTGGAAGCTATCCTCGGCATGCCCTCACCATCCACCATGAAGGAAGTTCAAAAGTTGAGTGGTAGATTGGTATCAATTAACAGGTTCCTAGCAAACCATGCAAGCAAATCTACACCATTCATTAACACACTGAGAAATTGCTTAAAGAAAAGCCAATTCAAATGGACGCCTGAGGCCGAGCAAGCTTTCAGTGAGATAAAAGAATGTCTGATAAATCTGCCTGCGCTCATAGCTCCACTACCTGGTGAAACTTTAACGTTGTACCTGTCAGCAGGAGAGCGCGCCATTGGCGCAGTATTATTGGTGGATCGCAAGGGAATCCAAACACCAATTTATTATGTAAGTCGGGTGCTGACAGATCCTGAGACGTGCTACACCATCATAGAAAAGTTAGTTTTATCACTAACGCATGCGTCGCGCAAGCTTCACAGATATTTCAATGGTCATCCTATTGAAGTTCTGACTGATTACAACATCCAGCAAGTCTTGCGACGTCCCGCGCTCTCAGGAAGGCTGACAAAATGGGCGCTGGAATTAGGGGAGTACAAGATCACCTATAAGCCTCGTCCAGCAATCAAGGGACAAGTCTTAGCTGATTTCATCGCAGAAATCCCTGAAGGAAAAGTCGAAGAGGCTCAGCGCGAAGTAGACCCTCCGCAAGCCAATAATGAGGAAAACGTTTTGTAGGTTCCCAGCCGGATCTACACGAGATATCTCGTTTTACGTAGGTGCGGAATCCCTACGTAAGACGTTACGAGTGTAGAAGACGATACGATTAAACACACGTTACAATAAACAAATACTCGTTATATTGCAACCTTAAACACGTGATATGTATCACTAATACTGGACTCGTTACACGTAAACTGAATACACTGATTGAATCTCTCATAATGTTATTGATTAAGCCGTAACCTAATCAATATATAACACGACAACTTCGCCTGGCATGTTCAAGCGAAGTTGTCACTAACTTCGCTTAGTTCACAAGTTCGCCTGTATCAGCGAACTTGTGAGCTAACTTCGCTTACATACAAACACAAATCCAAACTACTCGATTACAGACACTAGACACTGAACTACTGACATCATGTACCAACAGACTCCCCCTTGGCAGTAGCTTCATCTCTTTATCTTCAAACACGTGTCTTGTAATCTTCAACAATCTTGAATCTTCATCTTTAAGCATTCACTCCTTCTCGTACACATACCGACACAACTCTTTGATATTTCCTCGCTTCGTCTTTCCAAGCAGGAATATAAAAGATTTTCTTCTCATTCAGCACCTGCAGATCAGCTCGAGACAGGTTCACTAGATGCATCGGATCATAGACTCTCAGCAGCTCTTGTTCATCTTCGTCTTCCATCACTGCTTCAGCTGTCTCACAATCTACATACCACCACTTCAACTCTTTGAGCACATCCTTGGGCATTTGTTTCATCGGCACTTCTTTCAAACACCGGATCGGTTTATACTTCATAATCATCCAAGGCTTGCCATCTGCTCTCAACCCTCTATCTTTATCTTTGATAAGTTTACCCTTCTGTGGTTTCAGCAGCTCGAACTTCTTTTCCTTTATACTCTCCTTCCATACTATCTTCCCGATGACTCTAGCCATATTATCATCACTTCGATTTATCAATCCCAATCTGGCTAAGTCTTTCACTTCACATTCTGGCAGTGTGTTCAACGATCTCAACATTCTTTTGAAGTACTGAATACCATCATATCTCTTAATCACGAAGAGCCTCAACTGCTCATCGTATATCCAGCAAATAATCCCTTTTCTCGCTTCAGCATAGCCTCTAATGTTGTAAGTCTTCTTAAACATAGTAGGACCGCTGGTTTCTTCGTTTTGACGAACCACTGAGCATAGCCTTCTTTCCATCTAGGCTGCTCTTCCCATTCAGTCTCATCATTTCCCATCTCTTTACTCATATCTGCGTTATCGACTTCTGGAATCTCATGCTCTACATTCTCTTCTACTATCTCTCCCTCTTCTATCTCATTATCAATCACAATCTGTTCACCAATCTTCTCTATCTCATCACTCGGTAATACATCATCATCACACATAAAGTCATCATCCATCTCCTCAACCTCCACTACCACCACATCATCACCACCAGCTGCAGTTGTCGACTCCCCCTGAGTTGTGGAAGTCCTAAGAGCTTGTACAGTTCTTGGCAACTCACCACCTGCACCTTTCGATGCATTGGGATCATCGTCTCGATCATTTCTCCTCTTGGTCCTCAACTCATCGCCTTTACAGCTCGTCTCCCCCTGAGATGCCAAGAACTCCTTCAGAGCATCTATGATTTTTCCATGTTCTACCAGCAGGGACGACTGCATCTGATTCTCTGCAACTAGGCGTTGAATAGCCTGGGTCTGGATAAGATTAATCCTTGACTGCTCTGCCATGACCCGTTCAAGTGCTGCTATTCGTTCAGAGTCTGATAGGGTTGTATCGAAATCAAACCTCATATGAGATATATCGTGAGTGTACTGAGGAGAGATTGCCGATGTATCCGGGACCTCAGAAGTAGACGTAACCGCATGTGGTATCGTCACCGATAACCCTGCAGTGGCCACAACCATCGACTCAATAAAATGTGCCACGACCTCCGTTGGAGTAAGAGTTGGAGGTGGCAACGAGACAATCTCCGGAGCCGATAGTTGAAATGAAGTGAGTGGGAGGCCAAATGAGGATGAGGTAGCCACCACGGGAATGTCCGTTGCGCTTGGCCTTGTAACCTGTAATGATGAGGGAACCATTGTAATACCGGACAGTGCGGGTGGGGTGAAACGTACCACCCTTGAGCTCTCACCGGCTCCCGATCCTGCACCTATCCGTTCCCTTCTTGATCTCCGGATCAACTGTTGAACTTCTTCTTCATAGTCTGACTCACTATCATCATCAGCTCTCTTTCTTTTCCCATGAGTCCGTTCATGTGTTACCAAAATCCATCTCGCTTCGGTCAATTCATCATCAGAATCTGAGTCAGCCACCGTTGTAGCTGCCCTAGTAACATTCACACCCGAAGCTTGTTCAACCGAGACCTGTACATTCTCCTCTGGATCAACGCTTTCCATGTCAAAAAATCCCTGACCGCCAAACTCTGCGTCAAGATCTATGTTCTCCTCCGGTGACACAACAGGAGCAGCAGGTATAGCTTGAGGTGCTCCTGCCTGTTGTGGTGCCGGGTCCCGAAACTCGTCCCCACGAGCAGGCACATACCCCGGGTTGATTAAGTACCCGAATAGTGGAGTATGTCGAGGACGGAGCTCAGGTTTGCTCCTCGCACTGGAGGATCTGCATTGGGCAAAGATCCTTTTGCTCACACTTTCTACGTATCGGATTGGGCGGCGCTGAGGTAGCGTTGGAGCAACATGATCCAAGATCATTTGGAGAAATCTTGGATACATGATAAATCTCTCACGCACCACCGCTCTTCGTTGTCGATCGATCTCGTGGAAGACCATCTGACTAAAGCTGTAACGCTTGTTATAAGTCAGAGCAGTCATAGCCGACTGCATGGTCGCGCCCATGCCATCAGTGCCCGCCTTTATCTCTGACATGCAAACAATCATGACATGCATGAGAAAGCGCCACTGGTCAAGCAAAAATCCCTTCCTTCTCTGGGTATCTCCCAAGGGACCTGAGTATCCCATCCTCAAAAATGCTCCATCACGGAAAGGAGCTACAAAATCTGTCGGGTCATCTCTTGTCTCATCTCCAAAACGTAAAGCCGCCGGGATTTGTTCAGATGAGAACTGAACAATGTGATTGTTGACTGTTGCTCGCATCACCGGGGGCTCGACCCTACAATCATATTCCACGGTCTGCCAAAAATCTTCAATGTTTGGCAAGGATATTGGCAGTGTTGTCGTAATCGCGTGGAATATACGCGAGCGTAGTAGGAATGTGATGATTTCGCGGAAATCATCAACTCCGCTCGCCTCCGGGTCTAATGTTATATACATGTTGTGACCCGGGAAGAACTGTCTTTGGTTATCACCACCGTCATCACCGCCTGCACCACCTATAGCAGCCATATCTGCACCAAACAGACTAAGTTAGATAAGCGACAAAGCAAATCACAAGTTCGCCTGTTACCATGAGCGAAGTTGTGATCTTTTCAGTATAGGCGAAGTTAAAGGTGGGGCGAAGTTGGGAAACAACTTCGCTTCAACTTTAACTTCGTCTGTTAACTGTTAAGTAAAAAAGTCCAGGCGAAGTTAATGGTAACTTCGCCTAACCACAACATCGCCTCATAAACTGTTTCAAAAATAATTATCAGGCGAAGTTAAACCTCAGGCGAAGTTACGGACAACTTCGCCTAAACTGTAACTTCGCCGAATATGAAACGGCATCAGTTAGGTTTATCGAACGACGTGATTTGGTCAATTTTGAGCTTGCGGATCTCGTAAAACTTGATTTAATGACAATTTAGACGATTAGATTGATTATGAACACGTAAAGATACGTTTGAAAATCGGTTGTTAATGGTTCGAAAAACGAGGACGTGAAACGGGTCGAATTGACCGATGATAAACGTTAATGAACATGATTAATCGATTCGATTACCCTACACACCTTTAAACACGGATTAGAACTTGAGAAAATTGAATACAGAAAGATCGAGATGAAGTTCGCCCAGGTATACGATAAGTTCGCCTAGGGATTTGATAGATAAGTTCGCTGGAGTTTTGGAAAATAATGGACCAGTTTGACCTATGAATTCCTTTATATAGGGTCAGAGTTGTTCCGGCGAAGTTATGGATAACTTCGTCTATAAATGGCGAAGTTATGCTCAACTTCGCTGGAATTAAAAAAAAAATTCAAAACAAACCCCATAATTTGAACAATTTGCAATTAAGTTTTAAAACAACCTTTAATGTGTTAAATGATACGATCAAGACCAAGTAACCAGATATAAAATCATACAACTACATAAGTAGAAAAATTTTAAAATTTAAAGTACACGGGATCAAATTTCAGTCTCGATAGGGACTACCATGTTTTAGAAAAGATCCGAACAGGAATCATACTAACTACGTGACTGTCACACAGATCGGTGTTCAACTTTATTATGACATAAAGAAACAGGTTGTAAGCAGGTAATTAACTTAAAATGGTTTTCATCGTTTCTGTGATACGGGTTCGGTTCAATTAAGCTCAAAACTTAAGTGGGCAACAACTCAGAGATTATGATGCCTCCTATCTATTCTCAAAAGCGTATTTGGCTTTCCCCAAGTCACCCCGAGTTGACCTCGACCCGTAGTGTCTGATTAAATAGTAGGAACTCTTCGATCTTTGGACTCTTAATCCCGTTCTCTATCTTGCATCTTGATTGAGAAGTCTTATCATTATGAACTCTATAATGTCTCAATAACTAATTTTTTTTTAAGTATTTACACAAACTTCAGATAAACTACTGCAAGTCCCGAATCTGGATCACTGCAGTTTCTTGACACGCTATCTTCACGGGAATCAGAACACTCACGGGCTCGTGTATGACTGGGTAATCGCTTTTCTGCCTATCATTCGGAAAGATATATATGGAGACATGCACAATTGTTAAGAAGTTTCCACGTAAAATCGAGTAGATTTAGTTAGTATCACTTCTACTTTTACTCACCATAAAAAGCTACCATGACATACAATGACTGTTCTAAAGTCTTTTAGACCTAATAACTTCACTAGTTAAGCACACAGAATCAGTATATCTAACACTTTCCAAGGTTGGATCAATTTTCTGTTAAACATAGTAAAGGAACTTCTTACGAAGTAGTAGACTTGAAAAATAATTTCATCTCCCGGAAAAATTTTTAACTTCAATCGCCCCGATTAAATTGAAGTTTTCAGGTAAACGGCTATCCCGAAGATCCAATGGATCAGCTGGACCGACCACATACAAGTATGTGTCCTTCTAACTAAGTATGATCGACTAATTTTCAGCGAAAGAATAAAAACACATCATAAACCGCCCCGGTCACTTTCAGTCATCTGGTTAATGGCTATCCTTATATTCAACAAGTAGAAATGAGGACCAAACATATCCGAAGATATGTCCTTCAAACTGAGGCAACCGACATAATTCTAAGCGATAGTGACCTTTTTTTTTATTAATAAAGATAAAAACACGGTTACTCGGGATAGATCATCCCATTCAGTTCAACAGGTTTTGAAATCTAGTTTTGTCAATCGCTTTCGTAAACATGTCAGCGAAATTATCTAGCGTATCAACCTTTTCGAGCACAATCAGTTTCTTCTCAGCACAATCCCGTATAAAATGATGACGGATGTCAATATGTTTAGTTTTACTGTGTTTTACGGGATTGTTAGTTACTGAGATAGCAGCAGTATTATCAATGCAAATAGGAGTATGAGTGAAATTCAGACCGTAATCGCGCAACTGTTGTTGAATCCAAAGAACCTGGGAGCAGCAGTTAGATGCTGCCATGTATTCTGCTTCACAGGTTGAAATCGCGACTGAGGTCTGCTTCTTGCATTGCCATGACACTAATCTGCCACCAAGAAACTGACATCCACCTGTAGTTGACTTCCGACTCTGATTGCACCCTCCATAATCAGAATCTGTGTAGGCGACCAACTCCAAGTCTCCTCCTCTCGTGTACCACAACCCCATCTTAGGCTTGCCTTTGAGATACCGTAGAATCCTCTTCGCACCCTTCAAGTGAGATTCCTTTGGGTTTGCCTGAAAGCGAGCACAAAGACAAACAGCAAACATTATATCAGGCCTAGAAGCAGTTAAGTACATTAAAGAACCTATTATTGCCCGATATTGAGTTGGGTCCACGTCTGCATCGTTGTCTGAATCAGCACCCAATTTGTGGTTGACGCAGACTGGAGTATCGTATGGAGTGTTGTCCTCCATCTTGAAGCGTTTGAGAACATCATGGACATACTTAGTCTGATGAATGAACATCCCATCTTTCTTCTGATCAACCTGCAGTCCTAAAAAGAATGTTAGTTCACCCATAGCACTCATTTCAAATCTCTTCTTCATGACGGCCTCAAACTCCTGACACATGGCGACTTTTGATGCAGCAAAGATGATGTCGTCCACGTAGACTTGCACCAGTAGAAAGTCTCTCCCTTTTCTTTTGAAGAACAAAGTGCTATCAATCTTTCCTCTTTCAAACTCATTCTCAAGCAAGTAGTCGGATAGTGTGGAATACCGGGCACGAGGGGCCTGATGTAGCCCATACAGTGCTTTACTTAGCTTGTATACGTGATCAGGAAAGTCTTGTAACATCCTAAAAATTTTAATGATGAATAAAGGAAGTTATGTTTAGTGTTTTCGCGTAATTAATTAGTATCGGGTAGGGAGCGGGTCTTGGACGTGGATTAATTGAGATGGGTTAAATAAGAATGGGATTTCAGGGATATAAATACCCCCAAAATCCCAAGAATATCTTCATT
The DNA here is from genome assembly GCF_021521415.1 of Bidens hawaiensis. Lineage (NCBI taxonomy): Eukaryota > Viridiplantae > Streptophyta > Magnoliopsida > Asterales > Asteraceae > Bidens > Bidens hawaiensis. Next base: position 837,409 of record NW_027491634.1, read on the forward strand.
TACATCTATTTCTTCACACACTCAAAACACACACATTCTAACCGATCAAGATTCGAAGCCGAGACCCGAGATTTTGTTGATAGATCTGAGTTGGTAAGGTAAGAACAAATCCAACAAAGCTAATAGTACTGAAAATGGTTAGGATTGGATGGGTTAACCGGACCCGAAACCCAAACTGCCCAAATCGGACCCCTAAAACGTCGATTTTAGGCCGATTTGATGGTTGGGATTTGTAGGCGCCGATCATACGATTCCATGGGTACCAAAATCGAGTTATTTGGCTAAGAAACGAAGGATTTATGGGCAAACAGATCTGCAGCGCGATAACTTCGCCTGCAAGATTAAGTTCGCCTGATGAACTTCGCCTTCAAGCGTAACTTCGCCTTCATGCGTAACTTCGCCTAAGGATAACTTCGCCTACGGCCAAGTTCGCCTAAGGATAACTTCGCCTGAAGCCAAGTTCGCCTAAGGTTTAACTTCGCCTGAAGCCAAGTTCGCCTAAGGTTTAACTTCGCCTGAAGCCAAGTTCGCCTAAGGTTTAACTTCGCCTGAAGCCAAGTTCGCCCGAGGTTTAACTTCGCCTAAAGTGAAGTTCGTTTAGAAAATAAATTAAAAACCTAATGGAAAATGTGTTAAGACAGTTATTGGAAATAAAATTTTTCCATGCTGACCTGGCAGCTCGACCCCAGCCAGGGGCTCTGCCCCTTGGACCCTGCTAGGGGCTGCCGCCCCTAGACCCCGCTGCCAGGGGCGCTGCCCCCGGACCCCCGTTCGTTGTGGGTAGTAATTAAGACTAGAAAGATGTTATAAGTAGTGATAGTTAAATTGATATGTATACTTGTTATACAGTCAGCCGTGCACAACTGAAGAAAGGGATTACGATCAACGGAGAACGTAACCGTGTTCAGGTGAGTTTCTAGCCCCATTTATGTGTTACGTTTTCGGGGCTGTGTGCATACTCAATATGTTTGTTAATACACTTATCCTAAGAGATAAGTGTATGCCTTATGTGGATAATGTGAAATGTATGAATGATTGCTTGATGGTACGTGAACGATCTTCGGATATTGCACGTACTGTCAGGTTGTAACGCTATGTATAAGGTAAGTATGTTATGTATGTTTATGTGTATGAACATGATAGAGATAATAGAAGAAAGAAATGATAATGTATGGTTGTATGGTTACGAAAAGGGTACCGAGCCCTAATAATACTCGAGGTATGATGTATGGTTGTATGGTAACGAAGAAGGAATCGAACCCTACTAATATTCGAGAACTAGGGAACCGAACCATACTAATATTCGAGGAAGAAGGGTACCGAGCCCTAATAATACTCGAGGAAAGAGGGTACCGAGCCCTAATAATACTCGAGGAAAGAGGGTACCGAGCCCTAATAATACTCGAGGAAAGAGGGTACCGAGCCCTAATAATACTCGAGGAATGTAGGGCGTAATGCTCTTTATAACATAAGATATGAAAGTAAGATAATACAAAAGAAAGTAAGAAAGTATGAAAGTAAGAAAGTATGAATGTAAGAAAGTATGAAAGTATAAAAGTATGAATGAAAGAATATAATGTTATGTGAATGGTATGATTATGTGATTATCTAGAACTCACTCAGCGTAGCTGACTTTTAGTATGCACGCAGGTGAGTAGGATGAGGCAGCTCGCTTGAGGAGACACATGGCACTGAACAAGAATCTGGCATCTGAAGACTTATGATGTTTTAATTTAATGCTTTAATGTTGAAAGACAAATGATGTTTTGAGACAAGTTATGAATTATGTAAAGTTTTATGAAAGTTTTATTTTCCGCGTAAATGTTTTACTTAACTCTGATATTTAGAACAGTCTTTATGAGTAAATCCAACACGAAAGTAGGGCTACCGGTAACGGGGCCTTACAAGTCTGGGTCAGGAAAACCCGGAGGTTGCTCAACGTACACAACCTCATCGACTATACAGCTTAGGAACGCACTCTTCACATCCAACTGAAATACCTTCATCTCCTTATGTGCAGCAAATGCCAAAAACAAACGAATGGCTTCCAATCTCGCGACAGGAACAAACACCTCATTATAATCGATCCCCTCTTGCTGATTAAAGCCTTTTACAACTAGCCTCACCTTGTTCCTGATAATAATCCCTTTCTCATCTCTCTCGCATTTGAAGACCCATTTTGTGCCAATCGCATGCACATTCTTTGGTTTTGCAACCAAGTTCCATACCTCCATCTTCTTAAACTGGGCTAATTCTTCTTGCATGGCTTCGACCCACGAGTTGTCCTTGAGAGCCATTTGATAGTTCTTTGGTTCAATCTGGCTGATGAAGCAGGTGTACAAGCACTCGTTGATTATGCCTGAATCTTTAATGCTTGTATAAACACATGTGTGCTCATTCAAGCTTTGTCTTGTTTGTACACCGTCGGACAGATCACCTATCACATTCTCCAATGGGTGATTTTTGTGAACTCTCGTAGTCGGAACCGCACTGACATCTAGATTGTCTTCCAGGTTCGAAGGTAGCTCATCAGTGGGTGATTGTTGTTGAGAGTGAAACGGATTGAAAAATTCTTCTTCAGTAGAGGCAGCAGGGGTATCGACAGCTTTTGACGAGGAAGGATGACATTCATCATACTTCGGTCGTTGCACATAATTGTCTTCCTCATCAAAAATCATCTTCGAAGCAATTCTTTCATCTACTTCTGCACAATCCAAGTAAGGTATGTTAAAAGATTTGAAAAGTCTATCATAGTCGAAAACCCCAGCGGGTCCCGTACTTGGTTTTGGTGATTTGTAACTTGTGATATCAGTGTTACACACCACCTCAACCTTGCTGGTCGATGTATTAAAGACACGTCTGTTGGGAGTCCCAACAACATATCCGACTAAAATTCCTTCGTCGGCTACTTCACCAAATTTAGAATTTGTCTTTAATATCGAACACGGGGACCCGAATGGTTCAAGACCACTCAAGTTGGGCTTTCTCCCATGCATAAGTTCATAACATGTTTTATTTAATCTTTTAACGGTTAACACTCGATTAAGGATATAACAGGCTGTTGCAACAGCTTCAGCCCAGAACACCACAGGAAGTTTCGAATCAGCCAGCATGGTTCTGGCTCCTTCAATTAACGTTCTGTTCTTCCTCTCAGCCACTCCATTTTGTTGCGGAGTATACGGAGCGCTGTACTGGTGTTCGATTCCTTTCTGTAAGCAGAAGAGCTCCATCTGATAGTTCTTGAACTCAGTCCCATTGTCACTCCTGATGTATTGAACTCTTTTTCCCATAATGTTCTCAACTTTGGTAATCAAATTTATCACCATCTGAACCGTTTCATCCTTTGACTTCAGGAAATATACCCAAGAGTATCGAGAGAAATCATCAGTGATCACCAAGCAGTAAGATGTTCCTCCTAGGCTTTTTGCATTCACGGGACCAAAGAGATCCATGTGAAGTAAGTCTAGGGTACTGACAATTGAGTTAACCTTCTTGGTGCGATGGGATTTCTTGTGTTGCTTTCCCTTTTTGCATGATAAGCATTGGTCTTCAAAGTTGAAATTCTTCAAGGGAACACCCAGCACAAGCCCATTCTTGACAAGGTAGTTCATTTTTCGAAGATGAATATGCCCCATTCTCCTATGCCATAATTCGGACTCCGATTCAGTTGCTTTCGACAGAAGACACGATTCTTCTGTGGTCATCTCAGTTGACCTCATGTCCATTATATACGTATTCTTTTCTCTTGGAGCCTTCATAACAATCCAATCCTCTGGTATCTTGAAACCAGGATATAGCACGATCGCTTCATTCTTGGTGAAATGCACGGTGTAGTCTTTGTCACAAATCTGCGAAACACTCAGCAGATTGTGCTTCAGTTCTTCAACAAAATTTACTTTCTCTAACGTCATCTTTCCGTTAGTCACCGTCCCAATTCCTGTAATCCTTCCACCGCTCTCTCCAGCGAAACTCACTCTTCCTCCCTGAACAGGTTTCCAATCGTGTAACAAATTCTTGTTACCCGTCATGTGCCGGGAACAGCCGCTATCCACAACCCATTGATTGTTTGCAGCCCTGTTCAACTGTTCCTGCACGATTAAAGCAGATGATTAAAATCTGGGGACCCAAGACCTATTGGTCTTGGGTCGATACATCCCGTACCTTGGCTGTCCAAAGTTAGTATCAGAATAATTTCTGTAAGTCCTAAAAGGATACCTTCTTGGAGATTGACTATGAGGCCATCCAAACCTTCTAGAATTAAATGAATTATTTCTCATGATTTGGTTGTTAACGGGGAAAAACTGAGGTTGATTTCTTTGAAAACCTGGATTAGTCCAATTTCTGAACTTTGAAGAGTTTTCATTTTTACCATTATAGTGATTAGTTCTATTCTCAGTTTTTGAAGGTCTCACACCTCTGAATCTCCGCTTCAGAGGGCAATCAGCAATTAGGTGTCCTAATTGATTACATCTAAAACAACTCCTGTGTTCAACTTTCTTTTCAACAGTTGTTTTAGATGATGAGGCTGCATTACTGCCCGTTTGTCTCACATATGGTGGAACATACGGGTTTAGTGGAGATTTATTTCCAGTTGTTTTATTTTTCTCTCCACTTTTTGGTAATACTGCCTTTTCTTTTGTCTCACTCGACTCTGATGACTTGTCCGAGTTTGATGAGACAGGACTAGGAGCAGAAATTTTAACACTCGAAACAGGCTTACTTGTTTCGCCTTTACTAACTTCTGGTTCTTTACTAGTTACCTTAACCGGAACTGTCTGACTATAATCAACATCAACAGATTTCTGATTACTAGGATCATCAGTGTAATTATGATTGTACGGTGGCGGAACTTCATGATATCCAATTCCTCCCCTTTTAACTGGGGAACCTTGATCACTAATGAGGTGATCAAGTATAGCGGTGGAATTTCTAAATTTCTCAAGTTTCCTGTTAAGTTCCACCACTCTCACCTGGTGATCAGCTATCTGTTTATCCCTTTCAGCTATTAGTTTGGTTTTTTCTTCTAACACTTCATAGCTCAGATCAATTACTTCAATTTTTTCAGCTAGATTTGCTTTAAGACTTCTAATATCTTTTTCACTAGCTTTTATTTTTACTTTATAACTATTTTCTCTAGCTTTAGTGAAATGATGTTCTTCTTTTAAGGTTTTAAATTGAGCATCCAAACTAACATACTGATCAGTTATAGTTGTCAATTGTTCAGACAGATTTTCACACTTAGTGCAAGGGAGTTTAGTACTTACCTCCGTGAGCTGATCTTTCACATCTGCCATACAAGCTTCATTTTGAGCCTCTGCCATGTAAGCTTCACTTTCGCCAGTCACTTCCTCAGTATCTGCAGTTTCGATGTTCGCCATATTGGCCTGTTCGAACACTTCTTCAACATGCAGATTCCAGTTATATTCCCCATTCTGTCTGGAAATCATGGCTCTATTATCATTACCACCCCCATTCTGGTGTGTCGACCTGTTCTGACTACGTTCAACTCTCTCATTCGTGCACTCCTTCGTAAAGTGGCCATTCTGTTGACAGTTGTAACAGCGCACCTTTGACTTGTCAAAACCCGGTCTCTCACCAACAAACTTCCTTCCTGTCTTCTTCATAAACCTCTTAACCCTTCTCACAATCATCGCCATCTGCCATTGCAGATCCATCTCTTCCAGATCATCAGCATCGATCTGATCATAGTCTTCCTCCAATATTGCTGGATCAACAATCTTACCCTGAATGTAATTTTCATACGAAGCAATAAAGGATGCATAGAGAGCAAACAGCTGTTCAGCAGATTTAACACTCATGGGCATCCTTGAGTAGTTGTTGTTCGAAACACTTGGGGTAAAACTACTCTTGGTTGCTTGAGGGTTAGAAGCATTTGATCCTCCAGCTACAAAGCATACATCACCATTCATGTTGAGAGATACATGACCTTCATGTGTTGAGTTAGCGCCCGACTCTCCCTTTGAGTAGTAAGCAGACGAATCAGACTTCGAACTTGAACTTGTATTAACCTTTACACCATACATTCCTGGATCTTGAACCTGATCAGTAAGTGTCTCTTTTCGAACCATGTTTAGTTCAAAAGTTCGTAGCTTGTTAACTGCTGTTTCCAGGTCATAGTCAGCAAAGTCTTTGTCTTCTCTCATCAACACAGTGTACATCTCCCATTTCGGTGGGAGAGCATCAAGAAGCTTTTCAACAATTTCATCTTCTTTGTAAGCAATTGAATAATTGTTGAGTTCGGTCATCAGATGATAATATCTAGTGATGATATCATCAAGTGATTCATTCTTCAAGTACTTGAAGACCGAGAATTGGGTTTTAAGTAGTTTAATCTTTGAAGCACGAATTCCCACATTACCCTCAAAACGGTTTTCAAGAGCTTCCCAAAGCTCTCTAGCAGTCTTATACTTTCTGAAGGTGTGTAGAATCTCTTGTGGAAGAGCCATAGTAATCGCAGCATGAGCTTTGCTTTCAGCCTCATACATTTTCTTCTCTTCTTCTTCCATCTCTTTGTATTTCTTTATCTGATCACGACCCTCATACTCAGCAGTAGGTGGAATGTAACCATCTTGTATGCATACCCACATCTTAGCATCTTGGTACTTGACATATTGTTCAAAACGATCTTTCCACGCTACATAATCGGTTTTATTAAGCATCTCCGGTGCCTTTGTAGCCGAACCCGCTTCCACTTCCACTTCCATCTTAACTAGTTCCGTAATGTTGATTGAAGACATCTTTCACGAAACACACAGAAACCCGAAAAATGAAAATTTTATTTTTAACAGTACTGTAGGCGAAGTTGTGGATAACTTCGCTTAAGTCTGAACTTCGCTGATTCTGAACTTCGCTTTCTTTTTAAATTCGCTTGATTTGGCGAAGTTGTAGATAACTTCGCTTAAGGTAAGCGAACTTGTGAAGTAGGCGAAGTTGTGGGTAACTTCGCTGATATAGGCGAACTTGAGAAGGTAGGCGAAGTTGTGGATAACTTCGCTTAACCTTATATCTTCGCTGAAACCCTACGAACAGTGACGGCAACTTCGCCTGATGAACACGATGAATATGCAGGTTAGATTTCTGGATTTTACGAGGTTTGTGAAGGTGTTATGGGTTGTTTATGATTGTATGAGGTGAGTATAACACAAAAACTCAGAAAACTCGTCCCGCGAATAGTCGAACGGAACGATTTCTACACCCGCGTGATAATCCCGAACCACACAATCGAGCAGCAGCTCTGATACCAATTGTAGGTTCCCAGCCGGATCTACACGAGATATCTCGTTTTACGTAGGTGCGGAATCCCTACGTAAGACGTTACGAGTGTAGAAGACGATACGATTAAACACACGTTACAATAAACAAATACTCGTTATATTGCAACCTTAAACACGTGATATGTATCACTAATACTGGACTCGTTACACGTAAACTGAATACACGGATTGAATCCCTCCTAATGTTATTGATTAAGCCGTAACCTAATCAATATATAACACGACAACTTCGCCTGGCATGTTCAGGCGAAGTTGTCACTAACTTCGCTTAGTTTACAAGTTCGCCTGTATCAGCGAACTTGTGAGCTAACTTCGCTTACATACAAACACAAATCCAAACGACTCGATTACAGATACTAGACACTGAACTACTGACATCATGTACCAACACGTTTGGAGATTATTCACTGATGGAGCTTCAAACAACGAAGGGTCCGGCGCAGGCCTCAAACTGGTGGATCCAGAAAATCATGAGTATACTTACGCAATCAGGTTGGATTTCAAGAGCACCAACAATGAAGCTGAGTATGAAGCCCTGCTGGCTGGTTTGCGCATCGCGCACAAGTTCGGAGTTAAAAAGCTAGAGGCTCATGTAGATTCATACCTGGTAGCAGCACAAGTCAATGGCCTTTATGATGCCAAGGAGAACACCATGCCTCTGTATCTAGAGCGGGCGAAGAAACTCACCGAACAATTTGACTTTTTCATAATCATACACATTCCGCGCAGTGAAAATAAGTCTGCCGACGCGCTAAGCAAGATGGCATCAACCAGCTTCGATCATTTTGGCAAAGATGTCAGGGTGGAAGTAATGAGCAACCCGTCAGTGGGAGCGAAGTCTGTTCTTGTAATTCATACAACACCTTCATCATGGATAACTCCAATAATGGAATTCTTGAAGGAGGGAAAGGTACCAGACGATCGCGCACAGGCGAGGAAGATAAGACACAAGTCGCAGAACTAAGAAATGCTCGATGGTACGTTATATCGACGCTCTTATCTTGGACCACTCATGAAATGCCTAGACGCTGAGGAAGCAAGCTATGTGATCAGAGAGATACACGAAGGAATCTGTGGAATACATGCTGGCTCGCGCATGGTGGTCGCCAAGGCAATGAACACAGGTTACTATTGGCCAGGCATGTACTTGGACGTGTTAAAAGAGATCCAAAAATGCAAAGCGTGTCAGAGCTATGCGCCAAATACCATGCGGCCAAAGAACAACTTGATTCCGGTGACCTCTGCATGGCCTTTCCACAAGTGGGCAATCGATATTGTGGGTCCCTTACCACAAGCGCCAGGGCGAGTAAAGTTTTTGGTAGTGGCAGTAGACTATTTCACAAAATGGGTTGAATTCAAGCCACTGGCAAAAATTACAGCCGAGGCAATGAAGCAATTTATTTGGAGCCACATCGTATGCCGTTTTGGCCTGCCCATGGAAATCGTGAGCGACAATGGCAAACAATTCACTGACAGGAAGATATCCAGTTGGTTCAAGGAATTGCACATCAATCAGGTCTTCACTTCAGTATACCACCCTCAAGGGAATGGTCAAGTGGAACGCGCGAACCAAAGCTTGCTGAATGGGCTGAAGAAAAGGTTGGAGGGAGAGTCCCATGCATGGGTCGAGGAGTTACCTAATGTCCTGTGGGCGCACAGGACATTAAGCAAAACCAGCAATGGCGAGTCCCCGTTCAGCCTAACCTATGGAACGGAGGCTATGATTTCAGCAGAGATTGGATGCCCATCCTATAGAGTGCTCATGATGAGTAAGACGGATAACGAGCAAGAAAGGAGGTTGGATCTCAATTTGCTTGAGGGACGCAGAGAGGCGGCTATCATCAGTGAAGCCAAATACAAGAAAAAGCTAGAAAAATACTACAATCAGCGCGTGAAAGAATGCCACTTCAAGAAGAATGATTTTGTCCTTCGGAACAATGAAGCTAGTCGCGCAATACCCCCGGGAAAGATGTCTCTCAACTGGGAGGGACCTTATCAAGTCTCGGAAGAATTGGGAAAAGGCGCATACGCTTTAAAAGATTTAAATGGAAAGAAGATCCCGCGCACATGGAACGCAGCACAACTTAGAAAATGTTTCATGTAAAAGTTGTCAAGTTTGTAATCAAGGCTTTTTAAGCCATTATGAATAATGATACACTCTATATGCGTTATATTACCTTTTGCATACATGTTTCACACTTCCCTTTATTAATTTTGAGCAATATGACAACATTGTATTGACATCAAACTAAAAATAAAACGAAGTAAAACATACATGCGCGAGCTTCAAGCTCAGACGCGTTAACGAGTTTTAACTCTAAAACGTCAGGGCCTTAGCCCAATAATATGAGCCTTAGCTCAAATTACTCATAGCATCCATCCTACGTATTGTGCAGCTGGACCATAAAAATACCTAAGCACAACTAAGGCAAAGCACATGCCAAAGCATAGTTGTTAAGGTCTCAGGTCGGGGCCGCGCATGGGATTATAATGGATATAAGCAGAGTAACACATACTGACACGTAAAGGCTAAAAAACTCATTCATAATTCCTTATAATAAATGCACGATAACGTCGCGAAAAAGAGGAATAATGAAATGCCAAGGCACGTATCAGCATATTCAGAATATCGCAAAAAAAAAAACTTGAAATATGACAACTGTTAAGGATTAAGTAAAAATAATTTCCTTACAACCTTGTTCAAGTTTCAATGTGTAAGCATACCTTATATTCAACAAGCACACACATGCAATATAAATAGATGAATTGGGAATGCGCAAGATGCGAATAAGGGAAAAACAAAATTTCATTCCGAAACATAGAAGTTTACAAATTTACAAATGATGAGGTAAAAACTACAAACACAAAAAAAAAAAAAAAACAAGAAGGGCTTTTCAAGTCTCTATGTTAATATCAGCCTCTTCATCCTCCTCATCATTATTTCCTCCCTCAGCATCTGGCACAACCCGCTCCTCGTCATCTCCAAACTTACCATAATCAAGCTGTTCGTCTTGAATATAGTCGTCTTCTGTCATGATAGCGTCAGGAGTAGGTCCTTTGGCCACGCCAGAGCCGCTGGCAGAGATAGCGTTGCCCGCGCCATCATCATTGCCACCAGTCCCTTTACATTCATCAAGTAATTTCTTTAAAGCGCCAAGATCGGGCTGGTCAGCAAGCGCGGCTATCTGCAAGTCACAAGGAACAGTATAAGTACCAAAGATTATGAAAATAAGTCAAGTAAACTCATTAAGGTTAAAATACCTGCTCAAGGATGGGAATTGGAGTATTCAAGTACTTCTCCCCCACCTCAGCCATGTCAGCGCAGACAGCGTCGAGCTGATAAGGGTAGTCGGATGGATTCTTCTTTAGCATGCCATTCATAACCATCCTTAAACCCCTCAGCCCGACCCACCAAGCGCAACGCTGCATTACAGTCCATCACAAGGGTCTGAAACTCGTCTGAGTATTTCATGGCATAAGCGCAACGAGTCACACCTTGTGAAATCAGCCATTGACGGTCCTGCGCGAGGGAAGAAACAGACGTTTCAAGAGCAGGGATTTGAGAGTTTAATAACTTAACAGTTTCATTGACTTGTTCTAGCTCTTCTTTGTCAGACGCTGCTGCCGCCAAGGCTTCATTCTTTTCCGCTCGCGCAGCATCGAGCTCTTTCTTCAGGCGCGCAACCTCAGTCTCCAATAAAGATTTTTCAGTATTAACCTGCGCAATAGTTTGGTCACGCGCCTCCACTGCCAACTCCAGGTCACGCGCTTGACGCGCGTACTTGGCCGCATCTGCCTCTGCCACTTGCAATTTCTCCCGCGCAGCTTGCAGCTCAAGCCCGCGCTTCACAAAAGCAGCGTTGGAACTTGCCCGGTTCTCGCTAAGTTCTGCTTGGAGTTTCTCAGCTTTCTCTCGGGCATCAGAAAGATTCCAAGCAGAAATCTTAGCCTCTTGCTTGGCCTCCACAAGGGCATCATGTACCTTTATATAATCATTGCGAAGCTCTTGGGAGGCAGCAAAAAACGCAGACCCAGCAAAAAGGTGGTCATTAAGCAAATCCACGCGAGCGCGGTCCTCTTGAAACCTCCTTTCAGCTGGAGGAACAGAGTAAGCCCAAAAGTCTTCACATACGCCCAAGGATTGGAATGAGCTCTCTTCAGTGATACTCCAGCTCGGGCGATATATGTGATCGGCTCCCTACAAACACAAAGCAACGCAAAGAAACGTTTTAGTTATCTAAACACTAATTTGGAAGTCTGCACAGCGGAGCAAAATAAACTTATACCTGAGGAGAACCGGCAGAAAGATTAGCGCCAGCTGATGAGCTCCTGCCTGCCCCATGAGAAAAAGGCAGCGCCACGAAATCTCGTGGCGCTATAGGGCTTACGCAGCCACCATCAGAATTTTCAAAATTAACCTCCTCGTCATCCTCTATAACAGGTCTCTTTTCCTGCGACTTGGAAGAATCAAAAATAGTCTCGCGAGAAGGGCTGCACGCAGGAGGAGGTGAGGGAGGTCTTGACGCTGTTAGAGCAGCGCGAAAAATAGTCTCCTGCTCCTTAGTGATCCCAATGAGGGGAGATTCAGTACTTGTTGGAGCAGGAGCAGAACTAACGGCGCCAGCGCTAGCAGTGCCACCAGCAGCTTGTGTGCAAGCTATAATTCCTATGAAAAAACCAACAAGGAGAAATGATTCATGACTTGAACTAAAGGAAAAATCAGACAATCAAAGCGCAATAAATACCTTGGCGCACCGCAGTCCGCAAATTAAGCATCGCCATGAAGTCCATTTTCCCTTTTTTTGAGGGCAAAACAGAGGACTTCAAAACAATTTTCGGCATAGCCTTGGCACCTTGCTGCGCCTGAGGTTGAGCCACCAACGTTGCCGACTCTACAAACATTTGAGTGAACAAAGCTTCATTAATAACTCTATCAGAATCACGCTCATAAAACCACAACATATAAACAAAGTATACCTGTTGGAGAAGATGAAACAGCAGGCGCAGCACCGCTTCCCTTGTCTGCCGCGCGCAGAGATGAGGTGGCAGCACCATACATCGTGTGGACTGGAGGATTGCCCACACCTTGAGACAAAGAAGACGAGGAAAACTTGGAAGTAAAACCCTTGGTTTTCTCAAGTCCCTTCACTTGAGTAGGAGGAAGTTTCTGGGCAACAGAGGCATCATCTTTTTTCTGTTTTTTACTGGCCCCTGCGCCAGTTTTGCCTTTAGCCTTGCGCTTGAGTTTTTGCGCTTCAGCTTCTTCCTCCTCCCCTTCCTCTTCCACAGGCTCCGACCCATAATTAGCGAGCGCATCTACAATACGCGCAACAGAAATGTTAAAACCAAATTTGGTATTCTAAGGGCCTAAACACAAATACAAGGGCTTACCAGGCGCATCGCTGTCAAAGCAAAATTCTAAGTCGACAGGGATGAACATATCATCGAAGCGATCAGGGAAAGCAACTTCCCCAGCGTTTAGGGCGACAGAGCCACCTTCTGTATGCTCGTCATAGGCGGCGTGGATGCATTCCTTGCTTTCTGCATAAAACAAGACAAGTGATATCAGCAAAACGAATTATACTCGCGCAAAATTAATGCAATGAACAAACAACCCACCTGAGCCATCAACATGAATGACAGGCTCAGTCTCGCTGTCAGTCCACCTCTTGCTCATACCAACCCCCACCAACGCTTCCTCGCAAATATTCTTGGCGGGGGATGGTTCAGCAGTTAATTTTTTAACCCACGCGCCAGATGGATTCTTAAGAACGTCATCATCCGCGGGCGCGGAAGTAATCGCGCGCATGGTCATACGAATGGGAATAACACCAGCCTTGATATAAAAGAATTTTTCAGCCCAGTCATGAAGGCTTTTGAAGGTAACAGTGCAGCACTTAACCTTCTGACTGCGCGGTGTGAATGAGAACCAAGAATCTTGAATTTTCGACTTATAAAAAAATTGAAAGCGCCGAGGGGTGGGCTCCTCGCGCTGAGCTTTGCACATGAACTCAAAATGAGTCATGCGCACTAATCCACAGGGATGGACTTGAGATATATGAATCCCGTAAAATTGGAGGAGCGCACCTATAAACCTCGTCATCGGAAGACGAAGATTACAGCGGGTGAAAAAGTGAGAATATAAAGAGATATAGCCGGCGGGAGGATCCGCCGCCGTCTGCCCGGCTGCCGGGAGCAGACAACCATACTCAGGGAGAAAACCCTGAGAAGCAATGAGACTATCAAGCTCAGGCTGTTTCAACTTGCAGGGGATCTCGTCCCATCTTTTCGCCGTTTTATTCTTCCCCCCTCCTCCGACGAAGCCTCGGCAACCCGAATACCCTTGCCGGTTTTCTTCAAAGTAGACATAACCACTGATTTTACACGGCCTTTACTAGGGGAAATTGTGGTGTCTGGGTTATCAGACATACAATTGCGAATCGAACAATATGGTTACTTTAAGCACGGAATTCAGGGACGAAGACGAAAGCTCTTAATCGGAATGTAAATGATAGGCAAAAGCTCTGAAAATGACAGTGGAGATGAAGAAAAAACCGTTCAAAAGGTTTGGTTTTATAGGCCAAGGGGAGAGAAAGAGAAACAAGTAATAATCAGATCTACGCTCACGCGCCCCCACTCGCAGGCGTAAGCCAACATAAGCGCGACACGTGTTCCTGACACTGCATGAGGAGACGTGAAAGGCCACTGTAGCACCTCGAGCACACGAAAGGTCTGACACATAACGTCTCTATCTCTGATGCATGTCAACACCAACCAACCACGTGCATTGACGATTCGTTTTAACCAAAGGGATGAAATTTCGCGCAACACGCATACAAGAAAAGAAAAAGAAAAAACAAGCCATATTGAAAAAGCAAACTATTAAGTCTAATATCTATCTTACCTCACTCGCGCGAGACAGGACACACATTAGACTGGGGGGGCTTGAAGGGGTATGCACCCGCCTTAACATCGAGCGGGGCGGGTCAACCCACAAGATATAGACAAGAGACTTGAAATCAGGATGTCATGAAGACACAAAGCCAAAACCTATGCGCAAGCGCATGAAACATCTGCGCGTGGCGCATATCATATACGTGCAAGCGCATGAAACATCTGTGAGAATAAAGAGAAGACCTTGCGCATCACCGGGATAGGCGCATAAAGGCCGCGCGTAAGCGACACACAACAAATGAGACAATAGTCTAATCCAAATCAGGATAAGGACAACCATGATTGTACTCATCAGGCAACCTTCCAGAATGTATCTTTTAAGGAATAAAGAATGTGCTGATGTTGACAGCTGCCAATGAAGGGTGGACAACTCAGCAAAGCCCATGTGCCACCACGTGATGGCACATGGATCAGGTGAAATACCTTGGTCAGAGAATAATCAATGAAAAAGCACCAGGTGTCCTAAGTACACGTGGCGCGAAGCAATAGGAGAAGGCCAAAAAGGCCCTAATTGGGTCTGAGCCCAATCATTGGAAACCCTAATACTATAAATACCACACCACCTCAACAGTGCAAAAGGAGGCAAGAAAATATATTCTAAGTCCTTTACTCATTTTTACATCCTGATTATCTTCTCCTACAATACATGATTCTCACACCGGAGGGTTACCCCAAAGAGGACCCCTCTGTCCCTTTCTGAGGGGTAAGCTCACGGTGCTGTTCGTTTTGTAGGTGGAAGAACTCGTATCTCGGAAAACCATCGGTGATATAGCACACTCGTACCCGAGGAACGTTGATCGTATACAAGTAAGTCGATACACGCTTCTTCACTTGCAATCATATCAATAATATTATTCATCTAATTACAGTTAGAATAAATAACAAAAATGTTAATCCAAGTTAAGGGAAAATTTTATTTATTTTATTTTATTTTAGAAAACCATTTAGAAAACTATATGAAAATTGCAAATCTGAATGAATTCCCTGAAGTGGGCCCAGAAAAAAGTAAGTCACCTTTTGCAATCTGACTTTGGGCTAAAGGTGGGCTTTGTAAGCCCAACAATGTGACAACAACTTCAAGGTGTTGTCATTCAATTGGCCCATTTTTTTGTATAGCCTAAAAAAACGTACATCTCAAATCTGACTCGGTAGTTGTTCAAATGATTTCGAACACAGTTTTTTTCTTCCAAAAAATTAAAGAGAATATTGCCGAAATACTATTAATCCTATATTAGCCATGCCAAATTGAGAATTTTAATTTTTGTAACTACTATGATTATTAAAGTATATATATGAGATAATAACAATTATTTTTAAGCAAATATGTAACTAATATTGAAACCTGCCTACCTGCATGTAGAGAACTCGATGGGGGCATAGGCCTGGATTATGGAAATAGAAATACTTATTCCCTCTCCGGAATGGACACCCATATCGTGGAAAATCGAATGACTCGGTGATGCTAGCACGAAGTTTCTCCCTTGAATCGTAGTTCGAAAGCACTGACTCAGTCACTTTCATTTGCTTTTCCATAAACCACTTTACCTCATCAGAGTCAGGATCCTCCAGCCTATAAATCCAACAAACGTTTTAACAAACACGATACTCAAAACATGAGTGGATCGAGCCTAGCTTCCGTATGGCCAATAAAAGATCTTGATATTTTTAGAGTAAAGATAATTTTTCAGAACATAAGCTCTTGTATACGTCATTGAGTCAAAATGTGGATCAAACCACATAGACGATTGGTGTAATTTACTTTTTGATCAATGCATTTCAACTTGATACACTATGAGAAAAATGACAAATCACTAATGGTGATGTCAATATCCAGTGATTAGCCGGCAATGCTAATTGCTACATAATATGTAGATAAATTATTCACCGGTGATCTGCAAGTAAAAATGATCAGTGATTCATTGATGCTTTTACTCATGATGGGTTTCCCGACGAATTTTTAACAACAATTACTTTCACATATGTATTACCGGCTCCTGGTGTAGATCATCTTCTTTAACTTAAATTGATTTGACTGTTTTTTTTAAGTACACTTAGGATATGGTCCAAAAAGAACCTTTATTAAAAATATGATTAAAAAAACTTGAAGCTCGAAATTTTAAAATAATTCATATAAGGTTAAAATTCTAGAAATTATAAACAGAGTTATGAACTAATGCATGAAATGATTATAGGAATGCTCTTAACTTGTGAAATGTATATGAAAAATAAAACATCAAATAAATAAGTTAAGTTACCATCTATAGGGATCAGAAATAGCAACACCATGGTAGTAATCAACCACAAACTTGTCTCGACGAGCAACCGGATATCGCAATGGCTCACACACTCCACATTCCGAGCCCATAGTCAACCTGAAAGAGATACAAAAGAGATTGATTTGAGGTGTTCTTGCTTTGAGGAACTTATTTTGGGTTTTCTCATTAATATAGTGGTTCAAACAAGGAATCCAAGAATTGACAATGTGTGCAGATGAGAACATCATGGTTTTGTTGTGTGTGGTTAATGTTGTTAGTTACAAAATTTAGAATTATTATTCTTCCTAGAAATGGTGAAAGTGTTGACATTTTGTTTTATTGTGTCTTCATATTTGGTGTTTTTTAGGATACCCTGTATCTTGACATTTTCATAAGTGGACGATCTTGCCCCCGGCCGTATCTCCTGTCATTTTCATCATTTCTTCTATTCGTTTATTTTTCTTCATAACGTGCATCCCTTAGTTACGTTTTTTCTTTTATCTATAATCTCTAAAATGTTAGAAATATTTTAACAAATTAGCATTTGAAAAGCTGAATTATATATTAGACTAGATTTTTGCGATCTCTAAGCGGGATTTCAGTCATCTATCCTTTATCTTTCCCTAGCGAGTGGAGAAAGAGTGGATGTTTTGAACGAGTGTTGAGCAAGTGAAGTGCCCCATAAGCTATAAGGGCGAGCTATATGTATCAATTCTGTGAGCAGCGATTGAACTGAACCTAAAAAGTGCATCCAGCAGGAATCGAACCTACGAATTTGCCCGGTTGGGCGCTTTAACAATTCAGCCATGGATGCAAAGAGACTGAGCGAGTGAACTAGGTTTTGGTATTCCTTCTTGAGCTTCTATTTCTTCCGTTAAAGGAGATTCGAGAAAAGATGGAATAAGAAGACGTGTTTCTAGAACGAACAACATACAGGTTGAGGGGGGGGGGGGGGGTTAGCAAAGTTAGACAAGATTGGAATGGGCATAGGAACATGTGTTCCGGAAAAGTGTGGCAAACATTTGGAAACATCCTAGCCGTTCAAAGTCTTTAACTTTTAATCCTAACCCTTTATAAAGGAATACCATGGCGCAGAGTCGCCCTGAGATTACTTTTGCGATCAATATGGTTTTCTCAGTTTCTACATAAACCTATTGATTGATGCTAAAAATACTCAAGCGTAGTTTAAGGTACCTTAAGGGTATCATCTCTCAAGGATTGATTATTCGACGGTCTACTGGTCATGACTTACTTGCCTCTAAAGATGACCGAGTTGGGTGCCTTAATGATCATTGTTTCCCTACAAGTTGTTGCATTATTCTAGGATCCAACCTGATCATTGTTTCCTCCAATGATGACCGAGTTGGATTGTTTCCATTGTGCGTGAGCTTCAGTTCAACTTCCTATCTTTTGTTAAAATCTTGGTGCTATATATATTTGGCTGTCAATCTAGTTTTTCATCAGTGCATGAGAAATCTTGAATCGATCTGCGCTTTATTTGAGATATTATCTTAGTACACACTCTCAATATCAAATATGTCTACATTACTACTTCTCAGTTGACCGATTATAAAGTTATTTTTTTTAAGGAATAAAAGGTCCAATTACAATGGATAGGTGGGTAAGCGGTTAAGGGGGCATGCTAGACTTTATACGTTCAAGGGTATTATAGTCATTTCTTCATATAGTTTTCGTGATGTGAAGAGTTTGTTAGTGGTGATCTCCCTTAGACCATCCGTTATGCGATTGGTGAAAAGTGCAAGGTGAAATGAGCAAATCTTGACACGTAAGCAATGTGTTGGCAAAGATGTTTTCACCTTTCACACTCGCTAGAGAGTGTTACAGTTGGAGATATGTTATTGGTTTAATATTTAATTGAATATTAAAAAAATAAAAAACAGAAACAAAACACAAAAGGAGTGGCCACGCCTGTGAGGCCGTGACCTCCTTCACGAAAAACTGTTAACGCCCTTTGGCGCCAAAGGTGTTATGGTGTGCACTGTTAATGTTGCTTAGATGGGTCTTTGGCGTTGGGGTTTCACATACGCCTCACAACAGGATAGACTTTTAGATGTATTCATGTATGTATCCTATAACATTAATTCATGGTGTCTATATTAGATTGCACCATTGTATTGTATGATTATCAAAGTTAAATAGTTAAATGAATCTAGGCTTTAACACACCTTTCCAAGCTTTTAATTTTTATGATCCATTTCAAAAGATGCAAGCTGTGATTTTAGCTTCATTAATGATGAGCAGAGGGCAGCTAGTAGCAAAAAGAATAAAGACTGAATATAATACTGAAAGATGATGAATTGCCTGACAAATTTGGTGGTACCTAAAACCCTCATCATCATCATCCCTTTTGCCCTACCATCTTCATTAATGCATGTTCATGGAGTTCTGTTGCAATCCTTGAAACCACCTCTCTCCTCTTTAACTTCCTACCAATCATTGTAAATTTACAACTCAATATGCATGCTATACAACACCCAACTATTTAGATTGCTAAGTTTTGTTTGTGGATGCAATAGAAACTCTTTGTAACAAGTTGAAATAGAGGATGTGGTTTTGAAAATCACCTCTTTTTTGTAGAAGAAAACACTTAACACCTGTGTTTCCGAGTTCCACTTATGAAGAGAAAGGAAAGAAAATAGAGAGAATGAAAAGAAATGGTATAAAACTAAAATATATACAATTCCATCCATAGACATGTACATGTGGTAATTGGTATTTTAGATTCATCATAAATTTGAATAAAGGTTACAGAAAATACAACTAAATTGCATTTTATTTTCACAAATAATTAGAAAATACAATTGTACAATACAATATATTAGTCATCTTTTTTGAATGGCGAATTGCATTCAAACAAAACTAACAAGACGCTAGGAGCCAACAAACAAACGAAAATTACAAAGAGAAATTGCACCGATCTTTACAAAAAAAATGCTTTTAAATCTACAGATTAATAATCTTAATTAAAATTTTAAAAATACATTTTCTAAATGTATAGTAAATGTAATCCACATTAAATGCAGTAATGTATTTTCAACAACCGTTCTGCAATCCATTTCTGGAGTTTGTGCCTAACACATTTCATATCAATCAACCAGACAAATTGTTTTGGCATATTATGTTCTTATAATTTCTATGGATGATGTATATATATATATAAGAAAGTCAATCATTAAAAAAAAAAATTTGCGCCAAACATTTCGTATCAATCACTACACAAACTTTTAACCTGTAAGATTATGGCATTATGTATATTTCTCTTGGATAATGTAAGAAAGTCAATCACCTAGCTAACATTCCATATCAATCACCAGACAAACTGTTAAACATATAATTTTGTTGCTCATAGCTGAAACTAGTTTTCTGATCATTAGATCAAGTTCACTGAAAATATATATAATAAAATACTTATTTTTTTAAAAGATTATTTGGTACTTAGTACTCTTCAAGAGTATATATATGTGTGTATGCATTTTTATATATAAATCTAGGGTTTTACTTGAAAGTTGGAAGGGTCAAAGGGATGAACTTACAGAAAAGGTAAAGTGCATTGCTTTTGAGTCTTGATGATGATCATCTACACAAAGATATCTGCTTTTGAGAAAGAATCATCACAAAGTACTGCAAAAACATAATGTTTTCAACTGATCTATCCCACAATTTAAACACAAAAACATATTATGTTAATGTACATAAAGATTCAAGATGGTTTTACAAAGGGATACCGACAGAGCTCCATTGTCAGTATGCCCACCTCCACACACTGATTGGTAATTAACTAAGCACATACAAACAAAAACATGTTCTTGTATCAGAAACCCTAATTACAAAGACAAACAGTTTTGATCTATGTTATTTATCAATGAATTATAAGGAGAGGTGGACAGAATGCCAAAGAAATCTGCAGGAAACCCTTTATTAAACCGCCATGAAAGAAATCTAGATACCAAAAATTAACACACACACACTCGCACACGCGCTACGGTGTATACATATATAGAGGGAAAGATGTTGGGGGTGAGAGGTCAATGAGTTCTATTTATTTAAGATGGCGAAGAGAGAGAGAGAGAGAGAGAGTATTGATTATAGATTGCTAAATAACTAAGAAGGGTAGATGGTATCTTGGTAACACTAATTACACCTTGAACCCAAGCTAGCGTTAATGGGAATCGTGGGTTGATGTGGAAGTGAGAGAAGGATGTGGAAAACATGCTGAAAAGAGAGATGATTTAAAAAATCCCTCTCCACGGACGTCCAAAGATGTTATCGTAAGAAAAGGGGATGAGAGAGTGGCCGCCCATAAGCTTTTGGCTTGGGTCCCATTTGAGGCTCGCCAAGTATGAAAGGAAAAGGGTGGTGCTATACGCACACCCCAACAAGGGGGGGGGGGGGGGTATAATGTTACACCTTTTGAGAAGTCGGAATGGTCCTCTGAGTTAGTAAACGATAGTCGGCTATCATACTATCCAAGAACGCCCGTCCAACATTTGAAGATGGCAGACATTACGCTGACAGCCTCTCCTTTAAGTGTTATTTTAGATGGCCGCCAAAACATCTCTAAAATGGTCCTTTTGCAAGTAAACGGTCTCAATAATTGCGAAACCGTCTTTTTGACATGTAGAGCGCAATGAGTTTGGGATCAAGTGAATTTAGAGTTGCTTATGAGTTATGACATGAAAGCAAGTGTTTCCTATGGGAGTTTGCATTTGGAGGTTGTAAAAAGCTTTATAAACGGCCGTCTATTTATATAATTATATCATCACCCAACGGTCATCGTATTTGTGTCATTATCTGATGTCAACCTTGCATGTTCAAACCATCGTATGCTATTGTTTCATGTTGTATGTTGACAGTGTGGGATTAGATCGCCGATGGTGTAAAGATAGTTGGCCCCCAAATAGAAGAAAAAAAAAGAAGAAAAACTTGGGTCTTTTTACCTACTTGCATCTAAAAAAAGGTATGAAAAAGATTCGGTTCTTTACCTACTTATAAAAGTAATATTGGTGGCGGAGCTAGCAATTTTTTTCAATTGGTTCACTAATTCAATATTCAAATGTGTCACTTGGGTTCGAATTATTTGTTCGGGTTAGGTTACATGCCATACGAAGGTGATTTTAATTATGCTTGGATGATTTTGACAATTATTTGTTCGGGTTAGGTTACATGCCATACGAAGGTGATTTTAATTATGCTTGGATGATTTTGACGGTGATTTAACTAATTATTTTATGTTTTAAATGAATTTGATAATTTCATAAACCTAAATTATATCGGTCAATCGTTACGAAACATACACTAATTTCTTTTGGAACACGATAAAGAGGGAAAAAAAACAATCCAAACAAAGAAAGAGAAAAATCGGAAATAAAGGTTGGTAACGCCATAGCCGAGATTCAGACTCGTGACCATGAACTAAAGAAAAAGGCAACTACCACTACACCTTTATATATGTTTGTTTCATATTCTTTAATATTTTTTGTTGAGCTATTTGTTTCGCTTTTGGATACCATACACAATGTACAAAAAAACGTGAATGGGTTCATTTGAACTCAAACCTATTAAGGTGGCTCTGCCACCAAGTAACGCCATAACTCAAATGAAACATCAAAAGTTAGAATCCGTTTCATGAATCATAGGTGAATCAGTTCATGGAAAATATAGGGATCAAGGAGCTAGCTTTACTAATTACTACTATTTACACTTTAGTTCATAGATCGTTGAGCCCATGTATGCCAAAGATTTATGCGTTAATATATATTTATTTACTTTAATTTATGTAGTCTCGTGTTATCATTATCTATATTTTCCTTGGTGTATGGGGTTCACACTCAATGAAAAAATATTTTCATTCTAAAAGAGGTGGTCCAACGAACACGAGGAGGAAGTTTTTAATTGGATTGCATGTGTAACGTTATGTTTTATATGAAAATATATGAATTATTTAGGTACATGTTTTTTAGCCAGTTGCCCTTGACATGTCACAACAGTTGCGTCACCACAAGTACCGCTACCACTATCACTACCAATGCCATTATCACCGTCGCCATTGCCACCACCGTTACCACTATCGCCGCCAACACCATTGTCACTCTCGCAGCCACCATCATTGTCACCACTTTTCGTTCATTCCGTTACCCTTACCAAACATATCCTTAGTTTTAGTTTTTGGTGTGAGCGAATTCAAGCTTGTATACATAACTATTAAATAATCTAGTTTAAGTAGAGACAATTAAATATATTCAGAAATATGATTACAACATTTTTGCAATGAATATATTGTTCAGAGAAAATTAAAAGTACGTATAAATATTAGTTTTAAATAATAATTCTATTAGATTTTCACAATTAGCTAGTTACACTTAGACTATGTGTTATGGTTTGTTTAGTTATAATGCCACGGAGACACCATGGATCTTTGCATGTTTGGAGCGCCATTCCTTTGGCGTGTGTGGGGTGTGTCATTGGTATCAGCTTCAATATGGGTTGTGGTGGTGTTTGACGCCCACCTTGCATGCGTGACGCCCAAACACTCACCATAACACTTGGGATTATAGCGGTGTGCATATGGCTTTGTTTAATTAATCAATAGTTTCAGGTATGATTGAATTCAAGCTTGTTTCAATTATTAAATTATAAATCAAATCTAGTTTATAACACAATTTATTATGAACCATTGTTTTCTCATGTCATTCGTTTTTATCGACTATTTTTTAAGTAGTTTTTCTTCTCAGATGTATGTATGGGTAATTATTTTAACTTTTACCTTTTAAAAAAAATAGCAATATTTTATTGGTATTGTGCGTTTAAAACACACACGTCCTTTTAATATAATAATCCAGATTCAGAAAACAGGTTATAGTCTTTTCGTGAGTACAAGAAATAAATAGAGCTATTAAAAAGTATGTTATATAAATTAAAAATGAATCCGGTTAAATAAAACGAGTTTGATATTGCGTAGTTGATCATAAAATGGTTCCAGGCTTTTTAGTTATTAGTTTATCTAAAGTGCAGTCTGTGAGTATGTTTGATAAGAAGCTTTTAGGGACTTTAAGCCTCAAGTTTTTAAGAAAAAGCTCCTATCAAACAAAAAGTCTTGTTAGGTTTAATGGGCTTGAAGCTTTTATATTAGAAGAAAAAGTTATTTCTAAACACTACTATTAGCGTAGCATTTGATAAAAAGCTAAAAGTTTTTACAATTAAATTTACACTTTTAGTACTTGAACTTTCATTAAATTTTGTTAATTTATATAATAGTTACATATTTTACCCTTATTCAAAACTAACTACCTCCATGACTCTTTAAAAGTCCATAACTTTTTCACACGTTAATATTTTTTTAAACACATTACATTATAAAAAATAGAATTTTATTCTTTTTAATTTGAGTATGATATTGATATACTTCTTTACCGGTTATGATTGGCAACAAGTCGAGTCAGACAAGCTCGGTCATGTGTGAAGAAGCGTGGATCGACTCACTGGTAGACGATCTACTTTCCTCGGGTGTGATTATGCTATTTCACCGATGGTTTCTCTTGGATCTGATGGATCTGTGTTCTTCCACCTACAAAATGAACAGCACCGTCAACTTACCCCTCAGAAAGGGACAGAGGGGTCCTCTTTGGGGTAACCCTCCGGTGTGAGAATAAGTATTTGTGGGAGAAGATAATAATATGTGAGAGTAAGGAATTTGGAGTGTATTGCTTAATAGCTGAATACTCTGTGATTGTATGTTGTCAGGTGATATTTGATGATCCTTCCTTGTGGAGTTGATGCTGTATTTATAGTGCTAGGGTTTCCACTGATTGGGCTCAGACCCAATTAGGGTTTTGTTGGCCTCCTCCAATTGCTTGGCGCCACGTGTCCTTGGGGACACCTGGTGCTTTTTCATTGGTTGTAATCACGTGGTAGCACATGGTTTATGCTGAGTTGTCCACCTTTCATTTGGCAGCTGTCAACATCAGCATATTCTTATTCCTTAAAAAGATACCTTCTGGAAGGTTGTCTGACGTGCACAATCAAGGTTGCCTTAATCCTGATTTGGATAAGGACGAGGTTGATTATGTGCATGTGTGATATGCGCCAATCCTGAGGATGCGCGAGGTCTTCTCTTTATTCTCACGCGCAGATGTTTCATGCGCAGATGTGATATGCGCCGCGCGCTGATGCGCCACGCGCATATGTGATATGCGTGAGCATATGTGTGCCTGGGCATATGATGCCTGAGCATGTGTGGTGCCTGGGCATATGATGCCTGAGCATGTGTGGTGCCTGGGCATATGATGCCTGAGCATGTGATGCATGAACATATGTGATATGCGTGAGCATATGTGATATGCGCCTTGCGCGTAGGTTTTGGCTTTGTGCCTTCATAATGTCTTGATTTCAAGCTTCTTGTCTATATCTTGTGGGTTGACCCGCCTTGCTCGGTGTTGAGGCGGGTACATACCTCTTCAAGCCCCCCCAGTCTAATGTGTGTCTTGTCTCGCGCGAGCAAGGCAAGATAGATGTTAGACTTAACAGTTTGCTCTTTTTAGTAGGGGTTTTGTCTTTTTTTTCTTATTACTTGTCATTGCGCGGAATTCTATCCTTTTGGTTGAAAACGAATCGTCTATGTACGTGATGGAGACGTGTCAGACCTTTCGTGTGCTCGAGGTGCTACAGTTGCCTTTCGTGTCCCCTCACAGAGTGTCAGGAACACGTGTCGCGCTCGCATTGGTCATTCCTGCGAGTGGCGGCGCGTGAACTCTGGCAACAGCTGTAGAGTTTCTTTTCGTGTCCCCTCACACAGTGTCAGGGACACGTGTCGCGCTCGCGTTGGCTTACACCTGCGAGTGGGGGCGCGTGAAGTCCGATCAGCACCCATATTTCTCTCTCCTGGGCCTATAAAAGCCAGCCCTTAGAGTTTTTTTATCCTTCATCTTCTTGTTTATCATTCAGGGCTCTTTCTTTCTGTCTTTGTCTTCCGATTACCTTTGTTCTGCTTCCAAATATATGTTCTTCAGTAGTTTCCCCTGTTCGATTTTACAATTGTATGTCTGATAGTTCAGACAACACAATCTCCCCCATCCATTGCCGTAGAAAATCGTTAGTAATGTCTACATTGAAGAAGACCGGCAAGGGGAAGAAGGCTGCTGAGGTCTCATCGGAGGAGGTAGGGAGGACCAAGGCGGTGAAGAGGTGGAATGAAATCCCCTGCAAATTGAGGCAGGCTGATCTTGACAGCCTTATTGCCTCTCAGGGTTTTCCCCCCCTGTTTGGCTGCATGTTGCCTGGGGCCGGGCAAACGGCGGCGGACCCGCCTGCCGGCTATATATCCCTATATAGCCATTTTTTCACCCACTGCAACCTTCGTCTCCCGATGACAAGGTTTGTGGGTGCGCTGCTTAAGTTCTATGGGATTCATATATCCCAAGTCCATCCGTTTGGACTTGTGCGCATGACTCACTTTGAGTTCATGTGCAAATGCCAGCGCGAGGAGCCCACCCCTCGGCGCTTTCAGTTTTTTTACAAGCCCAAGATCCAAGACTCTTGGTTCTCTTTCATTCCTCGCAGTCAGAAGGTGAAGTGCTCCACTGTTTCATTCAAGAGCCTTCATGACTGGTCTGAGAGGTTTTTTTACATAAGGGCTGGTGTAATCCCCATCCGTATGACCATGCGCTCGATCTCTTCTGCGCCTGCGGATGTGGGTGTCCTCAAGAACCCAACTGGCGCCTGGGTTAATAAGCTGACCGCTGAACCATCCCCCGCCAAGAACATTTGTGAGGAGGCGCTGGTTGGGGTTGGTATGAGCAAGAGGTGGGCTGACAGCGCGCTTGAGCCCGTTATCCAAGTCGACGGGTTGTGTAAGTTAATCTCATTGCTTTACTTCTGCGCGAATATAATTCTTTTTGCTGATATCATTTGACTTGTTTTGTGCAGTCACCAAGGAGTATATCCATGCCGCCTATGATGAGCACATGGAGGGTGGATCCGTTCCGCTGGGCGCTGGGGAGGTTGGCTTCCCCGCTCGCTTTGATGACATGTTCATCCCTGTTGATCTGGGATTTCTGTTTGACAGCGATGCGTCTGGTAAGCCTTTGTACTTATACATTTGCCTTTATAATACCAAATTTGGCTAACACTTCTGTTGCATGTATTGTAGATGCGCTTGAAAATTACGAGCTGGAGCTCGCGGAAGAGGAGGAGGAAGAGGAGGCGCCCCAACTAAAGCGTAAAGCTAAGGGGAAAACTGGCGCAGGGGCCAGTAAGAAACAGAAAAAAGATGTTGCCCCTGTTGTTCAGGATCCTCCTACTCAGGCGGGGGGATTTGGGAAAACCCAGGAATTTACCACCAAGGTTTCCTTGGCTTCCCTGCCTCAAAAAGTGGGCAGACCTCCTGTCCACTTGAGGTATGGTGGCGCTACCTCCTCCCTTCCCGCGGCGGAAAAGGGAAGCGGTGTTGCGCCCTCGACAGGTATACTTTCCTTATCTTTTGCTTATCTTTTATGGTTCTATGAGCGCGATTCTGATAGAATTACTAATGAATCTTTGCTCACTCAAATGTTTGTAGAGCCGGCGACTGCGCAACCTGATGCCGAGGCTGCGCCGGAGGTCGCTTCGAAGTCCCCTGTTTTACCCTCAAAGAAGGGTAAAATGGACTTCATGGCGATGTTTGCTTCGCGAACGGAGTTGCGCCAAGGTACGTATTGCGCTCTTTTTTTTTTTTGACTTTTTTTTAGATCAAGTCATGAACCATTTGTTGTTGTTGATTTTTTCATAGAAGCCGTAGCTGGCGTACAAGCTTCTGGCGGCACTCCTGGCGCTGGCGCCAGCGCCGCTGGCTCTGCTCCTGCTCCTGCAAGCGTCGAATCTCCCCTCATTGGGATTACTAAGGAGCAGGAGGCCGTTTTGCGCGCCGACCTGGCGGCGCCGAGACCTCCCTCACCTCCTCCTGCGCACAGCCCTCCTCGCGAGACCGATTTTGATTCTAGGTCGCAGGAGAAGAGGCCTATTTCAGAGGAGGATGAGGAGGTTCATGCTGAAGACTCCGATGGCGCCCGCGCCAGCCCTGCAGCGCCACGAGGTTTTCTCGGCGGGGCCTTCTCGTGGGGCTGGCGCTGACTTTTCTGCTTCATCCCCACAGGTATAGGTTCTTTTTTGCTTCGCTGCGCGGACTTCCATCTTAATGTTTTGATGACTTAGATAATTTCTTTGTTTTTGCAGGAAGCCGATCACACTTACCGCCCGAGATGGAATATTACTGAAGATAGCACATTTCAGTCCATGGGGGTGTGTGCGGAATTCTGGGCTCATGCTGTGCCTCCATCTGAAAGGAGGTTCCAGGAGGACCGCGCTCGCGACGACCTGCTCAATGATCATATGTTTGCTGGGTCGGCCTTCATTGCTGCCTCCCAAGAGCTTCGCTCTGATTACGTAAAAGTACGTGATGCTCTTGCGGAAGCCAAGCAAGAGGCTAAGGTGTCTGCTTGGCATCTTTCTGATGCTCGCGAGAGAGCTGAAAAGCTCCAAGCCGAGCTCAGTGAGAACAGAGCAAGTGCCAACAGCGCCTTCGTGAAGCGCGGGCACTTGCTTCAGGCGGCGCGGGAGAAGCTGCGGGCGGCGGAGGCGGATGCGGCCAAGTACGCGCTCAGAGCGCGCGACTTGGAGCTGGAGGCGGAGGCACGTGACCAAGCTCTTGTCCAGTCTATCACTGAAAAATCATCACTGGAGAGTGAGGTTGCGCGCCTGAAGAGGGAGCTGGCGGCCGCGCAGGCCAATAAAGATGAAGCCCTAGCGACGGCAGCGTCTAGCCAGGAAGCACTTGATGCTGCGCGGGCGGAAAAAGAAGAAATCTTGGCGGCAGCAGCGTCCGACAAAGAGGAGCTAAAAAAGTCTAAGGAAACTGTTGAGTTATTAAACTCTCAGGTTCCTGCCCTCGAGACGTCTGTTGCTGGCCTCGCTTATGATCGCCAATGGCTGATCTCACAGGGCATGACTCGTTGCGCTTACGCGATGAAATACTCATACGAGTTTCAGGCCCTGGTGATGGATTGCAACGCTGCCGCGCGCTTGGTGGGCCGAGCTGAAGGGTTCACGGATGGTTATGAATATGGCATGTTGAAGAAAAACCCATCCGAGTACCCTTATCAGAGCGACGCTGCCTGCGCGGAGATGGCCGCGATGGGGGAGAAGTATATGAATACTCCCATTCCCATCCTTGCGCAGGTATTTTAACCTTAATGAGATTACCTTGACTTTTTTTTCTAAGTCTTTTTGTACTCATATTTTGCTTATGATTTGCAGATATCCGCGCTTGCTGACCAGCCCGATCTCGCCGCGCTAAAGAAATTACTTGACGAGTGCGAAGGGGCTGGTGGCGGCGATGATGGCGCGGGGAATGCTGGCGTTGCTAGCGGCTCTGGCGCGGCCAAAGGATCCGCTCCTGACACTGTTGTGCTAGAAGACTCCATTCAAGATGAACAACTTGACTATGGTCAGTTTGGAGAAGACGAGGAGCAGGCTGCGCCAGATGCTGAGGGCGATGATGAGGATTATGAAGAGGCTGACGTCGACGTGGAGACTTGAGAAGCCCTTCATGTTTTTTTTATTTTTATTTGTAATTTGTATCTCATCATCTTGTAAACTTGTAAATTTCAATGCTTTTGAATGAAATTCTGTTATTCCCTTCTTCGCATCTTGCGCATTCCCCTTCATCTCTTTATATCGCATGTTTGCTTGTTGAATATAAGATATGCTTGCACGTTGGAATAAGAACAAGGTTGTAAGGAATTAATTATACTTAATCCTTGTCATATTGTAAGTGATATTTCCATATCTTGATTATGTTGACACGCGCCTTGGCGTTTTCATTATTCCTCTTTTGCGCGACGTTTTCGCGCATGGAATTATGAATTTTTTAGCCTTTACGTGTCAATATGTGTTACTCAGATATCCATTACAGTTTCATGCGCGACCTCGACCTGAGACCTTAACAACTATGTTTTGGCATTTGCTTTGCCTTAGTTGTGTTTAGGTATTTTTATGGTCAGGGTGCGCAGTATGTAGGATGGATGTTGTGAGTGATTTGAGCTAAGGCTCACATTATTGGGCTAAGGCCCTGACGTTTAGAGTTAAGACTCGTTAACGCGTTTGAGCTTGAAGCTCGCGCATGTATGTTTTACTTCGTTTTATTTCATTTTGATGTCAATACAATGTTGTCATATTGCTCAAAATTAATAAAGGGAAGTGTGAAACATGTATGCAAAAGGTAATAGAATTGGGCTAAGGCCCTGACGTTTTAGAGTTAAGACTCGTTAACGCGTTTGAGCTTGAAGCTCGCGCATGTATGTTTTACTTCGTTTTATTTCATTTTGATGTCAATACAATGTTGTCATATTGCTCAAAACTAATAAAGGGAAGTGTGAAACATGTATGCAAAAGGTAACAGAATCCACATTAAGCGAAGATAGCGCGTATCATTATTCATAATGGCTTAAAAAGCCTTGATTACAAACTTGACATTTTTACATGAAACATTTTCTAAGCTGTGCCGCGTTCCATGCGCGCGGGATCTTCTTTCCATTCAAATCTTTTAAAGCGTATGCGCCTTTTCCCAATTCTTCCGAGACTTGATAAGGTCCCTCCCAATTGGGGGACATTTTTCCCGGGGGTATCGCGTGGCTAGCTTCATTGTTTCGAAGGACAAAATCATTTTTCTTGAAGTGGCATTCTTTCACACGCTGGTTGTAATATTTTTCCAGTTTTTTCTTGTACTTGGCTTCATTGATGATAGCCGCCTCTCTGCGCCCTTCAAGTAAGTTGAGATCCAACCTTCTTTCGCGCTCGTTATCAATTTTGCTCATCATGAGCACTCTATGGGATGGGCATCCAATTTCCGCTGGAATCATTGCCTCTGTTCCATAGGTTAGGCTGAACGGGGATTCGCCATTGCTGGTTTTGCTTAATGTCCTGTGTGCCCACAGGACATTAGGTAGCTCTTCGACCCAAGAATGGGATTCTCCCTCCAACCTTTTCTTCAGCCCATTTAACAAGCTTTGATTCGCGCGCTCCACTTGGCCATTCCCCTGAGGGTGATATACCGAAATGAAGATTTGGTTGATGCGCAATTCCTTGAGCCAGCTGGATATCTTCTTGTCTGTGAATTGCTTGCCATTATCGCTCACAATTTCCATGGGCAAGCCAAAACGGCATATGATGTGGCTCCAGATAAACTACTTCATCGCTTCGGCTGTGATTTTTGCTAGTGGCTTGGCTTCGACCCATTTTGTAAAATAGTCTACTGCCACTACCAGAAATTTTACTCGCCCAGGCGCTTGCGGTAGGGGACCCACAATATCGATTGCCCATTTGTGGAAAGGCCATGCGGAGGTCACCGGAATCAAGTTGTTCTTTGGCCGCATGGTGTTTGGCGCATAGCTCTGACATGCTTTGCATTTTTGGATCTCTTTTAGAGCGTCCAAGTACATGCCAGGCCAATAGTAACCTGCGCTCATTGCCTTGGCAACCACCATGCGCGGGCCAGCATGTATTCCACAGATTCCTTCATGTATCTCTCTGATCACATAGCTTGCTTCCTCAGCATCTAGGCAATTCATGAGCGGCCCAAGATAAGAGCGTCGATATAATGTACCATCAAGCAGTTCATAGTTCTGCGCCTTGTGTCTTATCTTCCTCGCTTGCGCGCGATCATCTGGTACCTTTCCCTCCTTCAAGAATTCCATTATTGGAGTTATCCATGATGAAGGGGTTGTATGAGTTACCAGGACAGACTTCGCTACCACCGACGGGTTGCTCATTACTTCTACCCTGACATCTTTGCCAAAGTGATCAAAACTGGTTGATGCCATCTTACTCAGCGCGTCTGCAGATTTGTTTTCACTGCGCGGAATATGAATGATTCTGAAGCAGTCAAATTGCTCGATGAGCTTTTTCGCCTGCTCTAGATATAGAGGCATGGTGTTCTCCTTGGCATCATAAAGGCCATTGACCTGTGCTGCTACCAAGTATGAATCAACATGGGCCTCTAGCTTTTTAACTCCGAATTTTTGCTCGATGCGCAGGCCAGCCAGCAGGGCTTCATACTCAGCCTCATTGTTGGTGCTTTTGAAGTCCAACCTGATGGCGTAAGTATATTCATGATTCTCTGGATCCACCAGTTTGAGCCCTGCGCCGGATCCTTCATTGTTTGAAGCTCCGTCAATGAACAATCTCCAAACATTTTCTTCATCATTGGCTCGCGGAGGGTCTACCTCGCGCTGAGCCTCTTCAACTCTTCCTTCGGGGACTTCTGCGATGAAATCAGCCAATACTTGTCCCTTTATTGCTGGACGGGGCTTATAGGCGATCGTGTGCTCACCTAATTCCAGCGCCCACTTTGTCAGCCTTCTTGAGAGCGCGGGACGCCGCAAGACTTGCTGGATGTTGTAACCAGTCAGAACTTCAATGGGATGACCATTGAAATATCTATGAAGCTTGCGCGACGCGTGTGTTAGTGATAAAACTAACTTCTCCATGATGGAGTAGCGCGTCTCAGGATCTGTCAGCACCCGACTCACATAGTATATTGGCGTTTGGATTCCCTTGCGATCCACCAATAATACTGCGCCGATGGCGCGCTCTCCTGCTGATAGGTATAATGTCAAAGTTTCACCAGGAAGTGGAGCTGTGAGCGCGGGCAGATTTATCAAACATTCTTTAATCTCGCTGAACGCTTGCTCGGCCTCAGGAGTCCATTTGAACTGGCTTTTCTTTAAGCAGTTTCTCAATGTATTGACAAATGGGGTAGATTTGCTTGCATGGTTCGCTAGGAACCTGTTGATTGAAACCAATCTACCATTGAGCTTCTGAACTCCTCACGTTCAATATCCTCCAGAACTTGATCAACGTTACGAACGCCAGAAACCATGGTGAAAATTGGTTTTTTATAGAGATCTGATGAGATCTTGTTGCCGTTGTAACAGTGGATGGCGCCAATGAAGAAGCGTGGATCGAATCACTGGTAGACGATCTACTTTCCTCGGGTGTGATTATGCTATTTCACCGATGGTTTCTCTTGGATCTGATGGATCTGTGTTCTTCCACCTACAAAATAAACAGCACCGTCAACTTACCCCTCAGAAAGGGACAGAGGGGTCCTCTTTGGGGTAACCCTCCGGTGTGAGAATAAGTATTTGTGGGAGAAGATAATAATATGTGAGAGTAAGGAATTTGGAGTGTATTGCTTAATAGCTGAATACTCTGTGATTGTATGTTGTCAGGTGATATTTGATGATCCTTCCTTGTGGAGTTGATGCTGTATTTATAGTGCTAGGGTTTCCACTGATTGGGCTCAGACCCAATTAGGGTTTTGTTGGCCTCCTCCAATTGCTTGGCGCCACTTGTCCTTGGGGACACCTGGTGCTTTTTCATTGGTTGTAATCACGTGGTAGCACATGGTTTATGCTGAGTTGTCCACCTTTCATTTGGCAGCTGTCAACATCAGCATATTCTTATTCCTTAAAAAGATATCTTCTGGAAGGTTGTCTGACGTGCACAATCAAGGTTGCCCTAATCCTGATTTGGATAACGACGAGGTTGATTATGTGCATGTGTGATATGCGCCAATCCTGAGGATGCGCGAGGTCTTCTCTTTATTCTCACGCGCAGATGTTTCATGCGCAGATGTGATATGCGCCGCGCGCTGATGCGCCACGCGCATATGTGATATGCGTGAGCATATGTGTGCCTGGGCATATGATGCCTGAGCATGTGTGGTGCCTGGGGATATGATGCCTGAGCATGTGTGGTGCCTGGGCATATGATGCCTGAGCATGTGATGCATGAACATATGTGATATGCGTGAGCATATGTGATATGCGCCATGCGTGTAGGTTTTGGCTTTGTGCCTTCATAATGTCTTGATTTCAAGCTTCTTGTCTATATCTTGTGGGTTGACCCGCCTTGCTCGGTGTTGAGGCGGGTACATACCTCTTCAATGTGTAAGACCAAATTAGGGTCGGAACGAGTCGATAAAAAATGGTTAATTTACTTCGGTTCATGTCGGTACGGTTTTGAGTCGAAAGGGGCCAGGTCAAAACATGTTTCAGATTAAAACGGTGTCGGGTCAGAAAGGGTTTCAGATCAAAAGAGGTTGGTTTAAAAATTATCTATTTGAAATTACCGTATATTTTAGCTTTGTTTCTTGATTTTCGCCACCGATTACACGCTTACTGCCTTTGCACGAAATACACGTCTGCATTCGGGTTATGCGTGCACTAATATCAAGTGAATCACATACCGACACTAATTATGCGGTTGATGTCAGGTTGCGCGCGCACTCCGCCGCACCACGCTGACACCCAATTAGTTTTATTAAAAACTCCAGCTACTCTGCCAAATACCTAAATATATATCTAAAAAGCTCCAGCTACTCTGCCAAACACCTAAATATATCTAAAAAGCTACAGCTAACAGCTACCAACTACCAGCTTCCAGCTAACAGCCACCGGCTAGTTATGCCAAACATACCCTATATATTAATGTTTGGCAAGAAGCTTTTAGGGGCTTCAAGCTTTTAAAAAAAGCTCATACTCAATTAAAAGTCTTCTTTGGTTGGAAAAGCTTCAAAGCTTTTAATTTTGGAGAAAAAACTTCTTTTTTAAACACTACTTACTACTTTGAGAAAAAGCTAGAAGCTTTTATAATTGAATTTATAATTTTGGTACTTGAACTTTCATCAACTTTTGTTAATTTATATAATGGTTACATATTTTACCCTTATTCAAAACTAACTACCCCATGACCCTTTAAAAGTCTATAACTTTTTCACACATTAATATTTTTTTAAACAAATTACATCATAAAAAAGAACATTTTATTCTCTTTAATTTGAGTATGATATTGATATACTTCCTTACCGGTTATGATTGGCAACAAGTCGAGTCAGACGAGCTCGGGTCATGTGTAAGACCAAATTAGGGTCAGAACGAGTCGATAAAAAAGGGTTAATCTACTTCGATTCATGTCGGTACAGTTTTGAGTCGAAAGGGGCCATGTCAAAAAATGTTTCAGATTAAAACGTGTCAGGTCGGAAAGGGTTTCAGATCAAAAGAGGTTGTTTAAAAAATAATCTATTTGAAATTACCGTATATTTTAGCTTTGTTTCTTGATTTTCGCCACCGATTACACGCTTACTGCCTTTGCACGAAATACACGTCTGCATTCGGGTTATGCGTGCACTAATATCAAGTGAATCATGTTCCGACACTGATTATGCAGTTGATGTCAGGTTGCGCGCGCACTCCGCCGCACCGCGCTGACACCCAATTAGTTTTATTAAAAGCTCCAGCTACTCTGCCAAACACCAAAATATATCTAAAAAGCTATAGCTAATAGCTACCAGCTTCCAACTAACAGCCACTAGCTAGTTTTGCCAAACATACCCATAGATTACTCAACTTTTTCGAAGGCCTAAACTAAAGTAAAAATTCAGGGTCTTTTTTGAATTTCGGTTGTTATAAACCCCACACTCTATGAGTTTTGGACCGGGAATTTATAAAATAAAAAGTTTATGTAACGTTACATGTGCCCTACCTTTAAAAGTTATTAGTTAATAACATGATACGTGGGGATGATATATCGTAATAAGCTCAACTATTGAAAGCCCTAGTGACGTTGTTTATCAAAGACACTGTAAGATGAAACAATTGTGGTACATAGTTTAAAACTATGATTGAAGCACTAAATTGTTACTCAAGAAATCCAAGGTGTGTGAACTACGAAGTTCTATAAAAGTAAGTGCTCTTTTCTTTTAACAGAAACGACTATTTAAAAAAAACTAACACGCCTAACAAGAAGCCAGACGCGAAAACAGAAAATTACAAAAGCATTAAAGGCCCTTTTAGTCAATTCACCCGAACGAAGCTAAACTCTTCTGTTCCTTTTAGTGATCCACAAAAAGAGAAGGTAATGATACCATTTAAAAAGATAAAAAATAAATAAAAAACCTCTTTTATATATGTGTGTATGAATTTGAATATTTAGTGCTAGAAATCTACCTTTGAGGCTTCAACCATCTCTCATAAATAATATACACACCCTGTCATAATCATGCTACCAAAGCATTAACTGATCAGCTGGTTGGGTTTTTTGGAGGTTTCACATACAAAGACAAATATCGTATAATTCTTTGTGTTATAACTTATAACCGTTTTATGAATTATTTTTAACTAGTCTTATATACTATCAATTAAGGTAAAAATCTAATCTTGCTCGATGCAATCATGTTTCGAGAAGGTATGGTAATGTGTCTTGGAAATAGAGGTGAGAAAACGGTCGAGGTTGAATTAAGGGGAAAGGAATGAGCTATCAGACTGTTTAATAATGGATCGGATAGATAAGTTTGGCAAAACGAATTTGTTGGTGCTTTCTCGTTGGCGGCCATGAAGTATCTCTTGTTCAACACGTTTAATAATCCAGCCCCCTTTATCATGAAATAGAATTAAGGGAGTATAGTTCACACTTGACACGGTGGGCCATGGCCTCCTTTACTTTGGGCTTAGAGCTAGGTATTTGTCAATTATGCTTGATTATTCTTATGTGTTTTTGTTAGGCTTGCAAGTGGAATAAACTCAAACGAGAACTAGACAATGAATTAGTGAATGATCCTGCGACCATCGTTTTTCGACTTAAAAAATTCAATTTCAAATGCCCCCCCCCCCTCTCCCCCCAACCCCAAACACACACACACACACAATCTAAGTGTTCAATTTCTATCACTGCTTGGAAGGCGGACATTGATAAGCTTCCGACACGGTTAAGCTTACTAAAAGAAATATGGTCAAAGGTTCGCTAGTTTGTTGTCTTTGTGGAGAATACGAAGAGACTAGCGGTCACATTTTCACCGCTTTCTACTTTGCCTCGCCTGTTTAACAATTGGTGTCGTATTCGTCCCATATTTGCCTCACCTTCACAAAATGTGCAACCTGGGACATAGGATAAACAAGGTGCTTTACAGTGTAATTCTCACGGCGTGCTAGTATATTTGAAAGACAGGAAACAAAGTCATCTTCCAACACAAGTCGGCTAATGTTTTCAAAACAATGAAGACATAACATTTTTGAGCTTCGTTTTGGATTAAAAATCGCTCCTCTTACCATAATTTGTAATGGAATGATTGGTGTCGTCTCTTTTTGTAGTTTCTTCCTCGTTGTTTGATCCTTCGTGTATAAAATCAACCGTTCTAAAAAAAACTATATTAACTTAAAATTTTACCAAAATAGTCACCCAAAAACAACTATTTGTCTAAAAATGAACAAACATAACCCAAAAGTTTACAATATATTTTAAAAACTTGAAGAACGAATTAGGGTTTTACACTTTTATGCTTCAAGATATCAGTGAATAAAACAGGAACTAATACAAGGAATCAAAGGTATGCTTTAATGAATTAATTTGGAGATTTTGGTTTCTTGCACAAAAGGTGTTCGATGAAATGCCTCAGTGAGTTTTGACTAACCATTTTACATATCCCTCATGTATGAAATAGATGGGTGAACCAGCATCCAGTGGTGTCAATGAGGATGACAATGTGGCCCTAGAATACAACACCAACAACGTCAAGAAAGCAAAGCTGAATTCAACACTAGCTGCACTTCTAGATGATCCTGTGCTTGCAGATGTACCCAAAAACCCGAGTCTTTCGGATGTTGAGACCCTTATCAGCTTGGAATTGGGGAGTGCCATGCGGGTTTCGGTGCTTAAGTTAGACGGCACATCTTTCGGTATGTGATTATTATTGCCCGATCAGAGAAAAAACAAAATCGAAACAAACACCGATGGTTGGTTTGGTTTTATGTTTTCATAAAAACAGAACTTTCGGTTTGGGTTTGCGGGTAACTTAAACAGAAAAAGCCCTGACCGAACTTATAGATTTTTATGCTTTATTTATATACTTTTATAATAGTTTATTATCTAGTTTAATCAAAATATTTTAGCCTAAATGTATAATAATTAATTAAGTAAGTTTATTATATTTCACCGACTCTTTTTTTCGGCCAAAATTTCCAAGCCCAAATGGGAAAACCAAAACTGAACGGTTTTCAAAAATTAAAAAACCGACATTTCGGTTTTTGTTCGATTTTAGCTCAAAACTGAACCGTACCAACCCATGCTCACCCCTAATTTCTTAGCTTCTTATTTTCAGCTTATATGATCTTATCATCAACGGTTGTTGGTTTTTACTTGCATTGGATGCAGATGTTGCAGTGATGAATTCTGCAACAGTCAAAGATTTGAAACTTGCGGTCAAGAAAAAAGTCAACGAAATGGAGCAGTCAAAGATGGGTCATCGCCACATTTCTTGGTTTTCCCCTTAACTTTTTATTGATCGTTTTCTTTGTAAAAACGGGTGGGTCGGGACTTGGGTATAGGCCTCTAAATGAGCCGAACGTTCAGTGGATTGTTTGTGAACCGTTTACGGGAAGTTCAGTTATATAATAAGCGAACGAACATGAACACATATCCCGTTCGTTCATTTATGTTCATGTTCGTTCGTTCATTTATGTTCTTTAGTTACATTTGATTGAGTTCGTTCGATTATGCTAGTTAATATATTCATTTAAATTTTTTACGCTGATTACTATTTAGTCTAGTTTTCATAACTTGTTAGGCCATGTATTGTTGGTCACATTTAATTTTAATCGGTTATGCTCAGTTTTGTTTGTTTGTTTACGTTCGCGAACCGTTCATTTATATTGTTAGCAAACGAACATAAATGAACAAGAACAAATTCATCTTCTTAACAAACCGAACACAACAAGAAAACCACTCATGTTCGTTCATTTACAAGCCTACTCGGGTCGAAGGTCAAAACGGGTCAACACTAATACGCTGGTCAAAACTGGCTGGGTTACCAACCCACCAACACTTTCCCGTCCAGTTTTTGTATTTTGTAAATAATAATGTGCTGAATATGTTTACAAAAC
Source organism: Bidens hawaiensis (assembly GCF_021521415.1). Lineage (NCBI taxonomy): Eukaryota > Viridiplantae > Streptophyta > Magnoliopsida > Asterales > Asteraceae > Bidens > Bidens hawaiensis. The sequence goes on from NW_027491634.1 coordinate 875,899, forward strand.
TATATTATCAATACATTTTAATAAGAACAATCTCGAATTACAACGTTGTTGAGCTTTCATTTGTTGTTTGTGTTTTTAGGAAACATGTGTGGCGAAATTTTTGTTTGTCACACAACAATGAAAAGCTTCTTAATGATGACGCAAATCTTCAAGATTATGGTGTGCGTAATCACTCTCAGGTACACGTCAGTGTTGATTAATGCTGTAAATGTTATGTGGTGTTAGTTTGATTAACTGGGAATTTCTTGTTGGTTAGGTGCATTTTGTTCCATACGTAATGCCAAGAGCTTCGAAGCAGCATTCACGAAGACGAAAGCATCGGTTTTTTCATGGTCTTAACAGAAGGGAATGAATACTGGTTCTTATTTTTGTTTTGTACGTTACATATTTTGTTTCATATATGAAATGGATTAGTATTTAGGATACCATTTTTAGCGTACTAGTGTTATCGTTTGCATAAACGCAAGACAACCTCTCCGAGTTAAGTTGCAAGTGTCCTAATGTGCGTCCTTACAGATTGAGTCACATAACATCGTTATTGTTTGTAAATAATAATGTGCTGAATATGATTGCAAAACCATATTATCAATACATTGAAAATATGTTGCTAATGTTAGTAAAAACTAGTGTTTGAAACTTCATTTTTTATTTTTATATATTTGGTGTAGACAAATTTTTTTATGTGGTGTTAAAGTCAGATTCTTGGTAGAAATACTGAAAATGCACCAATTTCCATATTATTGATAAAGAATAAAACATTGTTTCCATTATATTGAGGTGTTACACCATTTGATAACTATGATTTCAATTATAAAATACTTGTTAAACATTCTTGCAATCACATTGAATTTGATTTGACAGACATAAAATAATGTAACTTATATAAGCCCTAATTAATAAATATAAGCCCTAATCCAGATTCAAAAAACTTCCTCCTGGCGGTCGTGCCAGACAGAAGCTGACTGGTAAAAAAATAGAAAAACTAGACAGAAGCCGGTTGGCAAACAACTTGTGGGCGAATGGCGATTCACAAAGTTCGATTTCATGCAAATCCTCGCAATAAACCCTCGAAGAATTATGTGTCATCTGCAACCCTGAGACTGAAAAATGAATTGTCAGCAAAACCATGAATTTGACCACTAATCTTTGTTTGGTTAATAAGTTACATACCAGACCAGACAGAAGAAGAAGTTACTTAATATCCTCCAAATCTCTTCTCGGTATTTAGCTGCATATCTTTGGGTCGTTCGCCACTACACTTCCGACAAACAGCATTTCCAGCAAAATTGAAGAAATCACACCTAACCAAATTCAATTCAAGATACATTAGACCTCAAACCTTAAATATGCACGAGGTGCTTGTACGCGTGTCTTAAAAAGGATTATGTGATTTTATATAATAAAAATCATATAGCTATATGTGCAAATGTGTTTTAGCCTTCTTGAAGTTGTAATAACCTGTTAACAATATCTTCTTATTTAAGAAATTAATCAATAAAATGGTTTAAAAATAGGCATTCTGTGGGGAAAAAAAAAAACTAGACTTACGAGGGGCACTCCCACTCTCCGCCATTTACTTGTCTCTTGGGACGTTGCTCTCGGCAACGTAAACACTTTGTGTTGCTCGCAAAATTCATAAAGCGACACCTGATAAAAATATAACAAAAAACATAGGTTAAAAAGGTATTTTAGTCGACAATGCTTATGCTTAAACAGTTACAATATAAATTAGTAGAACACATAAATACCCTTCTGTCACAATTATATAACGAAAGCATATTAAACACCCACATATCTTTAACAACGAAAATAAGTCAAAAGGTTGCACATGAGTAAGTGAGACAAATTGTGATAGACAAAAGCTAAACGCGGTATGCATAATGCTTGTGTGTGTATCACATATACTTATCTAAATATATAAACTACTTACTGCGGGCAGTTCCAATCTCCTTTCTTCATTTCAATATCATCTGCTCCAACCCTCTTAGGCCCCTCCGTTTTGCATTTCAAGCACCGGATATTTCTAGAAAAATTCATAAAATTGCACCTGCAGTAAAATTAAAGACCATTTATGTTGTTAAATATACAATTATGACATCATAAACACATAATAAAAAATAAATGAAAAAGGTGATAAGATCAAGCTTAAAAGCTTTATAACAACAATATCTAATTTACAAACTTACTGAGGACAAATTCAATCGCCTTTTTTCATTTCAACATCTTCAACACCAGCCTTTTGAGGAGCGTCTTCAAAGCATTCGCGACATTTTTTATTCCTAGCAAAATTCAAGAAATTACACCTGCAAAAAGATCATGAATATATTCATCAATAACAAGTATTAAATACTTAATGCTATTTTATAATTTTAACCAACATGTGTAACTTAACAAAACAATATCAAGAAAGATTTAAACATATTCTCACTTGGGACACATCCAATCGCCTCTTTTCATTTCAACATTGCGTGTTGAATCCCGTTCACTATATTCAGAAGATAGTGTCTTTCGGGGAACCGTTTCTGCCGGTTTTTGCAACTCGGGGTCAACTCTCGTGTCACTAAGCTCGGTCAACTCCAAAAGCAACTTCTTGGCGGATGCTTCAACAACTTCTGCATCAAAAGGCTTCTTATCCATATCAACAACTGGATCGAGGGCATGATTTAATAATATCCTCACAATATCTACAGTTCGTGCAGTTGATTCAATGTCTTTTAGCATCACATACGCTCTGTCACATGATCCTCGAAGCACACAAACACCACATGCCTATAATCAAAATGGAGATTACCAACATTAATCACAAAAATCTAGGCCTGTTTACGAATCGTTCAGTGGAAGAAACATATATGAACAGATGTCTTGTTTGTTCATTTACATCTGTTCCTTCAGTTTGTTTAAGCATTCAGGCAAATTATTTTTACAGATATTAATTTAAAAACAAAATGATTTTCATATTTTAAAACCGCTAAGCCATTTTACAAGAACAACCATCTGGATGTAAGAATAAGTGTATTTTAAACTTTAATTTGGATACATACTTTTAACTTTTAATAGCTGTCCACTTTTTTTTATTTCAATTCATTTATGTTCATTTGATTATGTCCATGAACCATTCATTTATAGTATTAACTAGGCGCGTGCATGAAACCAAAAAACGAACCGAAAAAGATAAACAGAAACATAAAAAAAATGACAGTTTGGTTTTATGTTTTGCATGTAATAAAATTCGAAAAAAAAAAAACTGAACTGAATTTAATAAATATGTAACTCAAATATTTTAGCCCAGGTGCATAAGAAACCGAACTGAAAAACCAAAGAAACCAAAACCGAAGAGTTTTCAAAATTTTAAAAACCAAAGTTTTAGTTTTTGATTCGGTTTTAGCCAAAACCGACCCAAACTAAAACCATAAACCAATGAGCATAAACGTACACGAGCACATTCATTTTCTTAACAAACGAACACAAACTCGTTCAAATCAGTTCATTTAAGCATTCATGTCCATTAATTTGTTCGACCAGGCCTACAAAAATCTGTTCTTATAAGCATAATAAGCTAACTAATATAACTTACATCTCCTTCATCAATTTGTAGATGTGCACGTAACCGTTTCCCGGAATTAACAGTTTTCCGGTTAATATTGGGACACCCTTTTTCCACCAGAGTCTGAACATCTTGCATAGATAATAACCTAAAACACAATTAAATTCAATTAATTACTTACACAATTGAAGTAATTAAATTAGGGGTTTTAACAAATTACAGCAAAATTAGGGCTAATTCTTACTTGAACAAATCGAATCGATCACGACCGAAGCTGAGGCAAGCTTCTTTGAGAACACTGATATCTTTATAGAGCCCTTTATTATTATTTGGTATTTGTGGTTGATTAATGTAGCCTTTGGTTTTGAGACGGTCAACGAAAGTCACCCACTCCGGCCACGGGTGTTGTTGAGAGTCTCCGGTTGTTGGTAATTCAGGTATAGTGGTGGTGGTGGTGGTGAGTGTGGGATTGTCATCGGTTATGACGGAAGCTGATGAGTAGTGGTTGAAGAGAATTGAACGGAATGGGTGGATGTTAACGGCGTTGGTTTTTAAGACGGAGAAGAGTCTACTGGTTGTCATTTTGGTTGAGAGGCTGAACCAGGGTTTTTCTTCCTTTGGATGATTGGAGTATAGGGTTTAAGGTAGGACGGGCAAACGGGTCGGCGGTTAGGGTCCGAACAGGTTTCGGGTTAAAATTTAAGGTGAGACTGATTAAAAAGGGTTATACCGTTAGCTTAGCGCCTTAGCTTTTGTAGACCTAAATTAACTAATTAGACAGAAACTTAATTAAAAGGAAAATAATACAACGTATTCAATTTAACTTATCTTCTATGACTATGAGTTGAGGACACATTTTCATTTGTCGTCGTAGATAGTGTACTCTTATTAAGATATGCCAGTTGCATTGTCTTTGTCGACAATACTCGGTTCTTCTTGATTTATTTTGAACCACGTGCTTCTTGTATGCAGTGGCGACGCTTAGACGAAAACGCCGGGGTGGCCAGACTCGTTACGCATAAAGATTTTCACAAACCAAGGTGGTCAACTTTAAAATTTTCATTTCATGACTTGTAACCCACTTGATTTGATAAGTTCAGTGTTTAGGGTAGGTGTTCAATTTAACGAGTAAATTTTTTGACGAACACCCATAAATTCACTACTAAGAAAAAACGGGGGTGACTGAAGCCACACGGGGCCACAATACAAGCTTCCCCCTTGTATGCTTTGGATGGTTGATAGTACACACATTTTTTATTAGTTTCGTGTAGTTGATAATGTTGTCATTGTTTGCTAGAATGCGTTGTTGTGTCATCGTATGTGAGTGCGAAACTTGATCAAGATCATGCTTTATGTGGATCTGCTAGATATCCAGTATCATCATAATAGCCAGGATAGCCATGTTTTGTAGAATAAACCTAAAAGTCTCGCCGTTGGTGTTCAAGTGAGTCTCTTCTTATTTTCCTAAAAATACATGTAATCATATGTTTGATCTCCTGTTGCATCTTCTTAGTGGCTATTTGCACTAGAATAAGCAATTGGTTAACTGAAATGAGGCAGCTTTATGATTATACTAAGCCTATCTGCCTATAGAAACAGAGAAAAAAAAACCAGTAGCCTTTAGTGGCAAAACAAGTGGGTTGGATAACTGGTCACGACAGGTTCGACTCAGTAGTTAGCGTATCAAATTTGATCACAAAATATATTTATTTCAGTTATGATCTAACTATTTGTTTGATTAAACCACTTAGGATTTCTGCATAAGAATATATGCATAGACGACTTACTATTGAATGCATCGGAAGTGATCTTATTAATACACCTGCACCTTTTCCTGATCGATTCTTCTCGGGTAGGAACTCTTCTCAGCGAGCCTAAAAGAGAAGTCCAAACAAACTCTGAAGACGCAATCTCGCTTATTTACGAAAGAGATTAATTGGTGACTGAACTGCATCTACCTATTTCAACTCATTGACCAACTATTAAAAGTTGTTCATAGTGAATAGATTAATTTGGTGACTGCAATATAACAACACAGAATGAATAACTGTTGGAATGAATCATCATACAAAAAAAAAAAGTGTTACCACTTACAACTATATATATAAGTCCTATTAAATCTAACAATTCATACTACAACAAATACTTTTCTTAGATATCATATACACTATACAACACAAACACTCCTACTTAATGGAACCTTGTCCATTACTTTCTGCATAACTTCATCTTAACACATCTATAACTAGTCATTATTATATGCATAACCCGAAGGCTAGAGAGTATAACAGTAAATGCACCAGCATGCTGATCCATGAAACGAAACAAAAAAAACACGTGTTCACGGCTCCACTGGTATAGAGTCATCAACCACTTTTGATTCCGGGACAACATGTGGGGCCCGGATCATAACACTCATGATGAATGCAATCATCTGAAAATAGTCAAAATGCGCAACACTTCATTAATTCTTAAATCCCATTATTACTTAACATCATAATTTGGATATAATGTATAGTTCAAGATTTACCACAGCAAAGGCAGCACACACGAGACTAAAACCAGGAAACACGAATGGAGCATCATCAGACAAGAATAAAGCTGCACGATACAATTAAAAACACAAATTTAAATTACTTTAACAATTAAAATCAACCAAAAATAAAGCATCCATGAAAACTTTGGTCACCTGTTAAAGGACTAAATATCAGTGGAGAAACAATACTGGCAAAAGAACATAGGCCTGTGATACACCCTTGAGCTTTTCCCTGAAATAAATAAATAAATAATCATTTTAACTATTAAAATTTTCTGAAGTCAAACTAAAAAGTCAAAAGCATTTCAAATTACCTGCTCAGTAGGACCAACTTGTTTGGATACAATGCTCCTTAACTGAAAAGTATCAATTTACTTGTTAACATAAATGATAAATTAAAACTGGCGAAAGAAAATACATCAGAAACAAAGAACTCACGCTCGGTCCGGCAAAAACAGCCAGGATTTGAAATGTGGCTGCAAAATAAACTACCCATGATGACCAAGCTACACTATATAGGAAGATCTGCATTTAAAACAAAAATTATATTATGACAAACTAATGTTATACAATTAAATGTTTAATTAAGGATATAGATATACATACATGTACACAGTTAAAGGCGAGTCCAATGGCAAGAATCTTTTCTTCAGTGATAACTCTAGCCAACAAGGGCATAAGGACCATCTGCAATAGTCAAATACAATATTACTTTCAATATATATATGTATGAGTTAAAATAAATGCAGTTACTTGATAAAACTATAATAGTGTAACTACAAGACATACTTGAGATATGATCCCTGCGATCCCGTTAATGATCATCAAGTCAGCAAACTGATCTTTATCAAAATGAAACTCGGCCTTCAAATAATACTGCAGGATATGAAGATAAATGCTTAACCGTTAACATTTAACAGACCAGTAAGTTTTAATGGAAATGCTAATATTATTATCATGAATGATTAATTAAGTACCAATAATGCAGAATAAAGGCCTAGTTCACCAAGGCTGCTGAAGAATGCCACAATAGCTGCTTGCGAAAACGTCCAGCTGAGAGTATACATTATGAGAAGTTGTCGTCGAAATCCAAGTTGATATTAATGGTGTGCACGATTTGGTTTGGGTTGGTTTTGGCCGAACCAAAAACCGAAAAACTTCGGTTTTTGGATTTTTGAAACCGTGCAGTTTCAGTTACGGTTTCATTTTGGTTTTTACGGTGTTGCCATTCAAGCTTGAAATTTTGGGACAAACAAATAATTATATGTCCACCTGTCAGTTAATAATTAATTGATTATTAGTAATCTGGGCTAAAATATTTGAGTTAAATATTTATTAAATTTTTATAAATTACTTAAAAATAAAAATCTAGAAATTCTGTTCGTTTTTCCCTATTTTTATTGCACGCAAAAACCAAAACCGAACCGTAAATTCAGTTTTTACAAAAACATAAAACCAAACCATCGGTACCTGCTCCTCAACAATGAAATCGAATCGCACAACGAAGGGCTCGCAGATCGACAATCAACCGCGCATCCTTTTTCGAGAAGACATTCATTGACCGTCTCCTCTTTCACCGAAGCGGCTGCGATCACAGCAGCCTCCATACCTGATTCGGGCAAGAATATCCTCATGTACACTACAGAAACCATTGCAACTGCCGCAGCTACCTGAAACAAACAGCTAACTTAATACACACATACATATTATCATTCACATGTAGTAGTTATAATATTGCATACTTGAAAAACAGATGCAGCTGATGGGAGGAAGCGAGTGGAAAGATTGCCGAACACAAACGAACAAGATGATATGCCGGAGAGTATTCCGAACGCCGTGGCCCGCCGTGGCAGTGCCACGTTGTCAGCCTGAAAAGTCAACATTTTTAGTTCAAGTCAAAATAGTCAAAACTCAGTTTTCTCGTTTAACTTAGAGTCTTAGACAGAGCTCGAGCTCAAGCTCGGCTCATGAGTAGCTTTTCAAGCTCAAGTTTAGCTCGAGCTCAACTCGTTTACTATCTATTAAATATATATTATATATATAATTATTCTTATATGTTTTTTTGATTATAATTATATGTATAACATCAATCTGTTTTTTAGTTATTTTTTTATAACATTCTATATATTAATTAATAATTACTACACATATATATTATAAAATTTATATAAATGACATGCTCGTTTAAGCTCACGAGCAGACTCAATAAATGAAGATTGTGTTCGGGCTCATTTATAAACAAGCTTACTTTTAGGCTCGAGCTCGGTTTTGGGTTTGTTTAAGCTCGGCTTGATCAAACTTTTTTACGAGCTGATCTCGAATAGCTCGCAAGCGACTCAGCTCGTTTGCACCCCTACGTGTGTTTTGTAATAATAATTGATGTTTCATATTTTTAACAAGTGATTACTATTATAGTGTTATTATTAACTTGTTATATTCTTAATCAATAGTAGATAGAGGTGGGGGAAAACCGGTTGACTGAAAATCGAACAGATTTAAAACCGATTATGTGGAAACCAGTTTGTAACCGACTAAAACCGTAGCGTAGGTTTGGAACCGGTTAATAATTCTCTTCACTGAAATCGGTTTCAAACCGAAACCAACCAGAACCGGTTTCAACCCTAAATAAACCGATCATAAGTCGTTTTGACTTTTATTGACCATATTGAACTAGTTTGAACCCGAACCAATTTGTGCCCCTCTAAGTTAGTAGATGTATTACTATAAGTTTATTTTTAAGAACTAATCAATAACAACAAATTTTGAAAAAACAAAATCATCTTAATAAGTATTTTAAGGAGCATATTTCTGTCTCATCTTTCATGTCCGACATGTTTCCATCTACAGTCATGAAGTGTATGTAATTATGGCGTGTCAACTTATAAAAAAGTGTTTAGGAAGTGGCCAACAATTTATTGTTCTTTATTATACATGAAGTTTTGTTGGATGTTTATTTTTTTTCTCGTGTGGTGAGTGAATTTCACGTGTTTATCTTATTTTTTCAAAAGTAATCAGGTTTGTATACTTTCAATACAAACAATGATACACGAGCATAAAGTGGTTATGTCATTTTTCAAGAAGTAAAATATATGTGTTGAACAAAAACTACCGCATATATGTAGCATAAAAAAACTTATCATTCATATGATTTTCTTAAATGATTTAATAAAAAACATGCATAAGGGTAACATGGAAAGACAAGAAAGAAAGAAAGATATGATTACCACGTAAGCATGTGCAAGACAAAGTACACTTCCTTCACAAACCATGGAGGTGAGGGTTTTGAGTGCATAGTATGCAAAGAAGAAGTTCCTCTCCCTGCTGTATGCCAATATTACTGTTTTCACCCACCAATTCATCAGTTACTACTTTCTACTTTATATTACTTTAGAAACAATGAGGTTATAACATTAAGAAAAACAAACATGGAATCAAATATTACATTCTTTGTGATAGAAATATTAAGTTTAAGTAAAATATAGCCGTTGATTGGGAGTTTAGTTGTTTAAATATGTATCTCAATAGGGCGGTACGCTAAACTATGTTCAAGGCTAAATAATAACGTATGACTAATAGTCAGGGTAGAAATGATTTTGAAAAAAGAGTCAATAATTGTTTTAAATCATCGGATGGGAGCTAATGGAGGGTGATGAGTCTCGGTAGGGTGTGGAACCGTGGAAGTCGGTCCACCGACCGACGTGCTTGTGCATAATTAGTATTCAACCCACATCAAATATGCATCCATATAGAAGGTGGTGGCCTTATTTTGTCTTTTTAAGACTTGAGCGGTGATGAGATAAATATATAAGAGAGTAAAAGGGGGGTGGAAGTATACCAGATCCAAATGTGTAAGAGGTAGGCTGGGGTCCTTGGGATGTTACTTGTGATCTAAATGGAAAAATAAAGGGCATGAGGATATAAAAGAAGGCTAAGAAGTTGGACCTAAAAGTAAAAAAACAAGTCAATAAATAATAAGTAGGCTATGTGTGCTTTATTGAATGATTTACCATCTTTGATGTAACAACAGTAGCAAAGCAGCAGCAGTTATAATGAAAATAATTTTATTTTCTTCTCTAGTTCTCATATCATATTTATATTTTCACAGTATAACACATGAGAAAAGAAGAAAACTAAGGAAATGCACAGCAGCAGTTATAATGAAAATAATTTTATTTTCTTCTCTAGTTCTCATATCATATTTATATTTTCACAGTATAACACATGAGAAAAGAAGAAAACTAAGGAAATGCACAGCAGCAGTTATAATGAAAATAATTTTATTTTCTTCTCTAGTTCTCATATCATATTTATATTTTCACAGTATAACACATGAGAAAAGAAGAAAACTAAGGAAATGCATTTTGTCTGTTTTGCTAGGGATGGTCCATGGATAGAATATGTGATGTGTATTCATAAAAATCAATCTTATATCCCATTATAGAAACATAAAAACGTGTATCATATCTAATCACATATCAAAATAACATCTAATCAGTCATTTAGTCGTCCCAAATGTTCAAGTTTTATGTTTTACAATTAATCAAATTCGGATTATATTATCATCAATGTATTTTAATTGCTTGTGTTATTTGCTTTTAGATTAGTTTATATCTTTCTTTATCATAAAAAGGGACAATTATCATAAATTAATTAAAGTATTTTCTAGTGATGTTAATTAAACCCCAATTATGTCCTTACATCTCCTCAACCATTTTCATTTTCTCGATTCCAAATTCTCCTGAAAACTTTATGTATGTTTTAAAAATCATCCATTAAGCTTTCTTTTATTTTCAATACTTTAGTCTATTATAGTATCATCTATTTAATAATTTAAAATATATATATTTTTTAACTTTTATACCTAAAATCTGTTTATCTCACCATCCCATATACACGTTAAAGGAAAAAGGATGAACAGTAGACGTGATTGACAACATGACGATGAAAGCTAGCAATATTTTCATGTTTTGACCGCATATTTATTGTATTAATTGCGTATGTGATGTGCTAGACATTACATGCGTATTACAAGTGAATAACGACCCAGTAAAAATGACAGTCTTTTAAACACCTAAAGATCTTGCAACTATATAGGCGTATGCTTCTAATTGTGTGTGTATATGTGTACTACAAGTGAAAGGGGAGTGTGTGTTTTATTTAATTTTTTATTGAATTATATGTTAGATTTATTATCATAGAACTTTTAAATTATTTAAGAACTTTAAGAAAATTTTAATAACTAACATTTTTTATAAAAAAATTTATATGTTAATGTTATTTGAGTGTATTTTAATCACTTTTTATATCTATATTTATGATTACAGGTATGAAAATTAGTTGTTACATATATTTAATTCTTTTTATATATATATAAATTTGCCATTACATAAATTATTATTATTATTATTATTATTATTATTATTATTATTATTATCAAACTTAGATATACAAGAGCACAACAAAAAATAAGACTATCAATGTAAAGAGGAAAAAAAAAACATTTAATTACCAATCTCAATCACTCAACAATTCATTCATTTATTTAAATTTCTTTAGTTAAAAAGGAAAATGATAGTGCATACCCAAAGGTAAAGTGGTGAGGAGCATTGGGAGAGTGAGCATGACCTTCCTTCCATACTTGTCTGAAAAATTTCCAATGAGAGGCATCATCACCAAAGTTCCCATGCCTGTTAACTGCCATTTTATATTATTATTGTTATTATTATGTTTAATCAATTAATTCTTACAATTTATTTTTAAACCATCTAAAAAAAATATAACTTCCAATACTTTCATTTTAAGAAAAGAAACAAGAAGCTTAGTCAGAAAACAATGAAAGTCCAAAAGCAATGGACTCTTCTGAAGCCTAAATCAACTACCACCAAGGTACAAATCATATTTATCTAAAAGATGATTAAAGTGGTGCATTCTAACTAAGGACCACAGTAAATGAAAGAGGTGCTTTTCCATATTGAAAAATAAATATAAATAATATTTAGTATTATGCTTATTGTTAATTTGTACAAAAGGATGCATTTTGTGGATGTATAATTCATAAACAAGAATATGATCAAATTTATCTACCAATTGCGTGATTTTTCTTTAATAAGTATTTCAGTTTTCCTCGTAATCAGTTTTAAGTAGAAAAAACAGAAGAACAAGATCTCAACGCTTATATATACGTTTTTAATGTAATACCTGAGACACTTTTATTATCGACGTATCTTTCTTTCTCATGTAGAGATAAGTGAGCCTATTTATGCTTTCTCGTTAAGGGATATTTTGTCTATACATAAAACTTCGATGTTTGATGGGATAAGAGAAAAGATGGTTCAATGGGTAATCCTCACTTCTTGACTTCTTATTGGTCATATAGAAATGAGGTCATCTTTAACAAGTTTTCTTTTACATAAACCGTGTAATTGAGGGCAAAACAGTTTCCTTTGGGTTAAGTATCAAGTTAAATTGGTGTCGTTAGATTGGAATGATTGGCGTAGTTTCGATGTGTAATTCCTAATTCCTTTTGTGTCTTGTAATGTGTAGTGTTTCCGGTTTCTAGCGACTTACTAGACCATGTTAATAATAGTCGTCATTCAAAAAAATGATAAGAGATTATTCTTCATGCAATACTAACAAATATTTATGCCAATATCATAATTTTCTTATTTAAAATTAATTGTGTATACGGCATATTAAATGCTCTTACGAACAGTATGCATAAAAGAATGAACAATTTGATTTTAACTTATAATGATAAAAGTAAATAGTAAAAACATTTCACTTCGATGTAATCGAATGTTATGAAGAAAAAATCAAGAAAACCCACATGGGAAATTTCAAAATAGTTGTTGATTAATTTATATTTTCATAACACGAAAGTACATATTATGATATTATATATCATAAGGTTGGATGAAATATAAATGAAATTAATCTGTTAATAATGAAAATCAATTAGAGTACTTATGTAAAAGTAGAATAATTATGTAATTAAGTAATTACATAATACTTTATGATATAATTACATAATTACTCTACATGATTCTTACAATTAACATGTTAATTTCATTTATACGTTAACTTTTCCCTGTATATTATATTAATAAACACACAAATTAAACTCGTTACCGCTTGTTGAACTCCGGTGAGGTAAATAGCCAATGAACACTCGTCTTCTCCGGGACAAAGTGCCGCCATGGTGACGTCGGTAATGGCCGGAACCACCATGAAATTGGCAAAATTGAATACAAACACCGTCATGAAAAGGTGGCCAGGCCCTGATGATATTATGGTCTTGTCCGTCATGGTAGTGGTGATATGGTGGTGATGTAAACGATAAATTGATGGTGGGAAGCAATGCTTAATGTGGAAGTCTACACCACCACCCTCTTTATATTTGCAAACCGAAAGAGAAACGTCACTGTTGATTATGTCATGAAGCAAATGAGTCTCACAAGCCAAGTTACACTCTCGATATGTCTACACCTCTCTCATTTCTTAAATAGAGATGCTTGCCTATTTATATTGGGGAAATTATTTTTTTTATGTTGAAATTACATTAATACCCCTTTGGCAATATGAGATTTTACACAAGGATAACAGCTTGGCCTGTAAACGAACCAAACTTCAATGAATCGTAGCAAACAAAAAGTTTGTGTTCATTTAACTAAACGAACGAAGATGAACACATGTTTGGTTCATTCATTTATGTTTGTGAACGTTCATTTATATTTGTTGTTTTATGTTTAGTTCGTGTATGTTTATTCATGTTCGTTTATTATTGATAGAAAATAATTAGATATTATTTGTATTTTACATATTATAGCACCCTAATATTTTTTTATTGTTTATTTATGTTCATTTAAATATATACAGTTATATTTGTCTTTGTTTGTTTGTGTTCGTTTGCAGTTTTGCACCATCACCAATAAGAGTGTTTTTTGGAGTGTTTTTTATGTGTCACATGGCATTTGGCCCTAGGGATGAGCTCGGTACAGTACCAGCACCGACCGGTACCGAAAATCCCGATCCCGAAAATCATAAATTTTGGTACCGGTACCGAAATGTTCGGTTCGGTACCGGGACGGTACCGGTATTTAAGGTAAAATTTGGGAAATACCGATACCGTACCAGTCCCGAAAACTCAAAACCTTGGTATCGATTCGGTACCGACGGTACCAAATCGGTACCGGTTCCGGTACCGGTATCGGTTTGATACCGGTACCAATCAATACCATACTGATTTTTGCTCATCCCTACTTGGCCCCACAAAAATACGTTCTCTGTCCTCTCTTCTCTCTACTCTCTCATCTATTTTTTCTCACAAACTCATTCTTAAAGCATTTTTTTACCAAAAATCTTACCATACTCTCTCTTTTCCATATCATATCTCACCTATTTCTTCTCAAAAACACCCCAATAATCCCTTATTGTGAATGTTCTTGCCTATGGTCATAAGAATATAAACACAAATACTTGTCTGATTAAATGCTCATGTTCATTTGAATTTAAATAAACGAACAAGAGTATGCCTTTATTTATGTTTGCTTAATTTGTTTACATGTCTAATATAAACCATAAAAATTAATTTCATGATTTCTTTGTTGACCATCAATAAGAACCAAGTATTCCCATTAAAGAAAAAGGGAAGAAAATGATAAAAGGTGTGGAGCAATTTCATGCTTTACTTGTGTCACACCCCGATCATGACGGAAACATTGGGACACAACCGATTGTTCATCGCACACGACACTATTAAGTGACAATATTTAATCAACTCATTTAAATTCATAAAAACACAAAGAGTCACATAACTTGTTCATACAATAACCGAATTCAAATCATAGTAAATAATATAATGTTCGTTTTGCTAATATCCTAATAGCCTCGATAACGTTTTTTCTTCAAGTCCTCGAGTCAACCTAAAGTCAAACCTGTAACATTGCATAAATAGATTTTGTCAACACAAAGGTTGGTGAGCCATTTCATAGTTTTTGAACAATAGATATATAATATGAAATTCCACAACTTGTATACAAAACAATAAATAATAGCAACAATTTAGATAAATGAAATCGTTAATAAGAATACATTAACGACACATTTCTATAAGGGGATGCCAAATATACTCGGATTTTGTAAGAAATCGTTAATAAGAATACATTAACGACACCTTTCTATAAGGGGATGCCATATATACTTGGATTTATGAATCAATCATCCAAAAGCGGTAAACACATTAGCACTCAAGCATATAAGCATATAATCACCAAATCGAGCATTTATTTAAGTATGTATACAATAAAGTTTATGATTTAAGACTCAAGTATAAATCATTTGGATTTGAATAAGTTTACAATGTCACCCCCAAAGTATAAAAGAGTGAAAACGGGGGATGAAAGTACTCACATTCAAGTAATAAACTTGAAAGATTTGATGATTTGGAGATTAACCGGAACGATGAGTTTAACAAGCGAAGCCTAAAGGAGAAGAAGTCTTGTATTAGAAAAGTTGTCTTGGAAGTCTTTAAACGAAAATAAATGATAAGAAATGTAAACAATTTAAAGTTTAAGGTTTAAAATGTAAATATTTAAGAAATTATAATAATAGTCCTTTAAAAATGTAAGTTTGCTCGAAACCGGGTTAAAGTATCTAGCCCTTAATTTTACTCAACATATGTTAAGTAATAAGGTGGGTAAAAATGCAAGAAAGCAAGTCCCTTTATAATATAAATACTAAAACGGGTTTTAACGAGTGTTCGGGTGGTCGGTTCGGGTCTTGGTGACTTGACCAAACCCAAAGTCAACTTTTCCAAGATAATAAATGTACGAGATAACTCAATAAATCTTAAAGAGACTTAACCAAGTATGTAGTTCTATTGTTTTAGAACTAACAACGTCCGTTAAGCGAGTGTTCGGTTTAATCGGTCCAAACTTTGTTATAAGATCAAGTTGGATTCAACATTCCGAGTACTTTGTGAAAATAATTAAAATCAGTTTATAAAGTATTTTTAAAGAAATATATAAGCTTTAATGGTTAAAAACACACTTGTGTGTCTTAAGCGAGTAAACTTGGTTTGGTTCGGTTTTTATCTTGGAATAAGGCCAAGAATGGTTACCACATATCCAAACATCATAGAACTTGTAAAATAATTTATAAATAATAATACCAAAGTTTCACATACAAAAAGTCGACAACAAAGTCTTTAAACGAAAGTTCGGTTTCCGGTTCGGATCTTGTTTCGGGATAAGACCGAGGTTAGATTCTACAAACCCATAACCATGAAACTAATTAAAATGATTTTAGAAACTCAAATCTTACATAAAACATGTTTATACAACTATTTAAACAAACTAGTAAACAAGAGTTCAGCTTCCGGTTTGGAACTGTAACACCCCGACCAAAGGCGGATTATACATCGGGGCGCCACATATTGTTTCATTACTCGTGACACTATTGGGTGTCAATATTTAATAAATACATTCATTCGCGCACGCGCAAGGTAAACAAGATAACATAAAACATCATAAATCAATATATTATAAATCATAATATTCGAACGGCAAAAACTTGTCTTGATACATTTTAATCTAGGTCCAAAATAAAGAAACTTCCTATGTGTCCACAAGCTCCAAAACAGCTACTGCAAACCTGAACATGTGTTAAAATAAACGTCAAACACTTGCGTGTTGGTGAGAAATCAAGTTTAATACAATACATAGATAACAATAAATCTGCTCGCAACATGTGTATGTCTGGTTTTCAACAAGGGTGTAATCTGATCGGGACCAACTCTAAGATTCATAAGACTGCCAGTGCTCACAATTGAGCTCACAAACAAGACAAACTGTGCATGTGTAAACAAAAGAGAAAATCATAAACGATAGTTCTCCCGTGTTCATCTAATGGTACCATGAGAACTGCGGAATAGACCGACAAGACGGTTAATGATCCACACATACAAATAAACAGCCAAGTCTACGTCCTCAACACATGGGATACTGCGCGACTAAAGTTCATAAACAAGTTTAAGACTCTAAGTTTGTATGAACACATGAACATCCCAAAACATTAAAAATAAAAAGGGATTAGGTACGAGATTACTCACTTGATAAACGATGCGGTGTAAGATAAAGTAAGAACCAACTTTAAACAAGCACAAGTTAACCTATAAATAAGATTATTGTTTTAATGATTTGTTTTAAGTCTTGATTATAAGTTTGCATAAGTAAATTATTATATATAATATATTACCGAAAATCAGGGCAGAGGAGAGAAAACGGAGGCAAGAGAGGAGGCGGCAGAAGGACAATCGGCAGAGAGCAAAGGAAGAGAAAGATAATAAGTGTTTGTGTGTGTAGTGTTAAGAAAAATAACATTATTATTTATAGGGAAACCCTAGGGAACACAATCCCTAGAAAAGGGGAAAAAGATCTCAAAAAGCAAAAGATTCCAAAAGCAAAAGATATCAAAAGATATGGCAGCTGCAGGGGGCAAGATAAAGCTGACAGGGGACAGTAAAAAGCATGGGCGGGTCAGATAAAGGTACTGGTCAAGCATGGAAAAAGCAGATCTCAAAAGATAATGTCAGTCACTTTTTCTGCCAACCAATGGGGTTGGTGCGCATGCTGCGCCGAAAGTAACTTTTCAGACATAAAGCAGATTAGGTCAACAGCTCAAAAGATAAGACAACACAAAAGCAAACGGCTAGATTAAACAGAAGAAAACTCAAAGGGTTTAGCGCGAGAAGGCTGACACAGAAGGTCAAGAGAGCGCGAGCGCGAAGGCAGACAGAACCAACCTTAACGCATCGCGGAAAGAACTACATTTCTAAGCGCGCCGCGGGAAGAATCACATTTCTTAGCGCGCCGCGGGAGGAATTAAAATTCCTAGCGCGCCGCGGGAAGAACTATAATTCTTCGCGCGTCGAGGGATGAACTACGATTCTTAGCGTGCTGCGAGAAGAGTTCGTCTCGCGTATCGCTGAAACAGGTGGTCTTCACGCAGGCTTCCTTGAAAGGAGTCTGGCGCGTGGAGCTGCGCAGACAACCTTAGGCGGGAAGAAACAAAGGACAAGGAAAGAGTTGGAAGAAAGAGGGAAACAAGGCTTAAGGGCGGAACGACGGCAAGAGAGAGAAAAAGGCGGGACGGCGACAAGAGGGAAAAGAAGGCGGAGAGAAGAAGAGGGACGGGACGGCGGAAAGGAAAAGAGAGGAAGAGGCGGGAAGGAAAACATTATTATTAAAAATAAAGTATAAGTATAAATAAATATTAAATCATAAAAGAAAGAGATCGGATAAGAGAAACGGGTACCTGGGTCGGGTCGGATCGGGGCAGATGTTACAGTCTCCCCTACTTTAAGAAATTTCGTCCCGAAATTTATCTCGAAGTAGGTTGCGCAGAGAACAGGTGCGTGTACTTGATCTTCATTTGATCTTCCCTTTCCCATGTAAACTCGGCTCCGCGCTTGGACTCCCAGCGAATTTTAACAATAGGGATACGACTGCTCTTGGTTTGCTTAACCTCGCGATCCATAATCTCAACAGGCTTCTCAACGAAATGCATAGTTTTATCAACTTGAACTTCATCAAGTGGAATGTGAAGGTTCTCGTCAGCTAAACACTTCTTGAGATTGGAAACATGGAACGTTGGATGCACATTACTGAGCGCGGGCGGCAGGTCAAGTCTGTAGGCAACTTTTCCTACACGCGCGAGAATCTTGAATGGACCAACATAACGAGGAGCAAGCTTACCTTTCTTCCCAAAGCGGACAACACCCTTCCAGGGCGACACTTTGAGGAGAACAAGATCATCAACCTGAAATTCGAGAGGCTTTCGCCTGCGATCTGCGTAACTCTTCTGTCGGCTTCTGGCTGTCAGCAGATGATCACGGATCTTGGCGATTTTATCGGTTGTCTCTTGAACAAGTTCGGGTCCTGTGATTTGAGTTTCACCCACTTCGCTCCAACAAATCGGGGAGCGGCACTTACGACCGTAAAGTGCTTCAAATGGGGCCATACCGATACTGGAATGATAGCTGTTATTATAAGAGAACTCGATCAAAGGCAGGTGCGAATCCCAATTACCTCCAAAATCAAGAACACTAGATCGGAGCATATCCTCAAGAGTTTGAATAGTTCGCTCAGACTGACCGTCAGTCTGGGGATGATATGCCGTACTCATGTCCAAGCGAGTTCCTAGCGCAGATTGGAGAGATTTCCAAAAGCGGGATATAAAACGGCCATCGCGATCGGATATGATGCTCAAAGGAGTACCATGGCGGCAGACAATTTCCTTGACATAAAGCTGCGCGAGTTGCTCAACACGGTGGTTTTCACGAATGGGCAGAAAGTGAGCAGACTTAGTCAAACGATCCACTATTACCCAAATGCTATCATGTTTGCTTGCTGTCAAAGGTAACTTGGTAATAAAGTCCATCGCTACACATTCCCATTTCCACGTAGGAATTTCAGGTTGTTCGAGCAAACCAGATGGGCGTTGGTGTTCAGCTTTTACTTTAGAACAAGTCAGGCATCTAGCTACGAACACAGCAATATCCTTTTTCATACCGGGCCACCAATAAGTGATGCGCAAATCCTTGTACATCTTATCAGCGCCAGGATGAATAGAATACCGAGATTTGTGCGCTTCACTCAGGATATCAGCGCGAAGATTATCATCAAAGGGAATCCAGATGCGATTAAGATAGCAGAGAATTCCACTCAGATTAGGGACAAAGTGCGCTTCCGCGCCACACGCTAACTCGGCGCGAAGGTTACCATTACTGATGGATGCGCGCTGCGCGTCACGAATACGCGATTCAAGGTTGCTTTGAATCGGCGCAAAGTGAAGATGCGTGCGCGGCAAAATACAGTTAAGCTGGCAGGGTTTTCGGCTGAGCGCATCGGCTACCACATTAGCCTTACCAGGATGATACCGGATCTCACAATCGTAATCGCTGATGAGTTCGTTCCATCGGCGTTGCCTCATGTTGAGTTCCTTTTGATCAAAGATATGCTGAAGGCTTTTATGGTCAGTGTAAAGGATACACTTAGTACCATAAAGGTAGTGTCTCCAGATCTTCAAGGCAAAAACAACTGCACCAAGTTCGAGATCGTGAGTTGTATAATTCTTTTCATGAACCTTAAGTTGCCTTGATGCGTAAGCGATAACCTTGCCTCGTTGCATAAGAACACAACCGAGACCTTGGTTGGATGCATCGCAATACACGACAAAATCATCATTACCCTCAGGTAGCGCAAGAACAGGAGCTTCACACAACAAACGCTTGAGCGTTAGAAAGGCTTCTTCTTGCTTCGAGCCCCAAATATACGGTTTACCTTTGTGCGTTAGAGCTGTTAAAGGCAAAGCGATCTTCGAGAAGTTCGAAATGAAGCGCCGGTAATAACCAGCTAAGCCCAGAAAGGAACGGATCTCGGAAGGAGAGGATGGCGTAATCCAGTTCTTGATTGCTTCAATTTTGGATGGGTCGACATGAATACCCATCTTGTTTACAACATGACCAAGAAACTGTACTTCATCCGACCAGAATTCACACTTGGAAAGCTTAGCATAGAGTTGCTCAGCTCTAAGCTTTTGCAACACCAACCGAAGATGTTGCTCATGCTCGGCCTTGGTCTTAGAATACACCAGAACATCATCGATAAACACAATCACGAATTTATCCAAGAAAGGCCTACACACCCGATTCATTAGATCCATGAAAACGGCGGGTGCGTTGGTTAAACCGAAGGACATGACCAAGAATTCAAAATGGCCATAACGAGTTCGAAAAGCAGTCTTCGGAACATCTTCATCGCGGATGCGCAACTGGTGATAGCCAGAGCGGAGATCAATCTTGGAAAAACAAGAGGCACCTTGGAGTTGATCAAAGAGGTCGTCAATACGCGGTAAGGGATACCGGTTTTTAATGGTGAGTTTGTTCAACTCGCGGTAATCGATACACATGCGAAACGATCCATCTTTCTTTTTAACGAACAACACCGGAGCACCCCAGGGCGAAGAGCTAGGGCGGATGAATCCTTTAGCGGTCAACTCTTGAAGTTGACTTGCCAATTCTTGCATCTCAGCGGGCGCAAGACGGTAAGGAGATTTAGCCACGGGGGAAGCACCAGGGACAAGATCAATACGAAACTCGACTTCACGAGCGGGAGGGATACCAGGAAGATCATCAGGAAAAACTTCAGGGAAATCACGCACAACAGGGATATCGCGAAGCTTCTTTTCTTCAGCAGGTTTGACCACATGGGCTAGAAATGCAATACACTTCTTCCGCATGAGCCTACGGGCTTCGGCGCAAGACATAAGCTTAAGACCGCGGGAGGGTTTCTCGCCGTAAATATGAAGATCACCATTTTCTCGAGGAATGCGAATCAACTTCTTGGCGCAAATAACTTCGGCGCGATTCTTCGAGAGCCAGTCCATACCAATGATAACATCAAAGCTTCCAAGAGGCATAGGGATGAGGTCAATCAGAAAATCGTTTTCGTTAAGGTTAAGCGTACAATCTTTAATCACTGAGTTTATTAAAATAGTTTCACCATTAGCCAATTCAACTGAAAAATCTTCTTTTAAGTCATCGCGCGGTCGCGCAAGCTTCTGTTCGAAGGCGCGAGAGATAAAACTTCGATCGGCGCCAGTATCAAAAAGTATAGAAGCATAAAATCCGTTAAGTAAAAATGTACCATTAACTACGTCATTATTCGCTTGCGCTTGGTGCGCGGTTATGTTAAAAGCTCGTCCACGCGTCGCCTGGTTCGAAATCTGGTTCACCGGATTCGCTTGCGTGATTTGCACTTGTAGTCTCGGGCACGCGTTCCGGAAATGACTGGGATCACCGCAGTTAAAGCACGATCTGGGTCGTGGGTTTTGGTAGGTTGGTTGAGGGTTTTGCGGGTAGACTGGTGGTGTTGGCGCAATTGGATTGGCGGGAAGGACTCTACAGTTTTCTGCAAGGTGACCAGCGCGGCCACATCGGGTACAAAGTCGACATGGGACTTGAGGTGGGTGGTGGAGTCTACAGGTTGGGCAAAAAGGGTGGTTTCCTGTGTAAGGTTTCTTAGTTGGCGGGGCAGGGAGTGCTGAATTGGTCAAGGCATAGTTGTGGACTATAGGGGGAGTTGGGTAGGCTGACAGTGGGTTAGGCGCGTATACTAGAGGTTGGTAGGCGGGTTGCTGGACCATGGGTGGGCTGGTAAGCGCGTAAGCTTGTCTGCGCCTACGTTTCGGGTTGTTATGGTGTGAGGGTTCAGGTTTGGTTTCTGTTGGTTCAGGGACAGTCTTGGTGAGTTTGGTCTTCTCAGATCCCCGCAGGAACAGGGTTCCTGCTCTGACATGGTTGTCGCTGAGCACAGCGGCCAACTCGATGGCGTCAGAGAGGGTAACTGGGTTTCTGGCCCATACAGAATCTTGAATTTCCATGGGAAGACCCCCAAGGAATTTCTCTATGGCTCGGCGGGAAGGGGTAACAAGGTGAGGGACCAGTAAGCTTAGCTCGTGGAAGCGCGTCGCGTACTCGCGCGCTTCACCGCTGTATTGCTTAAGATTCCAAAATTCCTCCTCCAGGCGCTTAACTTCGTTGGGAGGGCAGAATTCTCGCGTCAGAATTTCCTTGAATTCCTCCCATGTCATGCTAGAAGCAGCTTCTGCGCCACGCGCATGAGCTACTCCATTCCACCATGTAAGCGCTCTAGATTCCAGGACACTGGAAGCATACAGGGTTCGTCTGTCCGAGGGGCATTGGGTGTGGAGGAAAGTGTTTTCTATTTTCTCAAGCCACTGGAGCATCACGGTGGCTCCTTCAAGACCTGTGAACTTTGGAGGGTTACCCGCGTTAAAGGACTTAATGTTGTAACCAGAGGTGTTGGTATTGTTTTGGCTCAAAGCTTGGGCTATTGCGGCGGCCATTTCCTGGGAACGTTGCTGTCTACGCATGCGCGAGGCTTCTCTTCTCTGAAATCGGCGAGATAGCGGAGGCATTCTATAAAAATTTTAATTTTAGTTAATATCTTGGTTTTAGCGCAAAGTATAACCTCGAAAAGCTTGGTTTCGCGGAGTCAGTTACTGTCAAAAGTTAAAGTAAAATAAATGACCCTAAATGCAGACTTAATAAAGGTAACAAATTCGAATCAAGAATCGACAATTCATGTATCACCATGACTTTCCGAATTCCCAATTTAAAATATACGAGCAAACGAGTATTGGAGATTGACGATTCATGTATCACCATGACTTTTCAATCTTCAATATAAAATACACAAGAAAATGAGTATTGGAAGTTGACAATTCATGTATCACCATGACTTTTCAAGTCTCCAACCTCAGATCATAATCGTAAATGGAAATTGAAAATCAACTATTCATGTATCACCATGACTTTTCGGATTTTCAAATCCAACAAACGAATATGTAAGTAAAATCAATAAAAATCGAAATTCAACAAAAATCGAAATATCGCGGAATAAAACATAAAATCATATACTGCGCAAGCGCGAGCATATTTATAAACAACGAGTAATTAACAATAAGCGTGCAAACATGAGATTTCTCTCATGCGCGAGAAGGGACTCTTAGGTATTCTAGGCCGTTACGTCTAACCACCTATCCTAAAGTCAACGAGCTCTGATACCAATCTGTAACACCCCGACCAAAGGCGGATTATACATCGGGGCGCCACATATTGTTTCATTACTCGTGACACTATTGGGTGTCAATATTTAATAAATACATTCATTCGCGCACGCGCAAGGTAAACAAGATAACATAAAACATCATAAATCAATATATTATAAATCATAATATTCGAACGGCAAAAACTTGTCTTGATACATTTTAATCTAGGTCCAAAATAAAGAAACTTCCTATGTGTCCACAAGCTCCAAAACAGCTACTGCAAACCTGAACATGTGTTAAAATAAACGTCAAACACTTGCGTGTTGGTGAGAAATCAAGTTTAATACAATACATAGATAACAATAAATCTGCGCGCAACATGTGTATGTCTGGTTTTCAACAAGGGTGTAATCTGATCGGGACCAACTCTAAGATTCATAAGACTGCCAGTGCTCACAATTGAGCTCACAAACAAGACAAACTGTGCATGTGTAAACAAAAGAGAAAATCATAAACGATAGTTCTCCCGTGTTCATCTAATGGTACCATGAGAACTGCGGAATAGACCGACAAGACGGTTAATGATCCACACATACAAATAAACAGCCAAGTCTACGTCCTCAACACATGGGATACTGCGCGACTAAAGTTCATAAACAAGTTTAAGACTCTAAGTTTGTATGAACACATGAACATCCAAAAACATTAAAAATAAAAAGGGATTAGGTACGAGATTACTCACTTGATAAACGATGCGGTGTAAGATAAAGTAAGAACCAACTTTAAACAAGCACAAGTTAACCTATAAATAAGATTATTGTTTTAATGATTTGTTTTAAGTCTTGATTATAAGTTTGCATAAGTAAATTATTATATATAATATATTACCGAAAATCAGGGCAGAGGAGAGAAAACGGAGGCAAGAGAGGAGGCGGCAGAAGGACAATCGGCAGAGAGCAAAGGAAGAGAAAGATAATAAGTGTTTGTGTGTGTAGTGTTAAGAAAAATAACATTATTATTTATAGGGAAACCCTAGGGAACACAATCCCTAGAAAAGGGGAAAAAGATCTCAAAAAGCAAAAGATTCCAAAAGCAAAAGATATCAAAAGATATGGCAGCTGCAGGGGGCAAGATAAAGCTGACAGGGGACAGTAAAAAGCATGGGCGGGTCAGATAAAGGTACTGGTCAAGCATGGAAAAAGCAGATCTCAAAAGATAATGTCAGTCACTTTTTCTGCCAACCAATGGGGTTGGTGCGCATGCTGCGCCGAAAGTAACTTTTCAGACATAAAGCAGATTAGGTCAACAGCTCAAAAGATAAGACAACACAAAAACAAACGGCTAGATTAAACAGAAGAAAACTCAAAGGGTTTAGCGCGAGAAGGCTGACACAGAAGGTCAAGAGAGCGCGAGCGCGAAGGCAGACAGAACCAACCTTAACGCATCGCGGAAAGAACTACATTTCTAAGCGCGCCGCGGGAAGAATCACATTTCTTAGCGCGCCGCGGGAGGAATTAAAATTCCTAGCGCGCCGTGGGAAGAACTATAATTCTTCGCGCGTCGAGGGATGAACTACGATTCTTAGCGTGCTGCGAGAAGAGTTCGTCTCGCGTATCGCTGAAACAGGTGGTCTTCACGCAGGCTTCCTTGAAAGGAGTCTGGCGCGTGGAGCTGCGCAGACAACCTTAGGCGGGAAGAAACAAAGGACAAGGAAAGAGTTGGAAGAAAGAGGGAAACAAGGCTTAAGGGCGGAACGACGGCAAGAGAGAGAAAAAGGCGGGACGGCGACAAGAGGGAAAAGAAGGCGGAGAGAAGAAGAGGGACGGGATGGCGGAAAGGAAAAGAGAGGAAGAGGCGGGAAGGAAAACATTATTATTAAAAATAAAGTATAAGTATAAATAAATATTAAATCATAAAAGAAAGAGATCGGATAAGAGAAACGGGTACCTGGGTCGGGTCGGATCGGGGCAGATGTTACAGGAACTATTTACGGAATAACCGAGGCTAGTCTCTACAAACCCATAACCATGGAACTCAAAATGTAAAATAGAACTAAGATGAGCAGAAGCTAAACAAGTATAACAAGTTTGATAGTTAGATGCGGAAAATATATATAATCAAGGACTACTACGAGTCCTCCATGTAGCTTTGTCTTATGGGCCGGACACTTAACCGACTGAGACCGGAGAAATGTCCACCGAAGGTACAAAGGGTGCTATTATATATATGTTGTATAACAATATTCAAGTATAAATAAGTGTTAACAAGTTTATTATAATGTAAGACTATGGTCAGTTTGACTTTGGAAAATCAAACTGCCAAAAAAATATGAAGAACACCTTTGAATGCTTGATAATTGGAAGAGAAAGAGATGAATGAGCAATGATTAATGAAGGGGATAGGGGTGTATATATAGGGTGGGTTGAAAGGGTCAAGCATGGGGTGTGATATCAAGGTTTGCATGCAAGAGGGGTCAAGACAAGTCACAAAACAACAAAAAAAAACAAAAAACAAAAATGGGGCTGCTGCTGATCTGCTGCTGGTCAGCACGTCGGTTCGCGTCCGGAAATTCGTTTTTGATGTATCTTGAGCGTTTTAAGTCCGTTTTCGAATCCGTAAAAGGGGTTTTTCAAATTAGACAAGTGGGAATGTTTTAGTAACATAAAATCCAATATTTTATATATTTGAAATGTTCGGGATATAATCGGGTCGGTTTACAACATAAAAACAAATACAAAATAAATACCATTTGACCCGAAATCGAGGAATGTCACAACTTGAAACCAAGGGTAGGTTACTTGACCATGCGATAATTATATTCCCCTTCCTCAAATTAACCTCAAGAATCGTTTTATCGTTATTAATTCATAATGAGTTTAATAATATACGATCCTTTATATCAACAAATTTATTATTAAAAAATATTTAATGTTAATTTTATTTTTGTAACATTATCATATACATGATAAGTTATTAAGTTATGACTTATTACATGATCTTTAACATGAAGTGACTAAACACTAAATTAAACAAGTTCGGGTCATAAACACGAGTTGACAAGCGAATTATGCTATTAAAAATGTATACTTCCTTAACCAATCGGCCTAATTTATTAAGACTTTTATGAATTGTAAATTTAGGTAACTTTTTTTTTCATGTTGGTTTTGTTTTATTATTGATTAATCTTGTTAAAGGTGTCATGTTGTGTAACATGATTATTAAACATATTGGCTACTTAAAACTTAAAATAAAAAAAAATCGATAAATTCGGTTCAGTTTTTAGTTACACGCAAAAACGAAAGTTTGATTTTTATG
Organism: Bidens hawaiensis; assembly: GCF_021521415.1. NCBI lineage: Eukaryota > Viridiplantae > Streptophyta > Magnoliopsida > Asterales > Asteraceae > Bidens > Bidens hawaiensis. The sequence continues at coordinate 902,925 of NW_027491634.1, forward strand.
AAAATATAAAACCAAACACTCAATTTTTGTTTCGATTATTCGATTTGTTTTTCGGTTTAGGATTGGATTTTTTTCTATTTCATGCATACCCTAGATTATTATGTGATAGAAGGCGTTATAAGCAGAAAGAGAAATTAATTTAAGGAAAAATAGGAGACATATAAGTTAAAGCTCTTGAACAGGTGAAAGGGATAGGGTTGGGGTCGAGGCCGTAGCTTGCAAGCTAATGCAAGAATTTTAGGGAATTAACTTTTCGGCGAATTACTCTCTTAAAAATTGTTGTATGAATATTAAATTAAATTATATATATATACTTAATGAACAATCATTTTCTCAATATTCTTTTTATCAAATTTTTCCAATAAATATATTAATATAATTGTCTTTTAAAAGTTTATAAATAGAAATAACTAGGGATTGGGGTTGCAAATGAACCGAACGCTCAACAACAGTTTCATTAACCATTTGAAGAAAAATTTGTTTATTTTGTAAAGAAATGAACATAACAATGCTTTATACTTTATGTTCACTTACTGAAATGAATGGACGCGAACAAACTTCTTGTGTGTTTATTTACGTTTGTTAGGATTTAGTGCAATAGTGAAATGAATGGATACGAACAAACTTCTTATGTGTTTATTTACGTTTGTGAGGATTTAGTGCAACATTCGTTTGTTTTATGTGTGTGTTGAAGAGGTATGTACCCGCCTCAACACCGAGCAAGGCGGGTCAACCCACAAGATAAAGACATTATGAAGGCACAAAGCCAAAACCTATGCGCATGGCGCATACAAAACATGCTCAGGCATCATATGCCCAGGCACACATATGCTCGCGCATCACATATGCGCGCGGCGCATATCACATGCTCGTGCATATCACATCTGCCCAGACACACATGCTTGCGCATCACATATGCGCGCAGCGCATCAGCGCGCGGCGCATATCACATGCTCGTGCATATCACATCTGCGCATGAAATATCTGCGCGTGAGAATAAAGAGAAGACCTCGCGCATCCTCAGGATGGGCGCATATCACACGTGCGCATAATCAACCTCGTCCTTATCCAAATCAGGATTAGGGCAACCTTGATTGTGCACGTCAGACAACCTTCCAGAAGGCATCTTTTTAAGGAGTAAGAATATGCTGATGTTGACAGCTGCCAAATGAAAGGTCGACAACTCAGCATGACACATGTGTTGCCACGTGATTACAACCAACGAGAAAGCGCCAGGTGTCCCAGAGGACATGTGGCGCAGTGCGATTGGAGGAAGCCAACGAGGTTGAGCCCAACCGGTGGTAACCCTAGCACTATAAATACAGCATCAACTCCACTTTGATGACAGATTGATACTCAATCATTGACAGTTACAAGCAGTGATATCACATTCAAACATATTGAATTACATTCATTCACAGTCAGTTACATAAAAACAGACAGTCTCACAATCAGAGGGTATTCAGCTATTCAGAAATACTCTGGAGATTCTTTGACACTCATTATCATCTTCTCCACAATATACTGATTCTCACGCCGGAGGGTTACCCCAAAGAGGACCCCTCTGTCCCTTTCTGAGGGGTAAGTAACGGCGCTGTTCATTTTGTAGGTGGAAGAACACAGATCCAGAAGAATCATCGGTGAAATAGTATAATCACACCCGAGGAAAGTAGATCTGCTACCAGTGAGTAGATCCACGTTTCTTCATTGGCGCCATCCACTGTTACAAACGGCAATCAGATCTCATCAGATCTATAAAAAAAAAAATCAATCACCATGGTTTCTGGAGTTCGTAACGTTGATCAAGCTCTGGAGGATATTGAACGTGAGGGTGTTAACGACGGACAGCAGGTTCTGAGGGTTCCGGGTGATTCTACGCGTACCACCAGCAGCCGTCCCTTCGTCACAACCCCTCACGGCCAGACTGAAACTCCTCCAGACGATCTCACGTTACAAAATATGGCCGGCGCGAAACTGAAAGGACCAATGGGTCCAGAAGAAGAAACAAATGATCCGAATGAATGGCTCATAAACGAGCAGCGGCGTCTGATGGAAAAGTACACTGAAATGGTCAAACAGAAGAAGCTAGCCGACCAAACACAAAGGCAAGCGTTTGATAAACAGACTACAAAAAGGCCGCGCGCGCCGGAAGAAGGACATTCTGTTCACACTGCACACACTGAGTTCAGTGATGAAGAAGTGCATAGCATGAGGAAGACACGGGATACTCATGCAGGAGGCTCACAGCTCCGCGCGCCTGTGAACATGGCGCCTGGAGCCAGAGCAGATCTGGACCTGCACATGCCGTACAGCCCACCGGTCAGAGGGCAAGTGGACGTAACCACGCCCTACAGACCAGCCATCCTGGTAAAACACTCAAAGTTTACTGCGCGCATCGCGCAGGCTCCCATCCAGCACAAGACCAAGATGCCAAGTGGTCTGGGCAAATATGATGGCACAACAGATCCAGATGACTTTTTGCAAGGTTTCTATAACACGGGAAACCTAGAGAGCTGGACGATGCCAACATGGTGTCATATGTTTGCTCGCTGCCTCACGGGCGCAGCGCGGGTATGGTTCGAGAGCTTGCCGACAGGGCAAATTGATGGGTTCGAGGAACTATTAGAAAAGTTCCAAGCCCACTTCGTACAGCAGCGCAGGCACACGCGCGATCCTGATGATATCATGCACTGCATACGCAGGAATGATGAAACGATTGAAGATTACATCACTCGTTTCAATCAGGAATCCCTGGCAATCGGGGGTATAACTGAGCAGCTCCTGCGCGTGGCCTTTATACAAGGCGAGCGCAGTGATCAACTCCGCCGGGCTCTCGTAAGCAAGGATGGTATGCCCACCACGTGGGCCAAGTTAATGGAGGCATCGCGAGTTTTCGCGAGAAATGAGAAACAGATTGCCCAAGATAGGGCAAGAGAAAGAGCGCATCAGGCAGAATCACCGCGCAGCAAAGAGAAGAGGGCCAAACAGAACTCTGTATGGTCCAGGTTGCAGCCAACAAGTTTTTCTTCCGCGGAAAAACAAGCGCAACCAAGCTCACCCCAGCCCCAAAAAGAAATTCGTAATCGCGGGGAGGGTGACAAGAGGGAGGGCGGCAGAGATCCTAGCAGACCTCTGCCAAGAATATGGACACCCCTCACTAAAACACCTTCACATGTGCTAAGTACTGAGAATGTCCAATTCAAGCCCCCCAAGCAACTACACTATAAGGGACCGCAAAACAGTGGCAAATATTGTGAATTTCACAGGTCCCCGGGCCACAACACCGACGCATGCCATCATTTAAAGGATGCGATCGAGAAGGATGTAAAGTCAGGCAGGCTGGCTCACTTGGTGAAAAACCAAAGCATAGAAGATGAGCAACCGGAAGGAGCCTCTGCCAGCAAGAAATACAAAAGAATCTGTGTGGCTGAGGGGGGACGACAAGGGCAGACGTCAAAAAAGAGAAGCGCGCAAATCCACGGGGATTGGCGCGAGCAGCAAGTCATCTTCCCAAAAATCAGGGGAGGCCCTTCAATAAGCAGTCCTCTCGTCATCACCACACACATTGCTCATTACGAAGTGTCAAAAGTCCTGGTGGACACTGGAAGCGAATCTGACATTATGTATGAGCAATGTTTCAGAAAGTTAGACCCGGCAGACCAAGCGCGGCTCGAAATTGTGAACGCACCAATCTGTGGTGTTTCAAATGAAATCATCCATCCCCTAGGCCAGATTCAGTTTGAACTAACTATGGGGGATGATGAGCATAAGCGAGCAGAAGTTGTTAACTTCTTGGTCTTGCCCACCACGTCATGCCACAATATGATCCTGGGTAGGGGAACGATTGCCCAATTTAATGCTATACCGTCGCCAGTGCACGGCGCATTGGGGTTCCCTACACCAACAGGTGTAACATTTGTTTACCGCGATCATTTGTGCGCAGTGACAAGCACGCCGCGGGAAGGGAGAATGAAACTTCCAATGGCGGACAATGCGCCAGAGAAATGGATTTTAAACCCAAAATTCCCAGAGCAAACGGTCACAATTGGCGCTACCATTTCAGACGAAACGAGATTGAGAATGAAAAGGTTGCTCACAAAATACGCGTCGGTTTTCGCGTGGCAACACTCCGATATGACGGGGGTCCCGCGAGACTTGGCGCAACATTCTCTTAACACGTTCAAGTCGGTGGAGCCAATTGCTCAGAAAAAGAGAATCATGGGGGATGAAAAGGCGAAGGCCATGAATGAGCAAGTGGAGGACCTGTTGCGCGCAAACATCATCCGCCCGATCCGATACCAGACGTGGGTAGCCAATCCTGTGATGGTAAAGAAAAGCAACGGGTCATGGAGGATGTGTATTGACTTCAAGGACCTCAACAAAGCATGTCCGAAAGACTGTTACCCCCTCCCAAACATCGACGCAAAGGTGGACTCCGTGGCGCCATTCAAGCTCAAATGTTTCCTGGATGCCTACAAAGGATATCACCAGATTCAAATGGCACCACAGGACGAAGACAAGACTGCCTTCAGAACCGACAAGGGTGTTTTTTGTTACACAAAAATGCCCTTTGGTTTAAAGAATGCAGGCGCAACCTATCAGAGACTTATGGATTCGGTTTTCAGTGAACAAATCGGAAGAAATCTAGAAGTATACGTTGATGATTTGGTGATCAAGAGCAGGGAGGAGAGACAAATGCTCAAAGACATCGAGGAAACTCTTCAGCGCCTAACGGAAGTTAACATGAAGCTCAACCCGAGCAAATGTACTTTTGGCGCGGAAGAGGGGAAATTTCTTGGTGTAATGGTCACTAAGGATGGTTTCAAGGTGAACCCTGAAAAGGTGGAAGCCATCCTTGACATGCCTTCACCATCCACCATGAAAGAGGTTCAGAAGCTGAATGGTAGACTGGTGTCAATCAACAGGTTCCTAGCGAACCACGCCAGCAAATCTACTCCATTCGTTAACACTTTGAGGAACTGCTTGAAGAAGAGCCAATTCAAGTGGACGCCTGAGGCTGAGCAAGCTTTCACGGAGATAAAAGAATGTCTTATAAAGTTGCCCGCGCTCACAGCTCCACTTCCTGGCGAAACCCTTACATTGTACCTGTCAGCTGGAGACCGCGCCATCGGCGCAGTATTATTGGTGGATCGCAAGGGGATCCAAACGCCAATATACTATGTGAGTCGGGTGCTCACAGACCCTGAGACGCGCTATTCCATCATGGAAAAGTTAGTTTTGTCACTAACACACGCGTCGCGCAAGCTCCATAGATACTTCAATGGTCATCCTATTGAAGTTCTGACTGGTTACAACATCCAGCAAGTCTTGCGACGCCCCGCGCTCTCCGGAAGGCTGACAAAGTGGGCGCTGGAATTAGGTGAACACACGATCACCTATAAGCCTCGTCCAGCAATAAAGGGTCAAGTTTTAGCGGATTTCATCACAGAAATACCAGATGGAAAGATTGAAGAAGCTCAGCGCGAGGTAGACCCTCCGCGAGCAAACGATGAAGAAGATGTTTGGAGGCTATTCACTGATGGAGCCTCCAACAGCGAAGGGTCCGGCGCAGGCCTCAAACTGGTGGACCCTGATAATCATGAATATACTTATGCTATTAGGTTGGACTTCAAGAGTACCAACAATGAGGCTGAGTATGAAGCCCTGCTGGCTGGTCTGCGCATTGCGCGCAAGTTTGGAGTTAAAAGGCTAGAGGCCCATGTTGATTCTTACTTGGTAGCTGCTCAGGTCAACGGCCTATATGACGCCAAGGAGAACACAATGCCTCTATATCTAGAGCAGGCAAAAAAGCTCGTCGAGCAGTTTGACTTCTTCAGAATCATACACATCTCGCGCAGCGAAAATAAGTCTGCTGACGCGTTGAGTAAGATGGCTTCAACTAATTTTGATCACTTTGGCAAAGATGTCAGGGTGGAAGTGATGAGCAACCCGTCAGTGCAAACGCAATCTGTTCTTGTAATTCATACAACCCCTTCATCCTGGATAACTCCAATAATGGAATTCCTGAAGGAGGGGAAGTTACCGGACGATCGCGCACAGGCGAGAAAGATAAGACACAAGGCGAAGAATTATGAACTACTTGATGGTACAGTATATCGGCGCTCTTATCTTGGACCGCTCATGAAATGCCTGGATGCTGAAAAAGCAAGCTATGTGATTAGGGAGATTCATGAAGGAATCTGTGGAATACACGCTGGTCCGCGCATGGTGGTTGCCAAGGCAATGAGCTCAGGCTACTATTGGCCAGGCATGTACTTGGATGCGCTAAAAGAAATCCAAAAATGCAAGGCATGTCAGAGCTACGCGCCAAACACCATGCGTCCAAAGAACAACTTGATTCCAGTGACCTCCGCATGGCCTTTCCACAAATGGGCCATTGATATTGTGGGGCCCCTGCCGCAAGCGCAAGGGCGAGTGAAATTTTTGGTAGTGGCGATAGACTATTTCACAAAATGGGTTGAGGCCAAGCCACTAGCAAAAATCACAGCTGAGGCGATGAAGCAATTTATCTGGAGCCACATCATTTGCCGTTTTGGCCTTCCTATGGAAATTGTGAGCGACAATGGCAAACAATTCACTGACAGGAAGATATCCAGCTGGCTCAAAGAATTGCACATCAACCAAATCTTCACTTCGGTCTACCACCCTCAAGGGAATGGCCAAGTGGAGCGCGCGAATCAAAGTTTGTTAAATGGGCTGAAGAAAAGATTGGAGGGAGAATCCCATTCTTGGGTCGAAGAGTTACCTAATGTCCTGTGGGCGCACAGGACATTAAGCAAAACTAGCAATGGCGAATCCCCGTTCAGCCTAACCTATGGGACAGAGGCTATGATCCCAGCAGAAATTGGATGCCCATCCCATAGGGTACTCATGATGAGCAAGACTGATAACGAGCGCGAAAGAAGATTGGACCTCAACTTGCTTGAAGGGCGCAGAGAAGCGGCTATCATCAATGAAGCCAAATACAAGAAAAAGCTGGAAAAATATTATAATCAGCGTGTTAAAGAATGCCATTTCAAGAAAAATGATTTTGTCCTTCGAAACAATGAAGCTAGCCGCGCGATACCCCCAGGAAAAATGTCCCCCAATTGGGAGGGACCTTATCAAATTTCAGAAGATTTGGGGAAAGGCGCGTACACTTTAAAAGATTTGAATGGAAAAAAGATACCGCGCGCGTGGAACGCGGCACAACTTAGAAAATGCTTCATGTAAAAGTTCAAATATGTAATCAAGGCTTTTAAGCCATCATGAATGATGATTCGCGCTATCTTTCAATATTTGTTCTATTACCTTTGCATACATGTTTCACACTTCCTTTATTAATTTGGAGCAATATGACAACACTATATTGACTTCAAAACAAAATAAAACGAAGTAAAACATACATGCGCGAGCATTAGCTCAAACGCGTTAATGAGTCTTAACTCTAAAACGTCAGGGCCTTAGCCCAAACCTACGAGCCTTAGCTCAAACACGTTAATGAGTCTTAACTCTAAAAAAGTCAGGGCCTTAGCCCAAAACAAAGAGCCTTAGCTCAAAACACTCACAAACATACATCTTACATCACGCGCAGCCTGATCATAAAAATCCTTAAACACAACTAAGGCAAAGTACATGCCAAATCATAGTTGTTAAGGTCTCAGGTCGAGGTCGCGCGCGGATTCATAGTGGATATCTGAGTAACACATGCTGACATGTAATGGCTAATACTCATACTTCCATGTAAAAACAGCGCGACTACGACGCGCGAAAAAGGAATTGTGAAAAGTTATCGCGCATGTCAGCATAAACAAGATACTGCGAAACCACTTACAAAATAAGACTATGGTTAAGTGAATAATTTCCTTACAACCTTGTTCTTATTTTAACGTGCAAGCATATCTTATATCTATACAAGCAAACATGAAGAGATGAATGGAAATGCGCAAGATGTGAAAAAGAGAACAAGTTTCATTCCATAGCATTGAAATTTACAAGTATGATGAGTTACAAATTACAAGTATAAAAAAAACAAAAATTATAAAATTTCATGAAGGGCTTCTCAAGTCTCCACGTCGACGTCAGCCACTTCATCACCCTCATCATTTCCCGCGGCATCTGGCACGGCCTGCTCCTCATCTCCGAACTGACCATAGTCAAGTTCTTCCTCCTCATTGGAGTCTTCTATCACGACGGTGTCAGGAGCAGATTTATTCGCAGCGCCAGAGCCGCTGGCAGGGGCAACATCCCCCGCGCCACCATCATCGCTACCAGCCCTCTCGCATTCATCGAGCAACTTCTTTAGCGCGCCGAGGTCGGGCTGGTCAGCAAGCGCAGCTATCTGCAAATCATTAGAAAAGTATTGAGTACAAAACACTTGGAAAAATTAGTCAAGTAAAACTCATTAAGGTCAAGGTACCTGCATAAGGATGGGGATGGGAGTATTCATATACTTTTCCCCCACCGCGGCCATGTCCGCGCAGGCCGCGTCGCTCTTGTAAGGGTACTCGGATGGGTTCTTCTTCAACATGCCATATTCATACCCATCCGTAAACCCTTCGGCTCGGCCCACCAAGCGCGCGGCGGCATTGCAGTCCATCACAAGGGCCTGAAACTCGGCGGAATATTTCATCGCCAAAGCGCAGCGAGTCATGCCCTGTGACACCAGCCATTGGCGATCCTGCGTGAGGCCAGCAACAGACGTCTCGAGGACAGGAACCTGGGAGTTTAATAACTCAACAGTTTCCTTAGTCTTTTTTAGCTCCTCCTTATCAGACGCTGCTGCCGCCAAAATTTTTTCTTTCTCCGCCCGCGCAGCACCAAGTGCTTCCTGGCTGGACGCCGCCGTCGCCAAGGCCTCATCTCTATCGGCCTGCGCGGCCGCCAACTCCCTCTTCAGGCGCGCAACCTCGCTCTCCAGTGATGATTTTTCAGTGATACTCTGGACGATAGCTTGGTCACGCGCCTCAGCCTGCTGTTCCAAGACACGCACTCTACGCGCGTACTTGGCAACTTCGGCCTCCGCCAACTGCTGCTTCTCCCGCGCAGCTTGGAGCTCATGCCCGCGCTTAATATAGGCGGTGTTGGCACTTGCTCGGTTTTCGCTGAGCTCCGCCTGGAGTTTCTCAGCTCGTGCGCGAGCATCAGAAAGGTTCCAGGCGGCCACCTTAGCCTCTTGCTGGGCTGCCACAAGAGCATCGCGTACTTTAATATAATCGCGATGAAGCTCTTGGGAGGCAGCAAAGAAAGCTGACCCAGCGAAAATGTGATCGTTGAGCAAGTCAGCGCGGGTGCGCTCCTCCTGATACCTCCTTTCAGTAGGAGGCACGGCATGAGCCCAGAAGTCCTCACATACGCCCATGGATTGGAAGGAACTGTCTTCATTAATATTCCATCTCGGGCGATAAACGTGGTCACCTTCCTACAAAACACAAGAAACGTTCTAAGTCATAAACATACTTATATGGAGGTACGCGCAGCGGAGCAACAAATTAAAACATACCTGCGGGGACGAAGCAGAAAAGTCAGCGCCAGCCCCACCAGAAGTATGCGCTGCGAAGACTTGTGGCATCGCAGGGCTGGCGCGGTCTCCCAAGGAGTCCTCAGCTTGAGCCCCCTCATCCTCCTCATCTTCTTGAATAGGCCTCTTCTCCTGCGACCTGGGGGGCTCCAAACCAGCCTCGCGGAGAGGGCTGCGCGTAGGAGGAGGCGAGGGAGGTCTCGACGCCGCCAGTTCGGCGAGCAATACGGCTTCCTGCTCCTTTGTAACCCCAATAAGGGGAGAATCAGCACTAGCAGGAGCAGGACCAGAACCAGCGGCGCCGCCAACGGCGCCAGGAGTGTCGCCAGCAACTTGTACGCCAGCTACAACTCCTATGAACAAATCAACAAGGAAAAATGGTTTATGACTGAATCCAAAAGAAAAATAAAGAAGACAAGTGTGCAAAACATACCTTGGCGCAATTCTGTTCGCGCGGCGAACATCGCCATAAAGTTCATTCTACCCTTTTCAGAGGGTAGAACAGGGGACTCCGAAGCAGCCCCCGGCGCAGCCTCAGCACCTTGTGGCGCCTGTGGCTGATCTGCTACCGTCGCCGGTTCTGCAAACATTCAAAGGAGCAAAGGTTTAATAACAATTCAGCCAGATGAAGATAAACAAAGTATACCTGTTGCAGGCGCGGCACTGCTTCTTTCTTCAGCCGCGTGAACGGAGGAGGTGACGCCACCATACCTCAAGTGGACAGGAGGTCTGCCCACTCTCACAGGCAGGGAAGCTAAAGAAACCTTGGTGGTAAACACCTGGGTTTCCTTAGGTCCCTTCGTTTGAGCATGGGGATGAGCAACAGGGGTGTCATTTTTCTTCTGTTTCTTACTGGCCCCTGCGCCAGATTTCCCCTTAGCTTTGCGCTTTAGTAGGGGCGCCTCCTCTTCCTCCTCATCCTCTTCCGCGAGCTCCAGCTCGTAGTTTTCAAGCGCATCTGCAAAAACAACCAACAGAACTGTTAATAAACTTGGGTATTCTAAAGGAATGAGCATAAGTGCGAAGGCTTACCAGGCGCGTCACTGTCAAAGTCAAATTCCAGATCCACTGGGATGAACATGTCATCGAAGCGATCTGGGAAACCAACTTCCCCAGCGCCAAGCGCGACGGAGCCACCCTCCACTTGTTCATCATAAGCGGCAAGGACATAATCCTTGGTGACTGCGCAAAAACAAGTCAAGTGATATCAGCAAAAGAATTATGTTCGCGCAGAAAAAGAAATAAAGCAATGAAATAAACTTACACAACCCGTCGACTTGGATAACGGGCTCAAGCGCGCTGTCGGCCCATAGCTTACTCATGCCGACCCCCACCAGCGCCTCCTCGCAAATTTTCTTCGCGGGGGATGGTTCGGCGGTCAGTTTCTTAACCCAGGCGCCAGTTGGGTTCTTGAGGACACCCTCATCCGCAGGCGCAGAAGAGATAGAGCGCATGGTCATACGGATGGGTATCACACCAGCCCTAATGTAAAAGAACCTCTCAGACCAGTCATGAAGGCTCTTGAATGAAACAGTGGAGCACTTCACCTTCTGACTGCGAGGAATAAAAGAGATCCAATTGTCTTGGATCTTGGGCTTGTAAAAATACTGAAAGCGCCGAGGAGTCGGCTCCTCGCGCTGGGATTTGCACATGAACTCAAAGTGAGTCACGCGCACGAGTCCAAACGGATGGACTTGGGATATATGAATCCCATAGAACTTCAGCAGTGCACCCACAAACCTTGTTATCGGGAGACGAAGGTTGCAGTGGGTGAAAAAGTGGCTATATAGGGATATATAGCCGGCAAGCGGGTCCGCCGCCGTTTGCCCGGACCTAGGCAACATGCAGCCAAACAGGGTGGGAAAGCCCTGAGAGGCGATGAGGTTGTCGAGATCGGCCTGCTTCAATTTGCAGAGGATTTCATTCCACCTTTTGGTGGCCTTGGTCCTCCCTACTTCCTCCGATGTGGTCTCAACAACCCTCTTCCCCTTCCCCTTTTGCTTCAATGTCGACATCACCACAGACTTCACACGGCGTCTTCGAGAGGCAACAGAGGTGATTGAGGGGCTAGACGAGTCTGAACTATCAGACATACAACTGCAGCAGCAGATAATCGAAAAATCGAAAAGATGAATATACTCAATTCAGAATATGAAAGGCAGAAAATAGAAAATTTGAAACAATGAAGATGAAGATAAAAATTTCCTAAGGGCCTGCTTTTATAGGCCCAGGAGAGAGAAAAGTGGTAACTGATGGGATTTCACGCGCCCCCACTCGCAGGTGTAAGCCAACGAGGGCGCGGCACGTGTCCCTAACACTGTTGAGGGGACATAAAAACGTAACGGACCTGCCACGGAGCAGAGACGCGCCCCCACTCGCAGGTGCTAACCAATGCGAGCGCGACACGTGTTCAAGACAGCTGTGTGAGGGGACGTGAAAGGCAACTGTAGCACCTCGAGCACACGAAACGTCTGACATGTTTACGGCGCACGTCACCACCAACTAACCACGTGTTCGGACCCTTCGTTTTCAACCCTTCGTTTTCAACCCTTCGTTTTCAACCAAATGGATAGAACTTCGCGCAACGATGGAAACAACCAATAAAACGACAAAACCCCTTTAAAAGACCAAATCAGTAAGTCTAATATCCATCTTACCGCGCTCGCGCGAGATAAGACACACATTAGACTGGGGGGCTTGAAGAGGTATGTACCCACCTCAACACCGAGCAAGGCGGGTCAACCCACAAGATAAAGACATTATGAAGGCACAAAGCCAAAACCTATGCGCATGGCGCATACAAAACATGCTCAGGCATCATATGCCCAGGCACACATATGCTCGCGCATCACATATGCGCGCGGCGCATATCACATGCTCGTGCATATCACATCTGCCCAGACACACATGCTTGCGCATCACATATGCGCGCAGCGCATCAGCGCGCGGCGCATATCACATGCTCGTGCATATCACATCTGCGCATGAAATATCTGCGCGTGAGAATAAAGAGAAGACCTCGCGCATCCTCAGGATGGGCGCATATCACACGTGCGCATAATCAACCTCGTCCTTATCCAAATCAGGATTAGGGCAACCTTGATTGTGCACGTCAGACAACCTTCCAGAAGGCATCTTTTTAAGGAGTAAGAATATGCTGATGTTGACAGCTGCCAAATGAAAGGTCGACAACTCAGCATGACACATGTGTTGCCACGTGATTACAACCAACGAGAAAGCGCCAGGTGTCCCAGAGGACATGTGGCGCAGTGCGATTGGAGGAAGCCAACGAGGTTGAGCCCAACCGGTGGTAACCCTAGCACTATAAATACAGCATCAACTCCACTTTGATGACAGATTGATACTCAATCATTGACAGTTACAAGCAGTGATATCACATTCAAACATATTGAATTACATTCATTCACAGTCAGTTACATAAAAACAGACAGTCTCACAATCAGAGGGTATTCAGCTATTCAGAAATACTCTGGAGATTCTTTGACACTCATTATCATCTTCTCCACAATATACTGATTCTCACGCCGGAGGGTTACCCCAAAGAGGACCCCTCTGTCCCTTTCTGAGGGGTAAGTAACGGCGCTGTTCATTTTGTAGGTGGAAGAACACAGATCCAGAAGAATCATCGGTGAAATAGTATAATCACACCCGAGGAAAGTAGATCTGCTACCAGTGAGTAGATCCACGTTTCTTCATGTGTGTATGCACTTTTAATAATATATTTATACGTAAACGTTAGCAAACATATACTAAAGTGAATTTTAAATATATATTCAACTTTAATATACTTTTATATGCTTTATTTCTGAATATTTTTAAATGTATGTTTGTCTATCTGCTATATATATAAACATGAATAAACATATATTTCTATATTCTATAACGAGCAAACACCAAACATAAAAACTCTTTCAATTAAGTGTTTGATCCTTGTTTGTTAAAACTTAAAAAAGAAACAAACCTCGTTCTTGTAACGTTTAGTTCATTTATAACACTAATCTTAATATAAAAATTGACTATGTTTATGTATGTATTTGCTTTTCTATATCTTTATTTTTATTTATAAAGTACTGTAACTAAGACAATAAATGTCTAATATGTAGCGGTAAACATTAATTATGATGCCATGAAGGCCGATTATTTGATTTGAAATCACGAGTGAAAAGCAACATGAGAAGGATTGGAGATTATGCATATATTACTAAATGAGGAAGTTTTGATGGGACCAAATAATATGATGATGCTTAGGGGATTCACTTACGTTTTATTGCGTATAAGTTTTACTCACCTCCACTAATGTGATTTTACTATTTTAGTTAAAACAAAAACATATTTTTATTTTTTATTGCTAGTCATCTAAAGTAAAAACAAAACGATGTGGCATGCAGTTGTTTTTACGAATTAGGATGGACGGGGTTAATCTTAAAACATTTGTATTGAAAGTTTTGTAAATGGGACATGTTGTAGAGGGTCGTCTCTGAGGATTTAAATACCTCCACCGACCCAAAATAAAAAGGTCTGTAGGTCTTAACGAATAAATAATATATGAGCTAATTTTTATTAACAGCGATTAATGTTATAACAATATATAAAATAAAAATATAATATGAATATAATACCTAAATTTTCGAAACCCTAAAACTTAATGCTTATACGAGTCATTAATACAAAACTTATTAAAATTAATATAGTTATTTTTATATAAACTCAATTTTTTAAAATTGTTTAAGGGATTTTAAATGGTACGGTGAAATAAAAGTAAAGGGTGAACTATAACTAAAACAAAAATAAAAGGGGTGAGTATGTCAACAATAGATTCAATTATGAAATAAAAGGCAGGGGCTATTTTTGTCATTACTTGAAACTTGATTTAGTTGTCATCTTCTCCACCAACACTTTCCGACAAAGTTATCCGGTGAACCTATTTTTTCGGTGACTTTTAAACAACAAAATTAATGACTAATTCGACAAATTGACGATGTCGTTTGACTCAGGAACTTCTACATATCATATTTATATATATATATAAATATATATATATATATAGGGGACGGTTCAGTGGAGAAATGAAATCAGAGTGAGAAGTTGGAGAAGTGAATTCTGACCATTAGATATATTGATCAAAGGCCTACATTTATTGTAACAGTTTTGGTAATTAATTATACAGGTTAAGATTTAATTTTTAATGAAAAAGGTACAATAGTAATCTTGTGATACAACCAAAATAGGAAACTAAGCTAGTTGTTTGGAAACTTGCTTGTTATAATCAAACCCTCGTTGACTTTCCATCTTCCAAATCTGCACAAGATTCATAATATCAATTATGTTCACCCCTTTATCGCGCGATATATTCCAAATTAATAGATAATCCATCAAATCCACAAAAGTATTCATGTGATTCTTACAAATCATCTCAGTTTGTGAAAAGATATCATCTGTGCGAATGTGTGTAGGTTAGTGTAGGCTAAATTAAAAAGTCTGGTGACTTGTGCTTTCCAACCATGTATGCTACGGATGTTACCATGTGGAGGTCAATGTAGGGTAATGTATGTGGTTAGTAAGTTATTGTGTAGTGTAGTGTAGGGTTTGCATATGTAATGTGTGGTATAAAAGTATAATGGCATGTTTCTATAGCAAGTATTGTATAAATATGAACTCGTGTAGGTAAGTGTAGGGGGAATATATAAAACTATTACAACACAAAGCTGCAATTGATATTCTATAAATAACATGATCATGTCTTCGTTATGTTGTCGAATCATGGCATGCTATGCAAAGCAAAAATAGGCATAATCGATTCAGTAATCGGTCATGATTTAAGTTTTAAATTAACAAAAATATAGGATATAAAATAATTGTTATGATAATTTGAAAATTCAAAAACCATTAATACTTACCATAGAAAAGAAATTATGAAATTTACTAATATGCCCATGCATTTAATTAAATGAGAAAAGAAAAAGAAAAAATCTGATTGGTTCAAAGAATTTCTCCAACTTCTCACACTAATATGATTTCTCCATTAAACTCAACCCTATATATATATATATATATATATATCTGTGTGTGTGTGTAAAAAAGTTTGGGCCATAGAAAGTTACGTGCCCTGACCGGGGGTACGGCTCGCACCCCCGGTTCGGCCCTGATGTTGTAGACTCAACAACTCTATTAGATCAGCGGTTAAAATTAATTGGCCCCATCTCATAAAACCAATTAGCTTTGATGGTTATTTGTATGTTATGTCTAGTTCGCTCAAAACCACCATGTTTATTTTTGATCGGTCTCTTAGCTCGTAATCAAACCCACAACATCAACATTAAACAGGCTAAACACGTCTGTACATTCTTATTTAAAAGGAGTGATGTTTTATTCAAAACTTAAATTATATAAACGATTAAAGTGAAATATTTTTATATAAATAATTGTTTCATGTATGAGATTTTTATGTATTTGAAAACACCGTATGACTCGTTAGGAAATTAGCTCTGTATTATTATTTTACATAAATAAAATTTGTCACCTTTATTTTGGGTTTATGCCCATAAGAGAACAATATGCGAAGATGCTATATTGTGTACGTTACATACATCTCATTATTCTTATTTTTCTTACTCAAGTTTTTCATTGTTAGTTGTCACAATAAAGGTAGTTTAACTTTTTTTCTAGTTATAGTAGCCTTTCAAAATTTCAAATCTTGATATTATTTTAAAACTTTATTTTATAAATATTATAATTAAGTCACCTGAATGGAATAAGCATAAACTTAGGTCAAGGACTCATTTAAGTATAATATAAAATTGTAGATAGTTGTAAATAGAAAAAGTCAATAAATAGGAAGTTTTATAATTGTTCAGGTGTGTTAACGAAAGCTTTGTGATACTTTTCTCACCATAAATTCTGTTTTCTCTTTTGATTACACACGAAGACTTTTCCACATAAACGTTCTGGTGAAACTTACCGGTTAATAACATAAATACAAGGAGTTATTCCGGCGCAACACCTTTGTTGTAGTTGTTTCTCCTTTTAGCTAGGTGGGGGATTGTGTCGATGTACCTTCGTTGTAGTTGTTTCTCTGTTTAGCTAGGTAGTGGGTGCGATTTATTAATTGTTACAAAAGTTCTTTCCATTTATGGTGCTGCGTTTAGCTAAGCAATTTGGTGTACGTTTAACACCAACGCTTATCGTCTATCTCTCACCTTGCAACAATCGCACCGGTCACATGATTCAAACATACATGAAACATAGTACATTATGATAACTTCACCACCACACCACCCTTTCCATTACTTGATTTAGTAAGAAATCTATAAACACAAAAATCTATTTCTATTAAAAAATAATAATAAAAAATAATTGAACCCAAAATAAAAGAAAAAAACAGCTATGAGCTGAGGATCGAACTTGTGACCCTCCATTCACTACAACACTACACTACCACCACACCAACTTCCATGTTTGTTACTTTTATTACTTTCAAATATTAAATACTAAAAAAGATTCCGAAATATTTAAAAAAAACAAAGAAACTTAGTAACTGTCACATAGCAGCCACTTATTGGACCTACACTCCCTCATCACTGCAGCAGCCTTTCTCCTTTCATATATAATATAACTAGTTTTAGAGATCGTGTAACACACGAAATTAATCAAATGATAAATTATAAATAAAGCAAATAAGTACATATTGTATATAAAAAAATGATTACATATATGCTTATATCTATTCTATGTGTACATAAATTGATTCTATTTATATCAGAAAATGATTTTTTCCAAAAAAAATAAACATAATATATAATGATAATGATAATAATAATAGCGCAAGTGCAAAAACATACCTGAAAACGGTCCATCTATTGGAAATTTGATTCTCGGTATCATGTATATATAATTGAAAGAATTTTGGTTATGAACCAATTTTTAAAAAGATTTTTCATACAATAATAGTTCTGAGCTACACCATGAAAGTGACTTTTTATAATTTTAATCACCATTAAAGGAAAAGCCAATGCTGACACAAATGTTTCAAATTTGATAAAAGTTAGAAGCATTGGTAGGCCTAGAGGTAGCATGTCGAAAATGTTCACCGTCTTTTCTTAAATTTTAATAGTTGTGGGAAAAATAGTCAATTAGCTAAATCCCGAATCTTTTCATTATTTCCAAAAATGTCAATGAAAATAAATTCGAAACCTAAATCACGTTTAAAATTCTAACTTTCATTTGTTTGACATTTTCAAGTCAAAACTCTGAACCGAAAACAAATTGATGATAAATCTACTTGCATTCTCAAACTTTTAAAAATACTCATATTATCCCTTTTGGCTCGTAACAAATTTTGAACCAAGTGTAGTTAACTTGTACCACACAATCTATTTACCAACTTTTGATCGGTAACAATCAAATTTAGGTTCCACAAAAACCTGAAATTGATTAAAATACCGAGAAACTAACTATGATAAAATTCATTATATAAGAAAGTGAATGATATATATTATTACATTTTAACATATATATAGTTTAGTAAATTGACTGAAAAAATAAATGGATAGATTTAAAGCATATATATTTATAATTTATAATATTATTTATTTTTATAAAAATGTATAGTATATATAGTTAAATAAAGTTTAAAGAAAAGTGAATAATTTAATCATGTTATAGATATAATATAAATGAAGTGTAAAAGAAAAGTGAATAATTATTGATTTATGACATAGTTATTAGTTTGGAGGAAAAAAGTTATGAGGTTAAATTACAAACTGACACGTGTTTATAGTTATTTTACTTTATTAGAATATATAGGTATATAGATATTATATGAAAAGGAGATTCATAATCTATCGTAAAAAAGGAAAAGCTAGAAAACGAAAGAAATAGGGAGGGAGATATTGTAGCAATGTTGATTGTTGACCAGCCTAATATATTTGACCAACAAATATGGATCGAAACCTACCCCAAGTTCTTTTTGGACAAGCCCGTAGTTTAGCACTTTAGCCCATGCTTTTACAGAGTAAAGTTAAGATGCAAACGGCAAAGGGTGATAAAATTGATACGTGAGAAAAGCATTTATGGCAATACAAAAAAACACTTTAAAAAATAATTAAAAAATTATAACTTAATATATAAATAAAAGAAGAAAACAATTTAAAAACCAAAATGTTCCCCCATCATTTTTGTTGAAAAAAACGATGAAAAGACAAAATGCCGATAAAAAGATACAATGTCGAAAATGAACAAACAACACAATGATAACAAAAAAAAACAGACGATAGATCGCAAAATATACGCAATGGCGAACAAAATATGACACATTGTTGAGTAATGATGTGCTAAAAGTAGCTATATAAAAACACGTTAATCTAGACACTAAGTAATAAATTCTAGACTCTTAAACTTAACTAAACTACTAACCGGCAAGTGAACCGGTCGACTCTAGTATAGCTAAGTAAGTCCGGATATCGAACCCAAGAGACTCTTTAAATTACGTTTACTAGCTAATTAGACTCAACTACAAAACACGACTTATTATTTATATTTGTTTAAGGGGGTTTTTATTTAAAATACTAAATTAATACTATAATTAAAACTAATTAAGAAAACAAGTAAATTAAACGAAAACAAAGTTTGTTATGAAAATAAGATGATGATGAAAAAATTACCTAGGCTAGACTCCCCTAAATTTCGGTAATAAATTGACTCGGGAAAATATTTAGTTATGGACTGGGATCGTAAAATAGACACTTAAAAGAAAAACCAAATAGGACCCCTGACCCTTCTTAAGAGAAAACCTATGGATTTCTAACAAGTTTTAACACACACCAGTATTAAAAATCAAGTTCGCCTACGGTCACTCAATTGTTTATAATTTAGTTCCTTTATACGAAATCCTACCTTACAGCGTGTAAATCAAAGGCAGTCTAATATATGCAATTGACTCAATAGACAATAATTAAATAATCAAACCTAGACGGATTCCTTACGAAGAACTAAATCTAGCAAGATCAAATAATAAAGATCTATCGATAACCTAGCACCTTGCAGCTATTTAGGTTAGCAGCACACTTAGGTTTATTTAATTAATAATTATTATTCCTATGATCTTATTCGAAATCAATCACAAATGTAACATCCTAAAATTTATAATGTTAAATAAAGAAAGTTACGTAGTGATTTCGCGTTGTTAGTTAATGTCGAGTAAAGAACGGATCATGGACTTAGATTAATTAAGATGGGTTAAATGAGAATGGGCCTTAGGTCCATGGGTTTTAAGGGATATAAATATCCCCTAAACCAACCTAAAACCCTAAACCATCATTTCATTTCCATCTTATTCTCTAGCACACACCCAAAACACACGACCCGAATCAAGTTCCGAAGGCGAAAACCCGAGCTTGTTGGTGCTGGAACGTCGTGACGGACCAAAACAACATCAAGGCTTAACCGGGTTCGTAGTTCGACTCGTTCAAGGTACGTTTATAGTTAGAAATCGTTCGTATAGGTTCGGTTTGATTTGGGAAATCATAGATCTGTGTTAGTTTGTTATAAACGAACCTAAAACAACAAATATTACTGGAATTGATTAGCATTTGATAGGTTAATTGTTAACCTAAAAGAACCCGTAACCTATATGCCTAAATCGCACCCCTTAAACATCGATGTTAGGCCGATTTGATGATTGGGGTTTGTAGGCGCTGGTCAGACGATTACGTGGATACCTAAATCGAGTTATTTGGTTAAGAAACGAAGGATTTAAGGACGAACAGTAGCTGCAGCCGACAACTTCGCCTGCAAGCTAAGTTCGCCTGATGAACTTCGCCTGCAAGCTAAGTTCGCCTGATGACAACTTCGCCTAAAAGCTAAGTTCGCCTGATGACAACTTCGCCTAAAAGCTAAGTTCGCCTGATGACAACTTCGCCTAAAAGCTAAGTTCGCCTAAGGGTTAACTTCGCCTAAAGCTAAGTTCGCCTAAGGTTTAACTTCGCCTAAAGCTAAGTTCGCCTAAGGTTTAACTTCGCCTAAAGCTAAGTTCGCCTAAGGTTTAACTTCGCCTAAAGTCGAGTTCGATTAGAAAATAAATTATAAACGATAAGTAAAAGTAAGCTAATACTAGGCCGCCAGATTAAATCAGGGGAGTATTGATACGTGTAAATTATACAGTCAGCCGAGCTCAGTTAAAGAAGGGATTTACAACTATCGGAGGAAGAAGCAGAGTTCAGGTGAGTTTCTAGCCCCATTCCTTGTTATGTTTTCGGGGCTGTGTGCATACTCGATGTGTTGTTAATACATTTACCCTAAGTGATAAGTGTATGCCATATGTGATATATGTGATGGATATGAATGATTGCTTGTCGGTACGCGAACGATCTTCGGATATTGCGCGTACTGTCAGGTCAAAAATAAAGGTAGGAATATTATATATCGAAGGTGTATGAACATTACAAATGAATACTTGTCGGGGCGTGAACGATCTTCGGATATTGCACGTATCGACAAGGGGTTTGGTTGTTAAATGAATGATGTAAAGAACGCCTAGAGTGTTCTTAAGCTATAATGTAATTATTGTATATGTGAAGTATGTGTGTACAGGTACACTAATGGTATGTGAGTCCTACGTTCGACATAGTAAGTTAGGATGGCGAATCCCTCTAACTTCTGTTGGACATAGACTTGGCAGGTGATGGCATAGTTAAGGACTGCGGGCCTTATACGTAACGTAGATGATAGATGTAAACGTAGATAGGGACGGTGGGCCTTATACGTGTTACAGATAATAGACGACAACGTAGTTAAGGACTGCGGACCTTATACGTGTTATAGATAGGCATCAGCATAGGAAAGGACTGTGGACCTTATACGTGCTGTATTTGTAGCATAGTGGAGGATTGCGGACCTCGTCGGACTCCGGCCGACAGTTTTATCCATCCAAACAACATAATGAACATCATCACATCATCAACAACACATATTAATCATCATGTTAACCTAATCATCATCACTAATATAATATTAAAAAATTACCTCCATATCATGTTGGTGTTGGTGTCGGGTGAAATCTCGTAGGCTCGTTTGGTATTCCGGTCGCCGTCTGATATAGGCTCGTGTGTGGATGCTCGGTCGTTCGCGCGGGAGTTTTGAAATTTGAAAGTGCGCGTCTGAGCAGGCGTCTGCTAATAATATGGGTTCCTAGACGCCACGTATAGGCCTATACTTAGGCCTAAGTCTGGTAGCTGAGCAGACATCTGCTGATATAAGGGGTGCTAGATGCCACGTATAGTCCTATACGTGGCGTCTTAGGCCTATTATTTTTATTTAATTATTATTATTTATTATTTATTAGTTATTAATATTAATATTAATTTGTTATTTAGTTATTATTATTTTTATTATTTTTTTATATTATTTAGTTATTAATATTAATATTAGTTTGCTACTTAATTATTGTTATTTATTATTATTAAAATTATTGTTATTTATTATTTAATATTTATTATTATTATAGACTTTTTTGTCCATTGATACTATGTCTTCTATAAGCTGTCTAGATCTACGTTAGAGGATTCTCTTCGCCAACCCTGGCGTATGTCTTCGTACTCCTTCAAACGCTGTCTGAACCGTGTTTTCCATTCGAGCGCCGCCGGTACGACGCTTCTTTCCCAATTAGGGTTTGGCCTAGGCATTGGGAAATCCCCTACCAGGTTTATATATATCCAGTGATCACCTCCCCAGTTAGCGATGCCTATAACCTGTGGATTCGGAACCAAGTCAGGACCGATTCTCAATGGGAAGTGAGATTCGGTCTGATTTCCAACTAGGTTGACTAACACACACGCGTATATCTGAGCAGCCACGTGCCCGTGACCGGGTAAGCTGAACCAACGACTCGGCGGCGCCGGTTTGACCGTGTTGTAGTACGGAATGCTGGAATGAACCCAGCCGTACAATCTGTCATCCTCTTTGTTGAACATCGCCCTCCACCACCCTTCGTTCGTTTCCAGCTCGTTCTGCATCGCCCGCCTAATATCCGGCCAAACTTTCTTATGTATCCCCAAACCCACTGCAATTGATCGAAAACCGCAGTTACCGTCTGGGCATACGTTTTTGATGTCTGCGACAAACGGCTGGGCCCAGCTAGGAATGACGCTCCTAAACGTTTCTATCGCCGATACTTGCGCAGGCGAAACCATCAAAGGAAACCTGATGTGAGCTCCCATAGGTCGTCCACGAGGAGTTTTAAACCACGACGCTGACTGGGACAACGAACGATTCAGCGAGGATGGGGTGGGGTTTTCTTGGCTGGGCCCCTGTGACGAGGATGGGTTGTAGGAGCTGTGTCTGGGGAGATCTGGAGCGGGGGTGTATGCGTTGTGCCTCGGGGGATCTGGTTTTTTGGGACGCCCCTGAGGATCTTCTATTTTTTCTGGCTCCTTCGTTTTAGATCTCCCTGGAATAGCAGACAAGAGCCTGGCGAAAAAACTTTTCTTTTGATTAGGGTCATCTATGGACGATAGCGTATCTGTGATGTCCCGTATACCTGTTGCGTAGTCTGGCTCTTCGTTCGGCGGACAGGCTGGATCAAAATTAAGCCTCCTCCAGAACGGGTCAACATCCTTTATTGGGATACACGTGTCGTTAACTATGTATCCCTCAATCCGACAGGCACATGGCAGCCCCGAAGAAGAATACAAATGGTGGTCGCATGAAGCGCCGCCGTCACGCATCTTGTGTATCAACCCATACTCGTTCACAAGTAGACCCAGAGCGTGAATCGACACCCTGTTTATTAGCTTCTTCAACCAGACGTGCTGTCGATGTCCTTCCATGACCTTCGAGCGGGAGGCTTCAAAAGATTTACCGATTTCTTTCATCTGCGAGTTGACAATTTTAAGGATTTGCCTGGAAATTGTGTCGAGCGAGTTGTTGCTTCCATTGAGGTAGCTTTTCAGATTTCCGTGCTGGCTCTCAACTCGGTTCGTCGTAGTTTCGCCGTAGTTTCGGCGTTCGTCGATCCAGCAGGCTACAAACTTGTGTTTGTATGGATCCAGCTAACTCTTGCGAATGTATTACCAGACCTCTGAAAAATAAAAGGAAACGTTATTAACACGTATGTTTAGGCTATTAAAAACTGTCAGGTGATACGAAGGACTCACCGGCTCTATCGTCCTGTATCAAATGACGCTCCATGTTGAGGCGACGGTGGTCGTACTCCTGAATCGTCGGCGACTGATACAGGACCTTCCACCAGTACGCAAAGTCCGTCCCCATTTTCATGCTATATAGGCCCTTAAATTTTCTCCTTATATTCTCGGATATGTGCCACCTGCATAAATTTTTTGTGGCATTAGGGAAGACCGAGTCGCATGCGTTCATGAGGGCCTGGTCCGCATCAGTCAAGATCACACGTGGCTCCATGCAGTCGTAAAGCATTTGTTTAAGTTTCTCCAGAGCCCAGCCGAAGTTCCTCCGCCGTTCCCTGATCACAAATGCGGCGGCGATACAAAACGACTGTGATGTCGAGGTCTCACCGATAAACTAAACCAACAGCCAGTCGTACATGTTGGTGTTGTACGTCGTGTCAACCATCAGCACCTCGGGGAACGCATGCCACATCTTATGCGACTTACTATGACAGAAGAAAATTTCCTCCGTCCTGTCGTCGGTATCACTCTCCCGGGTATAGAACGTGAAACTGTTGCCTGCGAGAAAGTTTTCCAGCGCCTGCATTTGATGAAATAAAACTTTGCTAAATATTACAAGCATGACAATTACACATTAAAACTACAAGTGTTTTGAACTACCTTCATA
The DNA here is from genome assembly GCF_021521415.1 of Bidens hawaiensis. Classification (NCBI taxonomy): domain Eukaryota; kingdom Viridiplantae; phylum Streptophyta; class Magnoliopsida; order Asterales; family Asteraceae; genus Bidens; species Bidens hawaiensis. The sequence goes on from NW_027491634.1 coordinate 927,268, forward strand.
GGGGTTTCGCCTAGTAGCCCATCCCTCCTAATCTTGGCGGTGTGGTTGTATATATATCTTTTAATACAGGTTGCACACCAGGAAACTTTTCGCGGAGGGCTGCTTCGATTTCTTGCGGCTTCATGCCGGCCCTGTGTAAACTCTCAACCATATCCAGCTGGTCGGTGTTCATTTTTCTAAAAGACGCACACCCCTCTTCGAATTCAACGGGATCGTGCTTGTGAGTTTCGTTTACCACTTGAACCCTCCAACATGCACCCCTCGAGTCATACCTGCCCAGGATCTTAAAAGGACATCATTTTTTGATGCTGCCGATACGTCTCACCGTCGCCTTTATTTTGGGTTCGCCTCCACGATTGCATGCAAGGTCCAGGGCATTTTTCCTTGACCGCTGGACCACAACAACAAACCCATGCTCTCGTCCTCTAACTTTTACCCATTTCTCCAGCTCCTCGCGGCTCTCAAAAATCTGAAACAGTTTTACGCTAATTCTTAAGCCGTTTATTAAATAACATACAAACAAATAATATTAACTTAAACAAAACACACGGTGTCTTACAACGTCTGTTTTATACGAAACCTTCACTTCACGTATGTAGTCGTCATCGTACCCATCTTCGTTATTTGGGTTTGGCCCGGCATAATCATTTCGCCCATGGTGCGATGAAGACTCGATTCCATAAAACGGATCATTTGCTACTGGTGGCTGGTACGATGACGTAGCCTGACCTCCGTAATCCGACCAGGCGACAGATGACGGGTACGAAAGCTGTCTACCGTAATCCGACACGAAGTACTCCTACCATACATAAGTTAGAAATTCAAACAACAGTGCCAGTGGTAATAATTAATAATAATAATAATAATACCTATAATAATATAAAATATAATATTTTAATAATAAATAAGAATATTAAAATAATAATAAGATAACCGTATATTTACAAAAAGACTGTATAACAAAACCTGGTTCAAGTTTGGCAAGCCCGGCGAGCCAGTGTTACCATAAAACTGTTCGGGCTGGGTATCATACCCTACATACTCCTAACAAAACGTAATGCAGCATGTGCTAGTAAAAAAAACTACCAAATTCATACTAAATAAATATATAACGAAACCTGGTTCAAGTCGGGTAACCACGACGTGCCAGGCTGATCGTTAGCAGCGTAACCCGGGTCTTCCTCTGGAAATAAATAGTTAAACCAAGACATTCTGGGTATATATAGTACAAATGTTGTATTGTTTTTCATTGAACGATGAAACATAGTGTCCAACATTTATAATAAAGAAAGGAAAGGAGGGAAAGGAGAGGAGACGGCCTCCAATAATTCAGCAACATCAAGACACCACGTATAGACCTATACGTGGCGTCTAAGGTACGAGTTGACAACCTAGCCCAGCCTTTGCAGGGCAGGTTGTAATCCAACTACGACGCCATGTATAGGCCTATACGGGGCGTTTTAGTCATAAAAAGACGCCGTGGATAGGTCTATACGCGGCCGATAGGGGAGCTTTTCTAGAAAAACCCACCCGCTTGTCTTGTTATGTTTTCTTTTCTTTTCTTTTTTCTTTTTTTTTTGTTATTTATAATAATTATTATTAATATTATTTTAATTATGAATAATATATTATTATTCACAATTCGGCAAAGCATGTTCGGTAGCAGGCCTTATATGGGAAAATTGACATTGCAAAACGACCCTTCAATTTATTGGCTGCTATCGTTATGGACATCTTGAATCAGTTACGGTGATTACCTTGGAAAAAACTGACAGTGCCAAACGAACCCTTTCTTGGATGCTCTCGGTATCGGCACCTCAAATCACCCTCTTCGATATCTTCAAGCTCCAACGCTCTTGACCTTCGGCCACCACCGGAAACCGTAGTTGTGTTCACTCAAACACATATCAGTCGTCACTAAGCTTAAGCTTAGGCTTGTTATTAGTTTTATTTTTAGTTGGGGGTATTCTAAGTTGTTCATGTTGTGTATATTAAAGAATTATCAGCTTTTATATATACGTATATATATATAGTAGATGTGCGTTATAAGAATTCATTGCGTCGAGATAACCAGCACCAGATCGAGACGCTAGTTTGATGAGTTTCAATCTCTCGGATCCGTGGTATACGTTAACGGCAGCGAGAACGTGAGCCCATATTTTGGACAGATAAGTGGAAATCCGGTCATTGCTCCAGCTCAACGAGCACCGGACTGAGATATTAGCCGAGACCTACCTGAACCAGTTGACACGTATGCTGACGTGGATTTAGGCTCAGTGCTGGCGCTGATATTAACACGTTTGCATAATACACAATGAAAGCACAAACTCAAACAACAATCCATACAGTAGCAATTCTCTTCAACGATCAGTCAAACAAGAAGAAGAGAAAAATAACGAAGACAATTGCTATTGTATGGATTGTTGTTTGAGTTTGTGCTTTCATTGTGTATTATGCAAACGTGTCAACGAATGCTGTAAACATACGTGTTAATATCCGGGTCAGCACCGAACCTAAACCCACGTCTGCATACGTGTCAACCGGTTCAGCTAAGTGCGAACTAATATCTCAATCTGGTGCTTGTTATGTTGGAGCAATGACCGAATTTCCACCTATCTGTCCAAAGTAGGGGCTCCCGTTCTCGCTGCCGTTAGCGGATACCGCGGATCCGAGATATTCAAACTCATCAAACTAGCGTCTCGATCTGGTGCTGGTTATCTCGACGCAATGAATTCTTATACCGCACATCTACTATATATATATATACGTATATATAAAATCCGATAATTCTTTAATATACGCAACATGGACAACTTAGAATACCCCCAACTAAAAATAAAACTAATAACAAGCCTAAGCTTAAGCTTAGTGATGACTGATATGTGTTCGAGTGAACACAACTACGGTTGTCAGTGGTGACCGGCGGTTAAGACCGTTGGAGTCGAAGAAATCGAAGAGCCAGATTTGAGATGTCGATAACGAAAGCAGCCAAGAAATTGAAAGTTCGTTTGGAAATGCCAGTTTTTCCAAGTAAGCCACTGTAACTGATTGAGGATGCCCATAACGAAAGCAGCCAATAATTTAAAAGTTCGTTTCGCACTATCAATTTTCCCAAATAAGTCCTGCTACTAAACGCCCTTTATCGAATTTCCAATAATAATATGTTATTGATAATTAAATATTATTAATATTAATAATAATCATAAATAACATTAATAATAACAAAAGAAAAGAAAAGAAATAAAAAAAGGAAAAAAAAACCATAATAAGATAACACTGGTGGGCTTTTCTAGAAAAACTCACTAACATAAATATAACATAATACAATATAACATAATATAATATAATAATATAATAATATTATTATATTATATTATACAATACGCTATACAAACGTACCTCCGAAAGTCTTGTCGCCGCCTAACCCCGACATTTGACTATCTGGCGTACATCAGATACCTAATAATAATAATATTTTAGTACTAATAATAATCCAAAACTAAATGATTTAATACTAATAATTATATGTTTAGAATAAAAATAATAATAATATAATAATTAATATTTTAATAGCATTTACTATAATTATTTTAATAATAATAAAAATATAATAATTTATATTTAAATAGTATTTAAATATTATTATTTTAATAATAATAATACTATTTTAATAAATACAATAATAGTATTTTATTTTACTAACAATAATATTTTCATAACAACAATATCTTAATAATAATATTAATATTTTAATACTAATAATATAATAAAAATTTTAGCGCTAACGGTAACAATACGGGAAATCTATTTTAAGTTTAGGAGGCCCGGCGAACTAGGGTTACCGTTAAACGGTCGGTGCCTAGACAAATTTTTAAGGTAAACCATTCACCAAATCTCTGTCCTAACATCTACAACTATGTCCTAACATGTAAAAAATAAAGATAAAACGAAACCTGGTTTAACTCCGACTGACCGTTAGCGCCGTCCGGCATCTCCTTGTCCGACTCTGGAAACATACATGGTTTAACTCCGACTGACCGTTACCCGTCCGGCATCTCCTCTTCCGACTCCGGAAACATATATGGTTGTTGGTGTTGGTTGAATGAAGAGGGTGAGGGTTAAGAAAAAAAAATAAAGGAAAAAAGAAATGGTAGAGAGGGAAGGGAGGGAGCCGGGCTTCAAAAATATACAAAATATAGCCTGTACTATCCGACAACCCTATGACAGGCCAGGCTAGGACGTCAAATCGTACCCTAAAACGCCGCGTATAGGCCTATACGCGGCGCCTAGGGTGGTGGTGGGGCGGTGTCCCTAGCAGGACCCTTAACTGAATAGAATCTTTGAATATAGTTAACTTGTTGTGTCCCATATGGACTTTATAAACAACTAGAGGGATACCCGCGCTCCGCGCAGGGGAATTAGGTTGGTGTTGGTTTGTTACGTCATTGTATTGGCACTCGTTGTAGCAACTGAAGACCTGGACATCGAAAATGGTATATTCGGAATACTCTGCTGCTTCAATTATTTGACTTGCTTGATTCTTAACAAAACTTTTATCGCATGAGAAAGGAAAAAACTATCATATTTGAGCTATTTTTAACAAACTTTTATGAAAGCATATATAAAAATAAACGTGTTTCAAGGATATAATAGAACAACAAAATTAGTTCAAATTAAATTTTATAATGGAAGAAAAATATCCCAAAACACAACTTAAAAAATTAAATATAAAAGAAAATATTAACAAAAGTCATTGGATAATATGAAAGTGTTTTTATTTACAAAGGGATAAACTAAGAAAGAAATATGGATATAGTGTGAAAAACCAACATTAATGCATCTATGGTTAAGAACCACTCATTTTTCTTCTCTATTGAAAAGTCAATATGTAAGTTATTATAATCATCAAAGAGATGGGAGTAATTGAAAGAGAGAGATAAAAGCATGCTTTGTAGACTTGTAATCTATGCATAAAAAGTATGAGCAGGAGAATAGTGTCATTTTGTGAGTAAACTAACATCTCACGATTAATATATATATAATGGATGTAGATATCTCGTATCTGCTTCTAGGCTTGTAAATGAAACGAACGTTTGATGAACTATTCGTGAACTGTTCGGTGGGAAGTTCGTTTATGTTTGTTTATTTAATAAACGAACGAACATGGACAAAAATTTGTGTTCATTTAATTAATCGAACGAACATGAACACATGTTCCGCTCGTTCATTTATGTTCATGAACGTTCGTTTATGTTTATTTATATCTGTTTATTTATGTTCGTTTATGTATTAATAGAAATTAATTAAATATTATCTAGATATGTCGTCTGCTTAAAGGTTTTACATTTGTTAATTTGTGTTCATTTCAGTGTTTTCATTTAAGTTTGTTTATGTTTTTTTGTGTTCATTTACATTTGTTCATGTATGTTCTTTTATCTTTGTACAGTTATGTTCGTTTAGATTTTAAACAAATGAACACAAATGTCCCTTTTTAAATAAATAAACATGAACATAGATATTTGTTCGATTAAGTATCTATGTTCTTTTAAAGTTAAATGAACGAACACGAATATGCCATTGTTCATGTTAATTCGATACGTTTACAGACTGTGACTCATTATTCACATTGATGAATACATCGGTCTCAATCTCTAGGCTCTGCCGATTTTATTTGTGTTTGTTTGTGTTCGTGAACACATTTATTTCCTTAATGAACGAACACAAACATAAAATCTCGTTCGGTAAGTGTTCGTGAACACATTATTTTCTTAATGAACGAACACGAACAAGACCTTGTTCGTGTTCGTTTGGTTCGTTTACAGCCCTATCTCCTTCCACTCTTTGACTTGAGTGAGTGTGAGAACGTGACAGGAAGGTGGTAAAGTTAATTCCAAACTCTCCAACGTTGTTCGGCAAAAGAACAAACAATCACATTCGTTGAAAAATATTTATAAGGATATAAACTAGTTAGAGTATTCACATTTGTTTCCTATCCCTATCTTCATTTATAAAATATAGGGAAAAATACAAAGTTCTAAATTCAATCTTCCTTTACACTAATGAGTAGTAGTTTCCTAAATACAGTGACTCACTATTCATTTTCTATATTTATTCTTTATAAATTCTATAAGTGGTCGTGAGTTAAAAAAAAAATAAAAAAAAAATCGAATAAGAGAGTATTGTTTATTTGAACTTAGATAGATATGAGGAATACGGATCCGCATAGCTTGAAATTTACAAAACTAAAAGTAACTCAACAATCTAAACTAATGAAGACGTTTTCACCCAAATATAATACCGATATGAATGAGCTAGCCATAAGATATTCAACTATTTGAGAGTGTACTTATTTTTAAAAATAATATCATTCCTCGTTCTCCATATAATCTAACCCCTGGGTTAGAAATATATGGCTACTGACGCCTTTTTGTGTAGGTTCGAAACAATGCAACTTTGTTGAAAAGAAGTGTAGTGAATAACATTTAGGGGGTGTTTGGGATTCCTTATTTTACCTTCTTATAACTTTTCATTAAGTTAATAAGTTATAAAAGTATAACTTATGAAACTTTTCCTCTCACAATATAAACAATCCCAAAACACTTTATAACTATTCAAAAAGTTAATAAGTTATAAGTTAGTGAAAATAAGCAATCACAAATATCCCCTTACTTTGCACCATACCTAGTTTTTTCGTAGGTCAACCTGGCTGGATGAAGTGAAGTAAGATGAAGATATGGCTTATAAATAGCTTATGTTTTTAAAACTCACCCGAGATAATCTCATTAGTAATCATCTCGTAAATAGATGAGTCAGCTCAAGCTCGCTCATTTATATTTCGAGTTGTGGTGAGCTTGTTGGCGTAATCGCACATTGGCTCCCTAAAATTAAAAGGCCTGCCATTTGTATGTAAAAAACAATCGTTTTTCTATTATATAGATATCTTTTAAATGTATACATGTAAGAATTTGATTCGATGAACAGACAAGAAAATTATTAAGAAATTTTCATATTAATATGATAGTTATGAAAATCTTATGCACTTAAAACACTTCTATTTTATAGAATATAGTCGTGAAACGTAGAGTTATGTTTTTATGAATTAGGTAGAGTTCATTTTCAAATTAAAGTATTTCAAGTGTAACAAAATAAATATACAAGACATAAATTAATTTTCAAAAAACGAGAAGTTCTTTTATATGAAATTCAAAATTTGAATTTGATATATTGATCAAATGACTTCTTTAAACATGTGTTGAACCAACACACTAATTGAGGTGAAACAGTGTAACATATTACAAATAGTTTTGGCATGTGACATGTAATCATTGCAATTTGGTATCCGAAACTATACCTGGTAAAAAAACTCAGCAACTATTGGTGTTCTAAGGTTGCTACCGACTTTCAGTTTCACTACTGAACTCTAAAGATGCTAAATAACTTTAACCGCATTACTAGACTTTACTAACCAAGTTTTTACCGAACAATAACAATACAACTCCTTGCCAGGTGCGTTACCTCTTAGACCCTAGTCCCATTAAGGAACGCCGCCCCTTGAAACCTCGTCATGGTACCATAGTTATAGAGTTCATTTAATATCAAAGTCATTATAATATTGAATGAGTAATAACTCGTATCAATATTTATTTCTTTTTTGGTTTATAAGCAAATTCAATCATCCGATTAGCATGGTAACACTATAACTACTGATAAAATAATAAAAGATAAGGTTGTTGTTTAGTTGTTTAACAAGTCATGCAATTGCTTTCAAAACACTGCATGTGGGCTAAACTTCATTAAATATTTAAGGCATTACATGTGTGTTAACATATCTTTATGCGGGTTAGGCTTACGCTTATATATTATTTATCCTATATTACTATGGCACAATATCGCATGATACTCTAGATACATTCGCATACTGTGTATATAAAATAATCAAAGTAACGAGAAAGAGATAGCCGGAATAGTTACGAACCGTTTTTACATGCCCGGCTCCGAGAAAGTAAAAAGACTTTTGGGCCAACTGCGAAAATTTTTTTGGGCCTTAAGTAAAAGAAATATTTTGTTGGGTTTAAACGGTATAATTTTTATATGGGTTTACTTGGTTATAATTTGGGTTGTGTAAAAAAATTTTGTATAAAAAAAGATTAAACATATCTCAAGTGAGGGTATAATCCACAACCTCTTGATTCTTTGAGTAATACTCATTTGCCATTCGACCAATCAAGTAGTTATGTAATTGTGTTTAAACATTAAATATACGTATTGTTTTTAATAAAAATACATATAATTTTTTTTTAAATTCGGGCCTAGCGGGGTGTCGGGCCTATAGCCGTCGACCACCCAGCCACACCCATGGGTCGGCCCTAGTTTCTACGTGTCACATTTAAAACATCATATATAGCGTACTGTAAACATCATATATAGCGTTCTTATTAGTTTTAACATATACTTGGTTATAAAAGTAACGACCAAGTAACATTATTCACAATGAGCTTATTGTGTGGAGTTCAAAGGCCAACCATTACATTCGGCTTATAATCCAGGTCTACTGGTTTCATCCTATCTTGAACTCATCAGGTGAGTGACCACAACTCGTAACCAATGATGTGTTCGTGTGCAAGCACAATTAAGTTTATCCGGCTGGGGCCGTGCCTAGGGCTGTAAACAAACCGAACAAACACAAACAAGGCCTTGTTCATGTTTGTTTGTTAAGAAAATAATGTGTTCATGAACGGTTTGCGAACGCTTACCGAACGAGATTTTATGTTCGTGCTCGTTCATTAAGGAAATGATGCGTTCACGAACGGGTCACAAACACAAATAAAATCGGTGAAGCCTGGAGATTGAGATCGATGTATTCATTAATGTGAATATGAGAAAGGAAATGCGAATAATGCAAAAACGATGTGAGCATATGATTTCTTATTTTATGTTAGAGGTAATAAATTAAGAAAATATAAAATGTTTAGATAAAATAAATAAACGTACAAAAAGCATCACAAACAACATAACAAATGAACATGAGCGAACGTCCATAAACACATTACATGTTCGTTCACGAACATAATCGTCTATTTAACTAATCAAACAAAATTTCTTATTAATGCTCGCTCAATTATTAAACGAATGAACATTAAAGTCCGGGACAAGCTACCGTACCTAAACGTACGTTGTAGCGAACACAAGTTGGTAGCTTAACTTATTATTATTTTTATGTAATATATGAAATTACGAGTTTGTGATTTGGTAATCCAAATGGTTCGCAAAGTTTGTTATTAGCCTCGAACGGTATATAAATAAACACAATGCAAATCCAACACACTCATGCCGCAGTATACGGTTTTCGGTTTCCGCCTTCACGTGTTATTAGCACAGTACGACGCCGTTTGATGCAGATGAATGTGATTCTAATCGATCATTTCACTTCAATTGAAGTGAAGAGGTATGTACCCGCCTCAACACCAATCAAGGCGGGTCAACCCGCAAGATAAAGACATTATGAAGGCACAAAGCCAAAACCCAGGCGCATGGCGCATACAAAACATGCTCAGGCATCATATGCTCGCGCATCACATATGCGCGCGGCGCATATCGCATGCTCTTGCACATCACATATGCTCGCGCGTCACATATGCGCGTGGCGCACCAGCGCGCGGCGCATATCACACGCTCGTGCATATCACACCTGCGCATGAAATATCTGCGCGTGAGAATAAAAAGAAGACTTCGCGCATCCTCAGGATGGGCGCATATCACACGTGCACATAATCAACCTCGTCCTTATCCAAATCAGGGTTAGGGCAACCTTGATTGTGCACGTCAGACAATCTTCTAGAAGGCATCTTTTTAAGGAGTAAGAATATGCTGATGTTGACAGCTGCCAAATGAAAGGTCGACAACTCAGCATGACACATGTGCTACCACATGATTACAACCAACGAGAAAGCGCCAGGTGTCCCAGAGGACACATGGCGCAGTGCGGTTGGAGGAGGCCAACGAGGCTGAGCCCAACCAGTGGAAACCCTAGCACTATAAATACAGCATCAACTCCACTTTGATGACACATTCATTCACACTCAATCATTGACAGTTACAAGCAGTGATATCACATTCAATCATATTGAATCATACTCACTCACAGTCAGTTACAGAAAGACACACAGTCACATCATCAAGGGTATTCAGCGATTCAGCAATACTCTGGAGATTCACTTACATACAACATTATTATCTTCTCAAAAAGATACTGATTCTCACGCCGGAGGGTTACCCCAAAGAGGACCCTTCTGTCCCTTTCTGAGGGGTAAGTAACGGCGCTGTTCATTTTGTAGGTGGAAGAACTCGGATCCAGAAGAACCATCGGTGAAATAGTTTAATCACACCCGAGGAAAGTAGATCTGCTACTAGTGAGTAGATCCACGTTTCTTCATTGGCGCCATCCACTGTTACAAACGGCAATCAGATCTCATCCAGATCTAAAAAATTCAATCACCATGGTTTCTGGAGTTCGTAACGTTGATCAAGCTCTGGAGGATATTGAACGTGAGGGTGTTAACGACGGACAGCAGGTTCTGAGGGTTCCGCGTGATTCTACGCGTACCACCAGCAACCGTCCCTTCGTCACAACCCCTCACGGCCAGACTGAAACTCCTCCAGACGATCGCACGTTACAAAATATGGCCGGCGCGAAGCTGAAGGGACCAATGGGTCCAGAAGATGAAGCAGACGATCCGAATGAATGGCTCATAAATGAGCAACGGCGTCTGATGGAAAAGTACACTGAAATGATCAAACAGAAGAAGCTAGCCGACCAAACACAAAGGCAAGCGATGGAGAAGCAGCCCACAAAAAGGCCGCGCGCGCCGGAAGAAGGGCATTCTGTTCACACTGCACACACAGAGTTCAGTGATGAAGAGGTGCATAGCATGAGAAAGACAAGGGATACTCATGCAGGAGGCTCGCAGCTCCGCGCGCCTGTGAACATGGCGCCAGGAGCCAGAGCAGATCCGGATCTGCACATGCCATACAGCCCACCGGTCAGAGGGCAAGTGGACGTAACCACACCCTACAGACCAGCCATCCTGGTAAAACACTCAAAGTTTACTGCGCGCATCGCGCAGGCTCCCATCCAGCATAAGACCAAGATGCCAAGTGGTCTGGGGAAATATGATGGCACGACAGATCCAGATGACTTTTTGCAAGGTTTCTATAACACGGGAAACCTAGAGAGCTGGACGATGCCAACGTGGTGTCATATGTTTGCCCGCTGCCTCACGGGCGCAGCGCGAGTATGGTTCGAGAGCTTGCCGACAGGGCAAATTGATGGGTTCGAGGAACTATTAGAAAAGTTCCAGGCCCACTTCGTACAGCAGCGCAGGCACACGCGCGATCCTGATGACATCATGCACTGCATCCGCAGGAATGATGAAACGATTGAAGATTACATCACTCGTTTCAATCAGGAGTCCCTGGCAATCGGGGGCATAACTGAGCAGCTCCTGCGCGTGGCCTTTATACAAGGCGCGCGCAGTGATCAGTTACGACGAGCTCTCGTAAGCAAAGATGGTATGCCCACCACGTGGGCCAAGTTAATGGAGGCATCGCGAGTTTTCGCGAGAAATGAGAAACAGATTGCCCAAGATAGGGCAAGAGAAAGAGCGCATCAGGCTGAATCACCGCGCAGCAAAGAGAAGAGGGCCAAACAGAACTCTGTATGGTCCAGGTTGCAGCCAACAAGTTTTTCTTCCGCGGAAAAACAAGCGCAACCAAGCTCACCCCAGCCCCAAAAGGATGCTCGTAAACACGGGGAGGGTGACAAGAGGGAGGGCGGCAGAGATCCTAGCAGACCTCTGCCAAGAATATGGACTCCTCTCACTAAAACACCTTCACAGGTGTTAAGTACTGAGAATGTCCAATTCAAGCCTCCCAAGCAACTACACTACAAGGGGCCGCAAAACAGTGGTAAATATTGTGAATTTCACAGGTCCCCGGGCCACAACACCGACGCATGCCATCATTTAAAGGATGCGATCGAGAAGGATGTAAAGTCTGGCAGGCTGGCTCACTTGGTGAAAAACCAAAGAATAGAAGATGAGCAACCGGAGGGAGCCTCTGCCAGCAAGAAGTACAAAAGAATCTGTGTGGCTGAGGGGGGACGACAAGGGCAGACGTCAAGAAAGAGAAGCGCGCAAATTCACGGAGATTGGCGCGAGCAGCAAGTCATCTTCCCAAGAATCAGGGGAGGCCCTTCAATAAGCAGTCCTCTCGTTATTACCACACACATTGCTCATTACGAAGTGTCAAAGGTCCTGGTGGACACTGGAAGCGAATCTGACATTATGTATGAGCAGTGTTTCAGAAAGTTAGACCCGGCAGACCAAGCTCGGCTCGAAATTGTGAACGCACCAATCTGTGGTGTCTCAAATGAAATCATACATCCCCTAGGCCAGATTCAATTTGAACTAACTATGGGGGATGATGAGCACAAGCGAGCCGAAGTTGTTAACTTCTTGGTCTTGCCCACCACGTCATGCCACAATATGATCCTGGGTAGGGGAACAATTGCCCAATTTAATGCTGTACCATCGCCAGCGCACGGCGCATTGGGGATCCCTACACCAACAGGCGTAGCATTTGTTTACCGCGATCATTTGTGCGCAGTGACAACCACGCCGCGGGAAGGGAGAATGAAACTTCCAACGGCGGACAATGCGCCAGAGAAGTGGATTTTAAACCCAAAATTCCCCGACCAAACGGTCACAATTGGCGCTACCATTTCAGACGACACGAGATTGAGAGTGAAAAGGTTGCTCACAAAATACATGTCGGTCTTCGCGTGGCAACACTCCGATATGACTGGGGTCCCGCGAGACTTGGCGCAACACTCTCTTAACACGTTCAAGTCGGTGGAGCCAATTGCTCAGAAGAAGAGAATCATGGGGGATGAAAAGGCGAAGGCCATGAATGAGCAAGTTGAGGACTTGTTGCGCGCAAACATTATCCGCCCGATCCGATACCAGACGTGGGTAGCCAATCCTGTGATGGTAAAGAAAAGCAACGGGTCATGGAGGATGTGTATTGACTTCAAGGACCTCAACAAAGCATGTCCGAAAGACTGTTACCCACTACCAAACATCGACGCAAAGGTGGACTCCGTGGCGCCTTTCAAGCTCAAATGTTTCCTGGATGCCTACAAAGGCTATCACCAGATTCAAATGGCACCACAGGATGAAGACAAGACGGCCTTCAGAACCGACAAGGGTGTTTTTTGTTACACAAAAATGCCCTTTGGTTTAAAGAATGCGGGCGCAACCTATCAGAGACTTATGGATTCGGTTTTCAGTGAACAAATCGGAAGAAATCTAGAAGTCTACGTCGATGATTTGGTGATCAAGAGCAGGGAGGAGAGACAAATGCTCAACGACATCGAGGAAACTCTTCAGCGCCTAACGGAAGTTAACATGAAGCTCAACCCGAGCAAATGTACTTTTGGCGCGGAAGAGGGGAAATTTCTTGGTGTAATGGTCACTAAGGAGGGTTTCAAGGTGAATCCTGAGAAGGTGGAAGCCATCCTTGACATGCCTTCACCATCCACCATGAAAGAGGTTCAGAAGCTGAATGGTAGATTGGTGTCAATCAACAGGTTCCTAGCGAACCACGCCAGCAAATCTACTCCATTCGTTAACACCTTGAGGAACTGTTTGAAGAAGAGCCAATTCAAGTGGACGCCTGAGGCTGAGCAAGCTTTCAATGAGATAAAAGAATGTCTCATAAAGCTGCCCGCGCTCACAGCCCCACTTCCTGGCGAAACCCTTACATTGTACTTGTCAGCTGGAGATCGCGCCATTGGCGCAGTATTATTGGTGGATCGCAAGGGGATCCAAACGCCAATATACTATGTGAGTCGAGTGCTCACAGACCCTGAGACGCGCTATTCCATCATGGAAAAATTAGTTTTGTCACTAACACACGCGTCGCGCAAGCTACATAGATATTTCAATGGTCATCCTATTGAAGTACTGACTGGTTACAACATCCAGCAAGTCTTGCGACGTCCCGCGCTCTCCGGAAGGCTGACAAAGTGGGCGCTGGAATTAGGTGAACACACGATCACTTATAAGCCCCGTCCAGCAATAAAGGGTCAAGTTTTGGCGGATTTCATCACGGAAATCCCAGAGGGAAAGATTGAAGAAGCTCAGCGCGAGGTAGACCCTCCGCGACCAAATGATGAAGAAGATGTTTGGAGGCTATTCACTGATGGAGCCTCCAACAGCGAAGGGTCTGGCGCAGGTCTCAAACTGGTGGACCCTGATAATCATGAATATACTTATGCTATCAGGTTGGACTTCAAGAGTACCAACAATGAGGCTGAGTATGAAGCCCTGCTGGCTGGTCTGCGCATCGCGCGCAAGTTTGGGGTTAAAAGACTAGAGGCGCATGTTGATTCTTACTTGGTAGCTGCTCAGGTCAACGGCCTATATGACGCCAAGGAGAACACAATGCCTCTGTATCTAGAGCAGGCAAAAAAGCTCGTTGAGCAGTTTGACTTCTTCAGAATCATACACATCTCGCGAAGCGAAAACAAGTCCGCAGACGCGTTGAGTAAAATGGCATCAACTAATTTTGATCACTTTGGCAAAGATGTCAGGGTGGAAATAATGAGCAGCCCGTCAGTGCAAACGCAATCGGTCCTGGTAATTCATACAACTCCTTCATCCTGGATAACTCCAATAATGGAATTCCTGAAAGAGGGGAAGTTACCGGATGATCGCGCACAGGCGAGAAAGATAAGACACAAGGCACAGAACTATGAACTACTTGATGGTACAGTGTATCGGCGCTCTTATCTTGGACCGCTCATGAAATGCCTGGATGCGGAAGAAGCAAGCTATGTGATTAGGGAGATTCATGAAGGAATCTGTGGAATTCACGCTGGTCCGCGCATGGTGGTTGCCAAGGCGATGAGCTCAGGCTACTATTGGCCAGGCATGTACTTGGATGCGCTAAAAGAAATCCAAAAATGCAAGGCATGTCAGAGCCACGCGCCAAACACCATGCGTCCAAAGAACAACTTGATTCCAGTCACCTCCGCATGGCCTTTCCACAAATGGGCCATTGATATTGTGGGGCCCCTGCCGCAAACGCAAGGGCGAGTGAAATTTTTGGTAGTGGCGATAGACTATTTCACAAAATGGGTTGAAGCCAAGCCACTAGCAAAAATCACAGCGGAGGCGATGAAGCAATTTATCTGGAGCCACATCATTTGCCGTTTTGGCCTTCCTATGGAAATTGTGAGCGACAATGGCAAACAATTCACTGACAGGAAGATGTCAAGCTGGCTCAAAGAATTGCACATCAACCAAATCTTCACGTCCGTCTACCACCCTCAGGGGAATGGCCAAGTGGAGCGCGCGAATCAAAGTTTGCTAAATGGGCTGAAGAAAAGATTGGAGGGAGAATCCCATTCTTGGCTCGAAGAGTTACCTAATGTCTTGTGGGCGCACAGGACATTAAGCAAAACTAGCAATGGCGAATCCCCGTTCAGCCTAACCTATGGGACAGAGGCTATGATCCCAGCGGAAATTGGATGCCCATCCCATAGGGTACTCATGATGAGCAAAACTGATAACGACCGCGAAAGAAGATTGGACCTTAACTTGCTTGAAGGGCGCAGAGAAGCGGCTATCATTACTGAGGCCAGATACAAGAAAAAGCTGGAAAAGTATTATAATCAGCGCGTTAAAGAGTGCCACTTCAAGAAAAATGATTTTGTCCTTCGAAACAATGAAGCTAGTCGCGCAATACCCCCAGGAAAAATGTCCCCCAATTGGGAGGGACCTTATCAAATTTCAGAAGATCTGGGGAAAGGCGCGTACGCTTTAAAAGATTTGAGCGGAAAAAAGATACCGCGCGCGTGGAACGCGGCACAACTTAGAAAATGCTTCATGTAAAAAGTTCAAATTTGTAATCAAGGCTTTTAAGCCATCATGAATGCTGATTCGCGCTATCTTTCAATATTGGTTCTATTACCTTTGCATACATGTTTCACACTTCCTTTATTAAATTGGAACAATATGACAACATTATATTGACTTCAAAACAAAATAAAGCGAAGTAAAACATACATGCGCGAGCCTTAGCTCAAACGCGTTAAAGAGTCTTAACTCTAAAACGTCAGGGCCTTAGCCCAAAATTACGAGCCTTAGCTCAAACACGTTAATGAGTCTTAACTCTAAAATCGTCAGGGCCTTAGCCCAAAACAAAGAGCCTTAGCTCAAAACACTCACATACATCCATCTTACACCCCGCGCAGCCTGATCATAAAAATCCTTAAACAAAACTAAGGCAAAGTACATGCCATATCATGTTAAGGTCTCAGGTCGACGCCGCGCGCGGAACCATAGTGGATATCTGAGTAACACAAGCTGACATGTAATGGCTAAACTCATACTTCCATACCGCGTGACACCAACGCGCGAAAAAGAAATAACAAAAACACTTACACAACCCGTCGACTTGGATAACGGGCTCAAGCGCGCTGTCGGCCCAGAGCCTGCTCATCCCGACCCCAACCAGCGCCTCCTCGCAAATTTTCTTCGCGGGGGATGGTTCGGCGGTCAGCTTTTTAACCCATGCGCCAGTTGGGTTCTTGAGGACATCCTCATCCGCAGGCGCAGAAGTGATAGAGCGCATGGTCATACGGATGGGGATCACACCGGCCTTAATGTAAAAAAACCTCTCAGACCAGTCATGAAGGCTCTTGAATGAAACAGTGGAGCACTTCACCTTCTGACTGCGAGGAATAAAAGAGATCCAATTGTCTTGGATCTTGGCCTTATAAAAATATTGAAAGCGCCGAGGAGTGGGTTCCTCGCGCTGGGATTTGCACATGAACTCAAAGTGAGTCACGCGCACGAGTCCAAACGGATGGACTTGGGATATGTGAATCCCATAGAACTTCAACAGTGCACCCACAAACCTTGTCATCGGGAGACGAAGGTTGCAGTGGGTGAAAAAGTGGCTATATAGGGATATATAGCCGGCAGGCGGGTCCGCCGCCGTTTGCCCGGACCTAGGCAACATGCAGCCAAACAGGGTGGGAAACCCCTGAGAGGCGATGAGGTTGTCGAGATCGGCCTGCTTCAATTTGCAGGGGATTTCATTCCACCTTTTGGTGGCCTTGGTCCTCCCTACTTCCTCCGATGTGGTTTCAACAACCTTCTTCCCCTTTCCTTTTTGCTTCAATGTCGACATCACCACAGATTTCACACGGCGTCTTCGAGAGGCAACGGAGGTGATTGAAGGGCTAGACGAGTATGAACTATCAGACATACAACTATAATAGCCGATAATCGAGGATTCCAATCGATGTAAACACTCAAATCAGAAATTGAAAGCAGAAATTTGAATTTTAGAAACAATGAAGATGAAGATAAAAATTTCCTAAGGGCCTGCTTTTATAGGACCAGGAGAGAGAAAAGTGGCAGCTGATCGGATTCCACGCGCCCCCACTCGCAGGGGCAACCCAAGGAAGGCGCGACACGTGTCCCTAACAGCTGTGTGAGGGGACAAAAAGATGTAACCGACCTGCCACGGAACAGACACGCGCCCTCACTCGCAGGTACAAACCAATGCGAGTGCGACACGTGTTCAAGACAGCTGTGAGGGGACGTGAAAGGCAACTGTAGCACCTCGAGCACACGAAAAGTCTGACACGTTTACGGCGCACGTCATCACCAACCAACCACGTGTTTGGACCTTTCGTTTTCAACCAAATGGATAGAACTTCGCGCGACGATGGAAACAACCAAGAAAACGACAAAACCCCCTACAAAAGGACAATTCAGTGAGTCTAATATCTATCTTACCGCGCTCGCGCGAGATAAGACACACATTAGACTGGGGGGGCTTGAAGAGGTATGTACCCGCCTCAACACCAATCAAGGCGGGTCAACCCGCAAGATAAAGACATTATGAAGGCACAAAGCCAAAACCCAGGCGCATGGCGCATACAAAACATGCTCAGGCATCATATGCTCGCGCATCACATATGCGCGCGGCGCATATCGCATGCTCTTGCACATCACATATGCTCGCGCGTCACATATGCGCGTGGCGCACCAGCGCGCGGCGCATATCACACGCTCGTGCATATCACACCTGCGCATGAAATATCTGCGCGTGAGAATAAAAAGAAGACTTCGCGCATCCTCAGGATGGGCGCATATCACACGTGCACATAATCAACCTCGTCCTTATCCAAATCAGGGTTAGGGCAACCTTGATTGTGCACGTCAGACAATCTTCTAGAAGGCATCTTTTTAAGGAGTAAGAATATGCTGATGTTGACAGCTGCCAAATGAAAGGTCGACAACTCAGCATGACACATGTGCTACCACATGATTACAACCAACGAGAAAGCGCCAGGTGTCCCAGAGGACACATGGCGCAGTGCGGTTGGAGGAGGCCAACGAGGCTGAGCCCAACCAGTGGAAACCCTAGCACTATAAATACAGCATCAACTCCACTTTGATGACACATTCATTCACACTCAATCATTGACAGTTACAAGCAGTGATATCACATTCAATCATATTGAATCATACTCACTCACAGTCAGTTACAGAAAGACACACAGTCACATCATCAAGGGTATTCAGCGATTCAGCAATACTCTGGAGATTCACTTACATACAACATTATTATCTTCTCAAAAAGATACTGATTCTCACGCCGGAGGGTTACCCCAAAGAGGACCCTTCTGTCCCTTTCTGAGGGGTAAGTAACGGCGCTGTTCATTTTGTAGGTGGAAGAACTCGGATCCAGAAGAACCATCGGTGAAATAGTTTAATCACACCCGAGGAAAGTAGATCTGCTACTAGTGAGTAGATCCACGTTTCTTCATGAAGATTCTAGACTCAAATTGTGAACGATCAGTTGTTTTGTAAGTTTATTTCATGATAATGCTGCTTAGGGTTTATTATTATTAGTTATTATGTAGTTAACATGTATTAGGAGGCGAATTAAAGGTTTAATTAGTCTGTAAATTAGTTGTTATGTGCAAATACTGAGTTGCTTATTGAAATATGTAATTAGGGCTATAAGACTGGCATAACACGACACGATAAGACATTTACACGGCTGATAGCTAATCGTGTCATTTTTATTTTCAAACGCAAACGCGAACCTGTTTAGAAATAAGTGACACTACACTGACCTGTTTAGGGACACGATAAATATCACATATGTAGTGAAACAAAAGTTTCTAAAAGTTAATAAAGTAAATCATAACATCCACTAAGTAGGGATTATATTATTTTTTATTTTATTTTATTTTTTAAAATTAGAAAAATATTAAAAGGTTTAAGCAGGTCATTAACAAGTTGACATGCGTTTAATCTGTTTAGACATGAACAAGTCTTGAATGCGTTGACTTGTTTAAGACATGAACCTGTTAAGCCCGAACCGAAACTTGTTTAGCTCTGTATCGTTTCGTGTTGTGTTAACTGTCAGAAATTGCCAGCACTAGCTAGCTATAACGATGAGATTTCATTTCCTCTTAATAACACCCAAAGATGTAATGTTTGTTAAGTAGGGATTATATTTTATTTTATTTTTTTAGATTAGAAAAATATTAACAGGTTTAAACAGGTCATTAACAAGTTGACATGCGTTTAATCTGTTTAGACACAAACAAGTCTTGAATGTGTTGACTTGTTTAAGACACGAACCTGTTAAGCCCGAACCAAAACTTGTTTAGCTCTGTATCGTTTTGTGTTGTGTTAACTGTCAGAAGTTGTCAGCACTAGCGATAACGATGAGATTTCCTTTTAATAACACCAAAAGATGTAATGCTTGTTTTGAAATGGTCGAATCACGAATGACCTTAGTTCTCTCTTACTTCCTATTCTCTATCTGTTTGCATCTGTCCATTAGGTTTGTAACGTTATTGTGATAATTTCTCCATATGAATTAAGAGTTAAGAATGTCGCTGCAGAAGATCAGAAGTTCAATAACAGATACAATTACGTTTTCTGCATTTTTTTCATCATCATCATCATCATCGTACTCAGTATATCCCACCAATAGCAAAGCTATGGTAGGGTCTGAGGAGGGTAAATGTTGAGGAGGGTAAATGTTGACAGCCTTACCTCTACTCCATAGGAATAGAGAGGCTGCTTCCAGTGAGACCCCGACTCGATAGTGGTTTTGCATCAAGCCTTGGACATAAGGCACATAACACTCAACCATCAGGAACCCAACCGATTGGTGCATGTACCCTTGTCTTTCGGCTAGCAACGCCATCACATGATGCCTGATTAACCTTCCGCCACTTTTAACGCTATTTTCACGAAATTAGTAAAATAACGTCAAAATTAGTGCAATTTCACTTTTGCCCACCCAAGGGCTCACACATATATGCATTATATGTGCGCATCACAAACAGGGCAATGTTGTCTGCATTTTTTGATATTTGTTAAATTCATTCAATTTTCTTTTTCATCTCTAGGAAGTAGGAAGAACCATGACTATATGTTGTAGTCTTTGTGAAATGATATTATTTAGCTATTTGCATGCAAAAATGAAGCCAACAGAAATTTCTTTAGGGTGCAAGTTCTTTAAGAGAGTGAAAAATTAGTTTGGAACAAACTTTGTAAGTCGCATGAGTTTATTGAAGTGTGAAAAATTTAAGGGAATGAAGAAAATGGTTGTTATGTCATGGTATTTATGAATAAAGGTAGGTTATGAAATAGATACATGACAAAGTTGGAGTTGAAGAGAATGGTATAAATGTATAATCTTATCAGCAAACATAATGGTTGGAAGTGCATAAGAATGCCAGTTAGAATATAATGCGTTTATGTAAATATTTTCAGTTTTGCTTATTATTTGATAATCGTAGACATTTCGCTTATGTTATGTCGCTGTCAGCTCATGTCATAGTATTGTAAAAACTCCTGCTAAATATACATTGTATGGGTTTGAGAAGTTGCGCATAGCTTTTTAAAATTTCATATTTGGAGAGTGCATTTAGGTATGTGATAAGAGAGTTAGTGGGCCCCATCCAATCTACATAGGTGTTAAAAAAGTAGTGGCGTAGCGGATATAGCGTGATGGGATATAGTTTGAAATTCCGTATCACCTTGGCATACATGCTTTTTAAATTTTTTATAAAATAATGGCACCATTCATTATGTTTGTTCATGGATTGCGATTAATTTACTGAACTCGATGTAACTTGCTTCAGGAAATTTGGCAATGCACGGTTTTGGTATCACACGCAGTGCCTCTAATTCAGCCCGCACTCATAAGGATAAGAGATTTACTTATGTATTGAATGATGCTGATGACACAAAGGTCTATGTTTGTTTTTTTAGCTGATTTTACTTTAAATGCATATGTTTTTTTACTTTTGCTTCTAAGATAGTTTGTGGAAATTTGTGAAGTTATATTGTAGTTCAGTGTCGTTTCGATGTAACCACTACTTTTTAATATTACTTTATCTTAAAAAAATAAATAAATAATTCAGACACTCTTTGTATTGTATCCAATATATAAATTGAAATTGAAGCTGTAGTCTCAATTGATTTTGAGCTCTTTTATAGTAGTTAAAGAAATCCTTTTTGCAGCATTGTGCAGGTGTGAATTGTTTGGCTGTATTAAAACCATCAAAACCAGATAATTCAAGTTACCTCTTCACGGGGAGCCGTGATGGCAGACTAAAGAGATGGGAATTGAATGAAGATGTTGCCACCTGTTCAGCAACCTTTGAATCTCATGTTGACTGGGTATGAAAAAGAAAACTTGTTTTTATTAATATTTAGCGGCAGTTTCAATAAACATCAAGTCTACAGGTCAATGATGCAGTCCTTGTAGGAGATAATAATACCCTTGTATCCTGTTCTTCAGATGCTTCTGTCAAGGTTTGTTTTCAGTGTAAGGCTAAATCTTTTAATTTATAGATGTTAGTTAGCATTATACACAAAAATCTGAACTAATTTATGTCATGTTGTATTACTAGACATGGGATTGCCTTTCTGAAGGAACTTGCACTAGAACTTTCCGTCAACACACAGACTATGTCACTTGTCTTGCTGCAGCAGAAAAACATGTAATATTTCTGACATATTTATTCTTCAAATAGGTTCAAGTTGTTCCAATTTCTATATATCTGATATTAGAGTTTAGTCCGGTTCCTGTGCAAAATGCTGTTAACCTAAAAAATGTATGAGCCAATGTGGATGCGATATGCGACACATGTATGTGAGGGTTTTGCGTCCATTTATGAATGCAGGTTTCTGGCATCCATAACAACACCATAGAAAGTGGTATAACAACCTGTTTTGGTAATAAAAAACATTCCAGGCCTTACACATAACAACACCACGTAAATGGGGTAACATAACCCTATTTTTTGTAATAAAACATAGTTCCAGCACTGTATATATTGGTATTAAAGCACCGTTATATGGGCAGTGTATTACACTTTAAAAAATGGCACTCTTTTTTTATATAAAAAATATATCAGTGTTAGACACATATTAAAGAGAAAATATTGCTCGATTTTATTATATATATAAAAGTTGTATGATTTTTAAAATATTGGTGGAAGGAAAAAAATCAACACAAGGGGCAACATCTCTCTTTCACCCTTCCAGCCTTAATTAACTTCCAATTAATTAAGAACTGCCATTGATTTAATTTTAATCATTAAACTGAATTGATCAAGGGCCTATATTGTTTGCTACTTTTTAGATTAACATTATTTTGTATTTGATCCTGGCAGATTTTTTTATTATTATTTATTTATTTATTAATTTTGTTTATGATTGTAGGGCAATATTGTGGCCTCTGGTGGGCTGGGTGGTGAGATTTTTATATGGGATATTGAAGCTGCACTTGCTCCGGTAACCAAGCCTAGCGAGGCAGTTGACGAGGTCAAGGACCGTCCAACTGGCACCAATGGATATGTTCCTATTTCTGCTAAGGGACATAAAGAATCTGTGTACGCGTTAGCAATGAATGATACTGGAAATCTTCTGGTTTCTGGTGGAACAGAAAAGGTAAATTATGTAGCTCTTAATGTTTATAAATCATAGTTTAATGAGTTAATCATTTAAAACCGTTGATTTCTTATAGGCTTTACGTGTTTGGGACTTGAGAACTGGTTCAAAGAAGATGAATCTTTGAGGACATACTGATAATATTAGGTCTTTGCTTCTTGATTCCACTGGGAGATTCTGTTTATCAGGATCCTCTGATTCTATGATCAGGTAAACATCTTGTTGAAATGGTAATATAGACCATAAAGCGATTGTTAGTTAGGCCTGTTAATGAACCAAACGAACACGAATGGAGCATGCCCGTGTTCGTTCATTTAACTTTAACCAAACAAACAGATATAAACAAGTAAACTAATGGAGTTTTCTTGTTCATGTTCGTTAAGAAAATGAGTTTGTTCGTGTTCATTTATGTTCGGTCGCTAAAGGTATAAAAAAAGGTTCACGAACAAAAATAACTGAACATGGATAGAGCACATAAATGAGCGAATAGCAAATGAAAGTAATCATGTACATAAGTCTATGTGGCCTAAAATTTTATTAAAACTAGAGTAAGTTGTAATGGCCAATTATAAAAGTAGACTAATTGTTATAGACCTAAAATTAACTTAAAGAAAGATAAACTAATGAACCTATATGATTCATATGAACGTAAACGAATAAACATAAACGAATGTTCATGAACATAATGAATGAACGGGACATGTCTGCATGTTCGTTCAATTAACTAAATGAACATAAGTTTGCGTTCATGTTCCTGCCAAACGGTTCACAAAAAGCTCACTGGATGTTCAGTTCTTTTACCGGCCTATTATTAATGTTTCTGAAGATAAAAAAGAGTGTGACAATAAAGGACTTTAAACCATATCTTTTCTTATTATTTTCTAGATTATGGGATCTTGGTCAGCAGCGGTGTGTGCACTCGTATGCAGTTCATACAGATTCTGTTTGGGCACTTGCTAGCACTCCAACTTTCAGTCATGTTTATAGTGGTGGAAGAGATCTTTCAGTAAGTGGGCAATGTTTATATGAGTCATTATAGTTAAATTTATAGTGATATTTGTTTGTTTTGTAGTTGTACATAACAGACCTTGCAACAAGAGAGAGTTTATTACTTTGCACAAATGAATACCCTATTCAGCAACTTGCAATGCATGATGATGGTATTTGGGTTGCAACCACTGATTCTTCTGTTCATAGATGGTCAATTGAAAGCCATAATCCACAAAAGGTGTTTCAAAAAGGTGGCTCTTTCATAGCTGGCAGTTTGTCATTTTCAAGAGCAAGGGCTTCCCTAGAAGGATCTGCACCTGTGAGTCATCTTTTTTAATTTTAACCCTTTTGATTATTGTCTACCTTATCATATGGGGCCTAAAGATGAGTTCAATTTTGAATGTTGGCACTTATTTTTTTTTATTATTCATTTATAATTTCTGTTTAAAAATATCAATTACTTTTAAATAATTGTGTAGATAATAATTTACAAAGTTTGGAACATAAAAGTATAATAAACTATGAAGGGTTAATCCAGATTAGGTAAAGTCGGTTTAGTACTTTACTTTGGTTTGTTAGGTTAAGAGTTATCGGGTTTTAGTTTATTTATTTATTTAAGAGTTTGAGTTTAAGTAAGTTTGGTTTAGTTAGTTTAATTGGTTAATTGATATATCTATTTCCTGTTCGTTGATCCATCTTATTGTGTGTGTGAATCTGGGCCTACAAACCACAGCATTGATCAACATAAAATTAATTTTGCAAGTATAATTATATCTATTTTGTATTTGAAATAAAATCAATTAATCTAACGTATTTGTTGTGTAAATAGAATAATTTAATTAAAACAAGTTTATCGGCAAAACCTATACCAAATGTGAAAGAATTTGGTGTAAAATTTTGGTTCATACATAGGAGTAGAAATAAGTTTGGCGTAAGCATATTCCAAAAAGATACCATTTTACATCAAAATAGTGAACTTTTGTACACATTGCAGATGCTCTAAAGGTTGCATCTTTTTTTAAATAAATTAATTAGTTTTTTGATTATGAAATTGCCATCATGTAGGTTCCTCTGTATAAAGAACCAACTTGCAGTATCAATGGAGTTCCAAGGATAGTACAGTATGAAATTTTGAACAACAAACGACATGTTCTGACTAAGGTAACAATAAGTTTTTGGATTTTCTTACTTTTAATTTATCGCTTAATATTATTTTTAAAAAAATCAAATGTGTTTTTGATAGGATAGTGCTGGTTTGGTTAAGCTTTGGGAGATCACCAGAGGTGTTGTGATTGAGGACTACGGACAGGTTACTTTTTTTTTGACTAAATTTATATAACATGTTTGTTAGTAAATTTATCATCATTATTCAATTTCATGTTCAAACTGTGTGCTTTCAGGTTTCGTTTGAGAAAAAGAAGGAAGCACTATTTGAGATGGTATGTGTACTACAGTGTACCATTTTATGTAACTTCTCGTTGAACTTTGTCTGTGCTTTTGGATAGTAGGCTTGGATATTTGTCTGTGCATTTGGATACCCCGCAGTGCTTTTCTGCCGAGGAGTATTCTGCTGATCTTAACATTACCAAGAAGACCGAAGAAGACAAGGTATGCGTTTTTCCTGTGTTTTCTCAGTACAATGACTTAATATACATGCGTGTGCATATGTATTTCTAACAAGAATAAGTGCTATATGATAAACAGGTTAACTTGGCACACAAAACCCTCAAAGGACTATTTGCTCATTGGCTGTCGACGAAAAAACATAAAAGTGGGTCTCAAGACGGAGAAACTCCATCCGCTCAAAATATTACAATTTCAAACGTTGAGGCGGACGCTTCACCAGAAAATGATATCACAGTTTATCCTCCATTTGAGTTCTCAACCACTTTCCCTCCTTCAATTATCACAGAGGGGTCCCACTCCCACAATGGTCCGTGGAGGAAGAAAATTACCGAAATGGACGGTACCGAAGATGAAAAAGACTTGCCTCTGTGGGTTTTAGATTGCATTTTGCATAACCGATGCCCCCTGCGCGTAGAACCTATGTAATTAATCCTTTACCTTTTTGTTATTATATTATTTGCATTTACAAAGATGGTCTGATTATCAGGAAATTAAATTATTTCTGTTTCCAGGTGTCATTTTTATTTGGAGCCGTGTGAAGGTTCAACTATACCGAACATGATACCAGGGAGGCTGACTGCACCTCCTGTTTTTAGAATACAAATGGTATAATATAATATATTAAAGTTGTCAAACTTAAAGTAAGGTAAATTTTATTTGATTATATATACCCTTTTAGGTTATTAATTATCTCTTGTGGAGAAGTTGGTTTTGGACAAACATTTGGATAGCTTGAGTAGTGATGAACAAGGAGATGAATCTTCTAGATCTGGATTGAAACCTTGGCAAACGCTTAAATCTTCTATTGAAATCTTATGCAATAATCAAGTAAGTTCATTTCTTCACTAATTCTAAGCCTCAAAACACGGTCGGCTCAGGTCGGATTGTGAGAATGAGTCAAAACGAGTCCTGCCAAAATGGGCCAGTGTTGAAATGGGCCGTTTTGAAAAAAAAAAGTATCAAATGTAGAGGTGAACAAAAAAACCGGATCCCGATTCGAAACCAGTTCTTAAACCGACCCAAAAACCGGTTTGGATCCAATCCGCCAGTTTGAAATCGGTTTGAGTATGTATAATTTGAAACCGGTTAACTTTTCTATTTTACGTGCAAGGGTAAAAAGGTAAATTTGCATGGGTTTAACGCCAGAAAGTCACCCTGTATAGAGAAAACCAGCAGGACCATCTGCGTAATTTACTCTTGTTTTTATGACGGCTAGTGGTGATCGTGTGCAGAATGGTGTTATTAGTTTATTAAAGATAATTATTCTGATACTGTATTGCGATCCAGGTCTTGAAACTTGACATGACCTTAGCTACTGTGCGTGCTTTTATATGGAAAAAGTCCGAGGATCTTGTTCTTCACTACAAAATGAATTCTCCATGAGGTAACATTTCTAGTTAATTGATCATACATTATTCTTTAACCGGATGCACGTTGCTATTAAAGAGTTGACAGGAAGATTTGTGGATATTGTAAAGAACTTGTCAGATAAAGTATGATGGTTAGTATAATATTGTAGTTGAAAATAGGACCGCGCTAACCGAGTAATTTATACATTATTTAAGGATGAAGTTTTTTACTGTCATGGAAAAAATGTATAATTTTGGAAGCTAAAATGCAACCTATAACCTACACGTGTATTTCCTTCGAGTGAAAAGCGAAAACCATCCGTATGAAAGCGCATGTATTCTCTTTTTGTTATAAGCTACAAATGGAAAAGCAAATACTTTTTAAGTTAAAGACATACATATTTGAAAGGTTATATTATACACATGAAGTACTGTATACACACTCATGTTTATGATTAAAGCAAAGCACAAAGGGTTAAGTTACTCTTTTACCCTTCGGCTAATTATTTACCACACAATACTCACCCAAACCCAAACCCAAACCCAAACCCAAACCTAAACCTAAACCTCAAAGCCTTGGGAGTTATATTATTAACTCACTACAAACCAAATTCTTGTATTTTGACATTTTCACCTGTTTCAACTGCCCCCTTCCTCATCATTGCACAAACTCTTCAAAGTTAATCTTTCCATCCTGACATCAACCAAAATCACAATAAATCAAAATGTCCAATAAGTCAAAAGCATTGTAGGTTAATGCATTCGGTTTGATGGGTTAATAGAGGAATTATTAGGTTTTGAATGCGGTTGTTGCTAACCTTATCGGTATCTACATCATCAAGGACTTCATCAATGGTGGCTTCATCTCCCATACCATATTGAGTCATGGAATGTTTCAGCTCATCTCTAGTGATATATCTGTTGTAAAGAAACCAACTATGTTAAGCAAGCAATAATTTATATAACATTTGAAGTTGCTTAAAAGAAACAAACCCGCTATTATCCTTGTCGAAGAATTGGAATGCTTTGTGTAGATTCTCATCCTTATCGAGTTTGTGTCGATGCATTGTTGCGGTCACGAACTCGATGTAGTCAATTGTTCCATTCTTATCAACATCAGCCTGTAAATGATGGAAGCCAAACAAGTTTAGATATGCTTTATGTTTTGACTTCTAAGGTCAAGTTAACCGGTTTTCAACTCTGAAATTGGTATGGATTATTTGATTCTTATCAAAGAATATGATTATTATGTTAATGAATGTATCAAATACTAATTGTAAATTGTAATAAACTTTTACTTGAAAATTGAATCGAAACTATCAGTATTTAAGTTTAAAAGTAGATAGTCTGATCTCACAAATCAAAGTAAGCATGTGGTCAAGAGCTTACTGCTTCCATGAGTTGTAGTATTTCTGCCTCAGCGAGCCTGGATCCGAGCTTTGATAGTCCGGTTTTGAGTTCTTCATATTTTATGGAACCGCTTCCGTCTGTGTCCATGTTGTTGAACATTTGTTTCAAGCCCTTGATCTCTTCTGTTGAATCTAGGCTTTCCGCGATAACCTTTAATATACAAACTGCTTGTTATCAAATTATTTCACCAATTTGCTGTTAAAACTTAAACATGGGGTTGAATTTTGCCACTTATAATATATATTCTTGATCAAAATGAACACAAATTGATTTTTAAGGACGCATACCTTTATTGCCAGCTTTTTCAACTTGTTCATCGCTTTAAATTGCTTCATTCGAATCAAAACCGCGCTATTCATAGGTACTTCTGAGGCTTCACCATCTTCTTTGAGCCATGGATGTTCTGAACACATTAATGATTCAAAGTTATAGCTATTTTCATGATGATCGTACTAAGGGTGTTCATGGTAATTTTTAGGCCTAATAAGTGTGGTTTTGTTAGAAAGTAAACTGAATCAGCTGGGTTGACTGGACTGGGTTACTTTAAGCAACACTTTAAAAGTTTGGTAACTTTGTCTTTATATGTTTGATAAAGGGTCCAAAGTTTTACCTTTTGGTATTAAACGGTTTACCAAAAAAGTGAAACCTTTAATGGGTCAAGTTATGGAGACAAAAATAAAAATAATGAGAAGGATTTATAACCACATAAAAAAACCCTTTTAAAATAATTAAAAAATCATAACTTAAAATTTAATAAAAAAACAAAAAAAGTAAAAATACAAAAATGTTTCCACCGTCATCCTCATTCTTAAAAAAAACACAATGTTGAAGGAAAAGAACATCGTGTCTTTTTGTTTATCATTGTGCTTTGTGTTCATTTTCGTCATTGATTGTGTCTTTTTTTCTTGATATTGTGCTATATTTGTCAACATTGTGTTATATTTTGTTCGGCATTGTGTTATATTTTGCGATTTATTGTGTCTTTTTTTACTTATAATTGTGTCTTTTATTCATTTTCGTCATTGTGTCTTTTGTCTCTACATTGTGTCTTTTCGAGTTTTTTTTTTTGGAACGAGAATGACGCTGGAAACATTTTTGTTTTTTTTATTTTTTATTTATATTTTGAATTGTGATTTTTTTATTAATTTTTTGGAATTTTTTTTGAGGAGTTTTTTATGTGGCCACAAATCCTTTTCATCCTTCTCATTTTTGTCTCCCTTTGTATTTTAACTTTTCCCAACATTTAATAGCACGGAATTAGTTATATATATATGTTTTATAATAAAAAGTACTTATACTAAAAACCAAGTTTTTTTAATCGTAGACGGTAGGTCAAACCAAAATACCAAATCACTCATGACCCTATTGAGCGGGTTGATTTACCTCGGGTTAAATAGCCCAAACGATTTAATGGTTTTGAACACCCATATATGTAACGAGTACAAATGTGAATATAAATGTTTGTTATGGATACTAACCCAGAGCTTTGTCTGCGGTGATACGCTTCTTAGGATCTCTTGTCAACATCTTTGAGATTAAATCTTTGGCACCATCAGATATAGTTGGCCATGGAGAACTCTCGAGATCGAGTTTGCCATGTAATATTTCCTCAAATATAGCCTTTTCTGTTTCTGAAAAAGTTTCATGCGTCTTTATTTCAGATTAAACACAAACATAAACTTTGACTTTGTAAATAAAACTCTTTGAAATCATTATTATTATTTTTAACGATTAGCACTTGGCTAAAATCCTGGAAAGCTCTAGGGGGTTCTATATCTTGAGGCCTAATCCACCTAATGGTTCTTCTCCTAGGCTAAAATCCATGAATATGACACATGAGAGGAATTCAAACCCACGATATCAATAGAATAAATTACTATAACACAGTGAATTATAGATTATACCTCCCCAGAAAGGAGGGACACCGCTAAGAAGAATATACAAAATTACTCTGGCACTCCAAACATCTATCTCCTTCCCATAATTTCGATGTAACACTTCCGGTGCCACATAATATGCGCTTCCAACTATTTCTTTATAAACTTTTCCTGTAAAAAGAAATCAATACTATAATGTGAGATACTGTATTCATTGACGAGGATTTAATAGAGAAAGTAAATTATGTTTTACTATTGTTATTGTTATTATTACTTTTATTATTATTATTACTTTTAATTTGCAGTATATCAAGTTGATTTTGTTTTATAAAATAGTCTATTTAGCTACACTTAATCCGTCATAAAAGTTTAAAAATAGGTAAAATAGAAATGATGAATAATCATTTAGGCTGTTCACTATAAAGGGTGCTTAAAGCCCTCCAAAATGTCATATCATTGTCACATGGGCATCGGAGGCTTTAAATGTAACAAGTTACAAATAAATAAATAGATAAAGAGTAGAATATGGAAGTTTTCGTCCCATATGAGTGGAGGAAGAAAATAGAATCATTCCACCTTGATATGAATAAGAAAGCATGTCCTTTTTATAAGAAAGAGAGATCATATGATAATATTCTTGTATGACAATACACACTTAGTGGCCTTAGCAAGGGTGTGAAGGATCCGACACGCACGGGCTCGGGCGCAATGTGACGCTTTGATGGCCAAATTTGCACTTCGCACGCTCGCTGCCTTAGTCTCGCCTCTTGAGAGCCGCCTTAATATTGTGGAAAATTAAAATACTTATGTGGCTGTCGCGCTATGCGATGGACACTTAAGTAATCCATCGCGATACGGTACGTAGAGGTTACGTTGAAATGGCACGTGGCATCGCTAGGGTTGTGTCGGCGAAGCTCGCGTTACGCAACGGCCTTTGTTTGTACTCATCGCGATATGCAAGCAGACAAAAAATTAGCTATAAAAGCGGTGTGAATCAGACCTTCATTCGTCATCCAAAAATCATTCTCTCTCTAAAAATCTTATATAATTAAGGTGTTGGTATAATACCTCGAGTAGTCGTTACCACTCTGATTGAAAGAAGCTTAGTACACGAATCCAAAAGCTCTGCCTGAACAAGGTAAGACTTTGTGCCATCGTGTAAAGTTTCTTATCTCGTGATTATCAAGTTATACAAATCTAGATATACTATATTATGTTTAACTAGATGCTTAATACTAATAAACTCTTTATTTGTAAACTTTTCATGTTAGATATTCGAGTTTTTATGCAACTCACATTTGTGTGAGATAATTGTTTTTCCAATACGGTCATGATGATTTTGAAAACTTATTAAACTCATGACATACAGTGCAAATGCTTTTTAAATTTTTTCAAAAGATTTTAATTACATTATAGTAATTAAGGATATGTAGACTTACGAGACGGTTACTACTGGTATTGTGAGGTTTTGTATACACGGCTTGCCTAATAGGCCATTACTTGTTACTTATTGGGCAAGTGTTAGCCAATAATTAATATGATCACAGTCATAGATTCCGTTGAGTGACAAGTACCTTTCGGTAATTTGTAAGCAAACAGATGTAAAAACATCTTAATGATGTAATCGTAAAAATATGCCTTTTATAAATGAATGTACTCACCAGTATTTCCTGCCGATCAATTATTTTTAAACATGTTTCAGGTGATTTTCAGCTTAAATAAATGGCTTGTCACCAGAATAAAAAAATGTGTTTTGTAAATTATGTAAATTAGGGTTTATCCCTATAAAACTTATGTTTGTATAAAAATGAATTTTATTCCCAGTTTATGAAATAAAAACCATGGTGTTTTTATAACTCTGATAATTTTTCCTAACTACGGTCCTGATAAAATATTCCGTTACAAACTATTTTAATAAACATCGATACCATCGTTCACGTTCACGGCTCCCCTCCCCAGGTATGGGGTCGAGGGTTGTGACATTAAAGCCCCCCCCCCCCACCCCACTATGTAGTCCTGCTACGGTTCAAAGCCTCCTTCTCGCCCCATTATATATATATATATATGCACACACACATATACATATACATATATATGTATGTGTGTGTATGAGAGAGAGAGAGACAAATGGTCCCATCATTTCTCCCCTTTACCTCCGGCCTTCATTACATTGCCCCCTTATACCACCCCTCTGCGATGTTCTCCCTACATGGTCCTCTCACACCACCCATAGCGAACAACCTTATTATGAACCATTACATTCTTTAAATTTTTATTTATAATAATCAAGTACTATATTAATTTAAGATTTCAAATAACTATCTTAAACTTAAGTTCTTGTATTATACTCGAGTCACTCCTGCCTTCATAAGTCATGGAGTGCTTTGAGTGTCTTAGTGGCTGTCAAGTCACATAGGCATACTAACGCCCGTCAAAACAAAAACAACCCCGCAACCTAAGGTGCCAAAATGGAAACAACCCCCATCTTACTATACTAATAAAGCAATACAAGGTTTTCACATGACATTCAACTAGCATGTTCACATAGACTTCTAGCTCATCAATTTTTCATTTATATAATTTCCACATATTAATTTGAATATTAATTTTAAACATTAACTCTTAAGTTGAAGAAAGTTTTAAAATAAATTGTTATAATCATCATTTATTGAGTAATAAAGACAATTAATTATTTTCATTGTTATTTTTTAAAAATTTTGAGACGTTATTTTATTTTATTTTTTTGGATTTTGGGAAATTATTTTTGAATGTTTGGACTGAATGTTTGGATTGAAATGGTGGTTTAAGTCACGAGGTTTGGATTATATTGTTACTTTATTAAATGCGCTGCTTAATTAAAATTATAATTATATTTCATTTTTATATTCATATGTTTAGCATTTTTTATGTTGTGTACTTAAATGTTTTATAATTTAAATAAAAATAGTTTTTATAACACACAACTAATATTACAACATCTACATGTTTACGCTTCATAGTTTATAACATATGACTTTAGTAGATGATAAAGTTTTAACTAATATGACTTTTTTGTTTCATAGTATAAGTTAGAAATATGTGGCATAATTTAGAATTATGTTTTAAATTGTTATTTTTCTCTATTTGTCTTTATATGTTGGGTTCTTTTAATTAAATTAACAATGTAATACCTTATAATAATAATAATAATAATAATAATAGATTATCTGACGTTTACAATTCGTTAAAATATATATGACACACACCCGCGTGCGCGCGCGCACACACACACACACACACACACAC
The DNA here is from genome assembly GCF_021521415.1 of Bidens hawaiensis. NCBI lineage: Eukaryota > Viridiplantae > Streptophyta > Magnoliopsida > Asterales > Asteraceae > Bidens > Bidens hawaiensis. Next base: position 960,871 of record NW_027491634.1, read on the forward strand.
ATATATATATATTGCATTAACGGGCAAAGAGGCTCAAGAGGTGGGGCTATAACCGGAGATTCAATTCCAACTAATCATATTATCCCACTCGCATTTTTATATAAAAAAAATTAATAATATATATATGTTCGGTTAAACCATTAAGCGTTTTTAAGTGAAAAGTTAACGAGCGTCCTATTCCTACATGATCTTAAAACTATATGAATGACATCGTCTTAAAGTTGTGGCCACATGTCGTCGTAAATGCATACAGAGATGTTCATTAAAGTGTGCTTGTAGACTCGATTTATAATTATAATAAAAGTTTTCTGAGACTGGACCGGTCGGCCCAGTCTAACCGGGAATCAGTCGTGACCGGTTCGGTTCTATGCCATTCGTTCGGTTCTTAAGAAACCGGCCGGTTCGGAGCGGTTCACCGATTCGACCGGAGAGCCGGACCGGTTGAACCTGTTTACGATGGGAAAAAAAATATTTTTTAATTTAACATGTTTTTAACTTTATCATTTAGGAAAAAGTTATTCGGCCGGTCCGACCAGTTGAACCGGCCGTACTTTCAATTCACTTTCCGATCTGGTTACGAAAACATGGATCGTAATCGCCTATTATCTATGTTGCCCTCATACAGTCATATGTGTGTAAATATCTTAGTCTGATGTGTCCATTTCTTTTTGTGACATGATTGCAAATTGTTAGGTCAAACTCTAGACCTCTCACCCAAAGGTCAAAGCCTTTACCATCCCACCAAAGTGGTGATGGCAACATGATTATTTGTGATGTGTGCATATTGAAATTCGACATTCAAGGGCACCAAGACAAAACCTCGTTGACGCTGTTGACCTGTCATTTCACCATTTACTTGTTGACCCGATGTGCACTACACCTGTTTTCTTGTCATTTCATTATTGATCAAATATCCATATTTTTTAAATAAGTGTAGTTTTATTTAATTTATTTTTACTAGTAAGAAAATAATACTTGCATCATTATATAACACAAAGAAGAATAAAAGTGAAATTGTAGTTTCGACTTTCAAGTGTTTTAAATTCATTAGAATGTCATTTTATTTTGGACGTTATTTATAACAAAATTTCGTTTCCTAAATTCATTAGAATATCATTTTATTTTGGACGTTATTTATTTATATTACATTCCATTTAATTTTTATTGGAGCAAGCACTTAAATGATTTTAAAATGGGGATATTGCAACTTTTGAGCAACATAATATATTTTCCTAAATGCTATACATACTACCACACTGTTTTATGCCTAACGTGAGCCAATAGATAAGTTCCAACTAGTTATACTTTGCAACATTCTACTTTATCACTTTAATAAAAAAAGTTTCAAAACAATTTTTTATAATTAAAATCGATAATCTTCATTAGTACCCTATATTGTAACGTCTTTGTAGATCTACTTTTTATGATTTTATCAATCTATAGTATTTAAACATGTTTTAAGATGCAATTTTTTTTTTCTTTTCACTTGTTACGAGAACTCGTTACTAGGAAACTTTTTAAACCTTGTTAATACTTAATGCTATGCTAGGTAAATTGCAATTTGTACTATATATGTGGCATTCAAGAAGTCATGGCATGATATAACGTAAACAAGATTCAAACCTAAAATCCTCTATGGGGAATCAGATTCTTACCGCTGCACCAAGTTTTTAACCGAACTTGGTATAAATAAGATAGAACTACAAATTAACTTCAATATAAGTTGGTGTAGGTTGTGTTAACATGAAATTAAGCATTTGATCAAAAGATATTCAATAAATCTAATAATATTAGTAAGACTTGGTGCCTTCTTCAATGAAGACAGAAAGCCCAAAATCAGTAGCCTTCAATGGAGAATCTTCATCTTGACTAACCATCAAAAAATTCTCAGGCTTCAAGTCTCTATGCATGACACCCATGAAGTGACAAACATGCACCACATTCACAATTTGTCTCCCAAGCTTTGCAGCCTCCTTTTCAGAATAACTTCCTTTCTTTGTTATCCTATCAAAAAGCTCACCACCATTACACAACTCCATCACCAAATGCACATTTGTTTCATCTTCATATGCACCTCTAAACTCCACAATATTCGGTTGTCCGGTTAAATGTTGCAACATCATAATCTCCCTCTTCACATCATCCATCTCCTTTGGTGTCACAAGCTTCCGCTTCGATATCGATTTGCATGCATACTTCACTCCCGTGGCCTTTTCAGTGCAAAGATATGTGCCCTCTCCCTAATTCTTTCCCAAAATAGTAAGTGTCATGTAGGTCAACATACTCCTTTCCTAAAATAGAACTTTGGTTTTTCAAGGATGGTTTCGGGTGTCGGTCTTCGTGGAGATGGGGTAGTATGTTCGCTCTTGAGGGGCGGTGAAACGATCATGATCATCGGCAGGGCGATCATGAGTAGGCGATGGCGATTGGATTGGGATTTGGTGGTGTTGGTTCGGGTGGTTTCTGCGGGGTTTTAGTAAAGACCAACAAATACCCATTTGAGATTGAGGTGAGATGTGAAATGGGTTGGTGATAGTTTTGTGTTTTTGTGAGGCTTTTGAAGTGGATTGGATGTTAAAGGTGCCTTGCTTGCTAATTGTTTTATGTGTTGGTTCTTTTTGGTTGTACACGTTTGTTTTTGTAGGTTTCTTGATTTGAAGTTGCTTCCGGAGGTGATTATGGGGACCGTATGCTATACGCCAAGCTAGGCTAGCTTGTACGTGTGAAATGTTGATTTTGGCAACAGTTTCTACTTTCTATTGCTTGTTCCAAGGATTGGATTACTTTAAGATAACATGAAAGGTTGAGTTTTTGTTTGTATTTTGTAAACCTCTTTTTCTTATAAAACGGAAACATTTTGATTTTTTTTAAAACTAAGGGTTATTTTTTAAATGAGAAGTACATATGATATTAAGCAAGTTTTTCAAATGTCTCACTAATATTAAACTAGTCTTGGCCCGTCCCTCATTCCCATCTCTATAATTACATTAAAAAACATTACATTTCTCTATACTGTTCAATTAAATAATATTTTTTATACCTTAAGTATTACAGTTTTATCGCTCCTCTACTCACAACTAATTCAACAAATATTAAAAAATAAATAGGGGCAAACAAAGTTTCCCCAAATTTACAAAAAACACTACTTTTATTTTTTCACCATATAATTTACACTCACAACCATTCATAACCTCATCCTATAAATTGCAAACTGTTCTCACACAATTTTAGGCACACAATTTTAGAAGATGGGTTGAGAATGTTCCGGGTTTTTTTTCCTTGAAGAACGTAACCTTTTGTTTTAATCTGGATTTTTTTTTCTTAATTCTTAACTTTTAAAGTTAAACAAACTAAATGGAAAAAAATATGAACCTTAGTTATTATTTAGGAATTTTTTTTTAATTATGTTAAAGTAGAAGGTAATAATATATAGTGAGAAAAATTCATTTTCGTAATTATTTTTTTTTCAAGTATAATCATTAAATAGTAACAAAAATTCACCCCACACCCTTTGCAAGTTGCAAGGACGACGTCACCTAGGCCACGGATGCCTCCAATTGGGATGGTATCAGGTTGAGCCTTCACATAAAAACATGATTTAGTAGAATGTGATCATGGACCACCTTAGAACCAACCAAAATTAGACATGTGGAATGTGCTCTCCCAGTAACATAAAGGTTCAGGCTTATTCACGGGGATTCGGTCACCTGACCAGTCCAGTTCGATATAGTTCACTCGCTTCTCAAATAAAAGGACGGTCCGAACCAGGTTCACCGGAACCGAACAATCGAACCGGTTCAACCAGTCAAACCGGTTGAACCGATTTATTATGGAATTTTTATATATATTTACATTTAACCATTTTTTAGAGTTTTTGAGTATGGCCGGTCCGACTGGTTCAACCGCTTGAACTGGTGAACCGGTAACCCGACCGGTTCAGTGTCCGAACCGGTTATGAAAACATTGCCTCGGACCTATAGTACGAGAATAACCTTTTATAAATACTAGATCAACGATCTAGCTTCAGACTTTTAGTCTGTTTTGCATAGCTTTAACCTTGATAGATAATTTGTTTGAGTAAAATATTTAGGCATGTAGTCTTTCTAATTATTTACCAATCATGTGTTACGTTTCTTCTTTATGAAGAAACATTTATATTATGTTTTTTCTTCAAGAAGAACCATCAATTTAACTATAATCATTGTATGTAAAATATTACGTTTCTTAATCATGAAGAAACATATTTAGACTATACCCCTTGAAGAAACAACATTTGATTATAACATTTGTATATGTAAAGTAGGGGTGTTCAAAACTATCCGTATCCGAATCTGCATCCGAACTATCGGACTATCCGTATCCGAACTATCCGAATTTTCGGATATCCGAATCCCAGATATCCGAAAATTCGGATTCGGATTCGGATACCAGTTTTCAGATTTTTCGAATAGTTCGGATATCCGAATTATCCGATATTATAATTTTAATATTTTTTAATTTTATTTTATATTAAAAACCCTATATCTATTTCTCAATATATCCGCCTCTTTTCTTTCTTTAATCCAGAGTCCAAACCCTTACACTTTCCTAGATCCATACAACCTCCACTCTCCAGCCCTCCACCCTCCTCCGGCCGTCCACCGTCCTCCGGCCGTCCAACCTCCAACGACCCTCCACCCTTGAACGCTCCACCCAGTGACCAATACCCACGGCTCAAATGCTCCTCCACGGCTCAAACCTCTTCGTCGGACCTTCTTTCACACTTTTTTGGTACCAATTCATAAAGTATTATAGTATTATAGACTGTTACTTGTTATCTGTTTCAAGTATTTTTACTTATTTCAGATTTTGGTACTGATTCGTTAGATTGCTTATTTATTATTGTTAAGAGTGTTAAAGCAGGTTTTTTTTTCGGATATTCGGATATCCGGGTTTCGGATTCAGATTCGGATATCCGGTTTTGAACAGCCCTAATGTAAAGTAGGGTTGTCATAACATGTCGGACACGACACGATAAGACACGATGACCTGTTGTGCTAAACACGAACACGACACGATAACTAATCGTGTCATTTTTTTCAAACACGAACACAAACCTGTTTAGTAGCAGGTTAACCTGTTAAGACCTGCTAAGAGACATGTTTAAAGACAATGTATAATACATGTGTGACGAAACCAAAATTTTCAAAAACGAGCATAAAAGTCTTAATTAATAGATAATTCATAACATATATGAAACCAAAAACCACAAACCCATTACATACTAGAAACAAAAGATGCACATACATAACAAACTTGAAACAAAAAACCATAGATGCAAATCATAACATCCATAAAAAGTATATTATCGGGTTCTGACGGGCATTAGTGAAATATCGTTTGTAAGTATGACTTTAGATTTAAGACTTTAAGAGTGTGTATATATATATATTAAAAATAAAAATCTACACATGTTACTAACAGGTTAACAGGTCTTTAACCTGTGAGGACACGAATTTAAACATGTCTTAAACAGGCTCAAACCCAAACCTGTTAAAAACCCGTGTCGTGTCGTGTTAACAGGTCTGTGTCATAAATTGACAGCCCTAATGTAAAGCTTAAATTTGATTAAGGTTTGAGCTACCCACGACAAAGGTCTAAGGCATATAGTAATATAATAATAAGATAATAACTTAACCGAAACATCTACCTTACAAGGGTATTTGGAGTTTTAAATGCCTAAGCTTGAACTAGCAACAATTTTACTTTATAATGCGTACTAGGGCTTAAACCGTCGAAACTTTGGGGCTTGGCACGCACTATGAGACTTGGGACACAACATGATGCTAAGTGTGTGTGTGAAAGTGTATTTTGGTGTGAAATGAGAATGAGCCAATCACACCCTTTTACAGGCTTATTTTGAGACCCATAGTTTATCGCGATGGCCTTTCTGAAGGGCCATGGCGTTGCGCGATGACTCAACATAACGAGAGGCTGCCATGTGGCCTGTCACGTCGTGCTTCATGGTCACACATGTTACTTCGTTGTGGAGGTTATGTCGCGCATGGCGACGACCTTCTGGGTTGGTTCGTCACGTAGCGCAACACCGCTCAATTATAGGGTTATATGAGATTCCATCGCGTATCGTGACGAGCTTGTCTCTTGCCCGTCGCGTAGTTTGATGAATTTCAAAACTCAAAATTTTCACTTTCAATCCCTCAATTTTCCAAACTAACGCGGCCCTCAACCAATGGGACAAACCCACCTTATTTCTTTAAGGTGGAATACTCCTATTTCCTTATTTTCTTTTCTTTATCACATATTTTGGAATTATTTTTGAATCCTTTATCTTTTCTAAATTGTCAACTTTTGAACCAAAATTTTGTAAATTGTTTTTCTTTTTTATTGTTTAGCCAACAAAAAGCCGCCACTTAACACATAAAAGGCTTTTTTATACTATTTAAAAAAAAGGTATGAATGTTAAATTAAAAGATAGTTAAAGATTTATAGTTTACATATACTTATTATTATTATTATATAAAACATATATAGCTTATTTTGTTATTTTTATCATAATTTAACATAAGATAATACTTATTTTGTAAAATATATGCTTAATACGTTAAATATAAATCATATGAACTATTTAAACAATTGACTTGTTTAGAACTTGCAAGTTATTCGAGTTAGATAATTGATGCTTGAGATTTAACTTATTTATTAAATGAGCTTATTTTTAAGCTTTAGCTTGTTTAAGCTTAGGTCGACCAAGTTTTTAACTTGAAAATCTCGAGTAGGTTACATGTGGCTCGAGCCTTGTATGTTCGAAAATTATATGCTACAAAACTCAATTAATTAGAGAAGTTTAGCTAAAGACATGGCACTTCATACCTAAACAATGTGAAAAGGTACATCTTAGTGACTAGTGATGCTCTTTGGAAATTGGATTAATTGAATTAAAGAAGAATAAACTAGTAAGATACATGATTTGCATACTCTACATATAACTTGAATAGTGATTACTTTGATGCAACGAAATAACTTTAGCTAAATTCAGTTCAACCCCTTTTGACCAGGTCGTTTCTTTACGTCTTACGGCCCTCAAGGTTGGGCCTTTCTCCATTTTAAGATCCGGCCCATCAGGATGTGACATGCTTTCGACTCCAGTATATGTGGCCCAAGACAAAACACTTGATAACTTGGTAACGGGCGTATAGCCGCATTGCATATAGAAGATTAAAGATATATGCTAAAGGCCTAACCCATTATTCCAAAGCCCAAACCACATCATGCACACAATGACACAATCAAACAAAATTTGTTTGTACTCTGTGAGGTCTTTGCTCTTAATTATTCATTTGGAATAAAAAATAGATCAAAATCCAATTCGAATTCAATTCGAGTAACAAATAAATTCGGGTTTAGAATAACTAAACTGTGCCATTGTTCGAACCGAGCTACGAATTTGATTTTCAAATCTAATTTGATTGTATGAATTCTGAATCAGACAAACGATTATTCGAGTTCTAATTATATTTACCAGTTCCATCGGTTAATGTTCGATTATCGTCGTACAAGAATGTGTATTCGATATTTTGTTAAATGATTTATCTCAATTGTACTCAAGGGTAAGCTCATAACAGAAGATCTGGTGAAAATACTTCGTCGCGATCAACATAAAATCATGGGATTCAAAAAAGTAATTAGCATCATCATATTGTATAGAATCATGGGATTCAAAAAAGTAATTAGCATCATCATATTGTATAGAATGGATCATAATCATGGGCGAAGGTTAGTGAGGGCCCGGTGTGGCCCGGGCCCCTATTTTTTTCGCAGTTGTGTAAATTTACCTGTTTTCGTCCGAAAATTTTTTTACGTAGTGTAAATTTACCCGCTTTAGAATTAAAATTTGAGCCCCCCCCCCCCCCACCCACGACGAACTCGTCCAAGCTTCGCCACTGATCATAATCTTGACTTGTGTCCCTATTTTCAGCATGATCACTTTGGGTTGCCAAATATGTAGTTTGCTAAATATACTATAAAAGATAAACTGTGATGTATCTATTATTTTCACACTTTATCAGCATATGTCATACTCTTAGTAATGCATGGATCTACCAGCAGGCTCCATGGGCAAAGCTTATTCATTGGTAAAGATTCGCTTGACCTTAAACATTGTGAGTCGTCACACCTAGATGTTTAAGTTGAATGCAGATGACCATCATTATCAACATGTTTCATTTGCTTTGTAACATAGTCCTTTAATTTTATCATATTCTAGCTAGCACTGAGTTTCTGGAGGGTACACACGACATCGAATAAAAGTGTATCATGGTTTATGTTGTAATCATGTCATTTGTATATCGTTTAAAGTTATGTGATCGAATACATACCTTTACTATAATTAGCATTTGTATATATCGTTTAAATTAAGTTATGTGCATCCTACCTTTACTATGTCAATTAACTGACAATGAAATTATGGAAAAAGAATGTGTGAATTAAATCCAACAAAAGTTTTGCAACTTAACTCATATCCAAACAGTACTTTTAACCTTAGCCCGGATGCACTGTTTTTAGACGCTCAAATTTCATGGAGCCTAATATAAAAATTTGGGTCGGTTCGACAGTTCGGGTCACTTCGATGGCTCGATTTGGGTAAGGTTCATCACATAATAAAAATACGATAAAATAATAAAAAAGATATCATCATTAGAAATTGAAAAACACATAATATAAATCAAATTCAAATAACAAATATCAATTATCATAACATGCATCATAACTAATCTATAATAATGTTCTAATGAAAAACAAGTTAACAATTTTCTAAATTTCAAATAAGAAACAAATTAGCAAATAACAAATGTGAATGATGCAATTTACTAATCTATAATAATGTTCTAATTTGTAATGCTATCATAAAAACAAATTAACAATAATATAATTAAACTCATTTCAAAACAATAAACAGTAAAAATGGTGCTACAAATTTACATATCAGAAAGATTCTTCACCTTTGAAATTACATAAAGGTTTTTCTTCTTCTTACATGAAACTATCTGTTTTTTTTTGCTGATATATTTCAAGAGAAATCGTGTCCTCTTAATTAGACCATGTTAAAAAAGAAATAAAAAGAAAAAAAGTACGCAGAAGATTTGAGCATAGGACATCCACTTTAACAACCAATGCATTAGCTACTCCATCACTTTACTTGTTTAATTAGGTGTTGCACTCTAAATTTATAAGAGGGTACACTCCGGATTTTATATATATAAAGTTACACTATATTTTCGAAACTTTGGGATTCCCGTGCTCGTGCATGCCCTCCCTTCTATATAAATCCGCCCATGCCTCAACCATTTTATTTATAACCAAGTAACCATCCAATTATTTTAATTTTTCTTTTGAGATTTTAAATATTTCTTTGCTAAAACATTGATTTAAAAACATATACTTAAATAAAGTATAATAAACAATGAATTAAACTTATATAAAAACATTTCATTTCAATATTTTCTTAACGAACCGTCAATGTAAATCCTATTGTGTGTTTCGTTACTCTTCTAAAGAGAACTAATTTAAAGGGTAAAGTTAAAAAATAATCTTTGTTGAATGCATAGACTAACAGAAGGCTTTGCTTCGCCGAAGAGTCAATAGACCCCCTCAAACCCTCCTATGTTCCACAGTTGTATTTATGAGGGTTTTTTCTTTTTCTAACTTTTGCACAAAAACAATGTGAAGAGACAGAAATGCTCTCTTTTCATCCTCCTATACATGATATGTTTGTATTTTAGTTTTTTTATATAACTTGTTCATATTAACTTGTCTTATGACAATGAAACCAATAAGATTGTCACATTGATTAAATCAATTTTAGAAAGAAGTGAGTTGCTATGGTAGTTTTTATGACGTTTTTCAACATACGTCATAAATGGTGGTGATCAAATGAGCAGGATGTGAACAGAGGTGCTTCACAATATTTTATTTATTCTAATTAAAAGATTTTATGTTCATTTCAGTAGGTAGGTAGGTTTTGGTAGTTCACTCTATTCCACACCGTGTTCACACCACACGTCTACACCGTATAATACTAAAATAAATAATTTAGAGTAAATTATTCATATAATTCATTCAGTCCAAAATGTAAATTTATGGCGAATTAATTGTCACATTTGATTTTGGTACATTTGATTTTGGTTGCGATTTTAGCCACTGAGGTTATAAATGGTAAGTTTAAAACAAACAAAAATACAAAAACTACATAACAAAGTAAAAAAACAACCCAGGAGTGATTCCATCCCATCGTAATCACTTTGTCGGTTAAAAACATCTGATTGAACCCAAGTCAATACCCTATCCGCAAATCTCCAGCGTATGGTCAATTAGTGAAGTTCGAAACCCTAGTGATCGGACACCACTAACCGGTCGAGTAGAGGTCAACACTAGCGCTATCGTAATCGACGTTTTTGTGTTTAAATATGCAACAAATTAAATTATGATGACATGATGAGTGACGTCAAGAAAAATTTGAGTCAATTGCATTGCTGAATAAATTATTAGAAGCAGCTCTGATATTGGTATCCAAAATCATATTATAAGATTTTCCAATATTTATAAATACATAGCATACATTCATACCCTAAAAAGTAAAAATTACATCAACGTCCAAAGTCCAAATACAACATATATAAATATACATACAACTTATTAACCATTGTCTTTGCTTTGAATCATCCAAATAAAAACTTGAAACAAAAATGAGAGAGGTGTGCTGCTCTATCGTTTCTGCAGTAGTGTTCAAATTACTCTTTGTGTTCTTCGTCTTCGAGTTTGGAGTTGGTAAGTACCATTATAATGTTTTCCTAGCTAGCTAGTTGATCTATGAATTTTATATCAATTTGTTGTTTTGTGAATATATATGTTTGGGTGCAGCGGGGGCTACACTTGGAGCAATTGCAGGAGCAGTGATAGGATGGAATAATAACTAGAGATTTAAGGAAGGCATAATTATAGTGATAGCATTAGGGACAACTTTGTCATATAAGCTCATTAAAGCTATCTTTGATTACTTGCATTATGATGATTATGATGAACGTGTTCTCCTTAAACATCTGGTGAGTCAGTTATATCTTATCTTATCTTATCTTATCTTATCTTATAAAAGAAGAAAATGTTGAAGCTTAGGTGTCAAGCCTACATTTCTTCTAATTTCTAATCTCTCATTTCATTCATTCTAGCTATCCATGGGTCATGGGTCAAAATCATTTTGTCAAACGGGTTATAACATAGTGTGGATTTTATAACATAGTGTCATTTTCATACCTAAAGTTTGACCAACTACGCAAGTTTAGTACATTTTTCTAATTTCTTACAAATTCATACCCGGCGTTTCTAAAACCATGCTATTTTGGTAATTTTCGTTAACCCGTTTGTTTTTTCCTTTAAGTCTACATTAAATTAATTCATAAGTATTTTGAGAATCACAATTGAAATAACGAACCTTATTTATTTTTATCGTTTGATAAATCCCGTGTAATACACGGGTTCAAAAGCGTGTGTGTGTGTATATAGTTCAGGAGAGAAGTCAAGTTATTTTGAGAAGTGTGAGAAGTCCATTCAGCCAATCAGATTTTTTGTTTTTTTTTTATTTTCTTTTAATTAAATATAGGGGTAGTATAGTAAATGGACAAATGTAATTTATATGGAAACTATTTTAATTATCAACCAATTTATTTTATTAACGTAACAATAATCAAGATCATATACTGAAACAAACTCCCAGATCTTTATCCACATTTATAATCAAAATCGAAACAAAAATCAATTCTCCTATCGTGTCCATCAGTTTTCATTCAAAACAATCAATCCCAGATCATCTTCTTCAAAACAACAATCTTCCTACATTAAGACCCGTTCATGTTTTCCGATCGATTGTATTGAAATCCATCTTCATTCACCACAAGTTATCATCAAATAATGTCTTCACTAAACTTATTTTAGGCGCAGATTGACATGATAATTTAGGTTTTTGTATCCTAATTAATTCAAATCTTCACAATTACTTATAATAACCATGAGAATAATAAACCATGATTTTCTTTATTCATTATACTGATTTTTTTCCTTTATTCCTTTTTAGAATGATATTATATCAATTCCATTACTTGTTGAGTATCATTAATTTTATGAACGTAATTTGAATTTATTTGTGAAGGATCAAAACTAATAATTTGAACATGTTCTACATAAACCATCCATTACCTCCATTATACATCATTATTTGCATTATACAATTTTTAAATTTCTTTGAAGCAATGGATAACCCATCAACCTCTAAACAGACTTTGTCCATGAGTCAGTCAACATCACATTGTGAAGGTTTTTTCGTTGGTCAATTCAATTTAGAAATTACGATGATAATAGTTTATTAATGGTCATACAAGCTTCTGTAGTTTATTTCTTGTTGTTTGTTTAAATGTTTACCATTACTCATGTTATTGTTTATGTTTTTCTAGTATGTTCAGGTTAGTTATATACGCTTGTGTAGGTTATCATAATGTCCTTGTTTGGTTATGGGTTTGTGTAGGCCACTGTTGATGTTTTATAGTAAGTGCATGTTCTTGTTGATGTTTTTATAGTATATGTAGGTTCACTATGTTTTTGTAATTAAGGTTTTAGTGTTTTAATGTAGTAAGGGCAGGTTGTTGATTTATAGTAATTGCAGGTTGGTTGTTGACGGTTTTATAGTATGTAGGTTCGTGATTATTCGTATGTAGGTTATTTACATATCCTTGTTTCCTTATCGTTTTTTGTAGGTTGTTGTTGACGTTTTTCTAGCGTATTTAGGTTATTGTTAATGACCCCATTGTTGATGTTTGTAAATTAGATGTAGGTTAGTGACTATGTGTGTATTTATTCCATAGGAATAAAACCAGAATATAGTTGGTAATTTTTTTTTACCTTTTTAAATTTATGTCTTTTGATATTTTTATTTGGTTTTATGTTTTTGTTGTACAATCTCAACAGCATCTACGGTTTTTACCAACACCATATAAAGTTCTCCAGACGTTAACAATGCATCCATCGACGACACAAGCTCGCAGCAAGATATTAGTAACGAACGTAAGAACAGAACTCAAAGTTTTTTTTACAATAGTTAACACTTATCATTCTAATTGTTTTTAATTATTTCCCAATGTTTTAGAGACGGTGGAACCTAGTTTTTACTTCTCCCCGGACGGAACAAAGTACTGTATCCCGAGGGTCGACACAGCTTTAAAACCTAAAAAAGACGCAACATTTAACTGTTGGGAAGATGTTGTCACCATGTACAAGTCCTACCGCAGAGAAAGCCGGTTTTGATATTAGGATCTCAACAAAAACCTACACAAATGGTGTTCCTACGCATAGGTACATTGTTTGCTCGAGAAGTGGCAAGCGGCGTTTCAAACCAATTGACCCTTCAAATGCTGAATCATCTTCAATGCAACGCAACACCTAGAGTAAACGTACGGGTTGCGGTACATGTATAAGACTTAACATTAAAGTCGTATAGGGCTTAGAAACATACGGTTTATATCACTTTAACGAGCCCCATAATCATGGGCTTGTCAGTGAGCATAATATGGACCTAACTAGAGGTAAAAGACAGCTGGATTTCTTAGATAAGGAGTTCATTCAAGGACTCCAATCAATGGGGTTCGGTCCAACAAAAGCTCATCGTGTCCAAAGCTCTTTGAAGGGTGGCCAGCACCTTGTATGAGGAACTAATTAGGATGACTGGAAGAACCATATTCGAGATGTTAGGTGTTTTATTGCAGACAGGGACGCGCAGATGGTTATCAATAAGTTAACTAATAGCAGCCTCCATTTCAAAAACAAATTTTTCGAGTACCTTGCTAAAGATGGAGAGCTAAGAAATATGTTTTGGGCGGATGATATATCCAGAAGCAACTACAAGTTATTTGGCGATGTTTTAGCGTTCGACGCTACTTACTATACTAACATGTTACTTTTTCAATATATTATTTCGTATGATAGAGTCAATTGCTTCCATTAATTAACTTATTAATAGCATTATTTATTATTGTAGGTATTCCATGATTTTTGTCCCCTTCACGGGTGTAGATTGCCATAAAAAATGTGTGAAGTTTGGGGCAGGGTTGATATCTAACGAGACAATTAACTCGTATAAATGGTTATTGGAGGTCTTCTTCAAGGCTCATGGCAAGCAGCCTCAGTTGGTTTTGACAGACCAACATCCGGCTATGAAACAGACTATGTCTGCCGTTATGACTGATTCACATCACAGACTATGCATATGGCATGTGACCGATAAAATCCCTTTGAAGGTAGTTAGATTATGCAGCCTCAACATATTCAACTTAACAGACAATATAAACGATTTTCAAAACCACCATTTAAGTAGGAACATACAGAATGTAGGAAACCACAATTTATGTAGTAAACTGTCAAATGTGGGAACATACAGAATGTAGGAAACAAATATTGACAGACAATATAAACGATTTTCAAAACCATAAATTATGTAGTAAACTGTCAAATGTAGGAACATACAGAATGTAGGAAACACATATTGACTGATAACACTCAATTTGCAACTTGTAATCACATTATATTTCGAATATCAAGTCATTTTGCACATGATAAACTGTTGGTTTTGGAACAGCCTACACAGACACTCTTTAATAACTTTGTTTTCCTCCAGCTCATTTCAAAGTTTTATTAACATTAACTTTCTTCATACACAGCTTAAAGGAGAAATGGAGCGTAACAATGAAATTAAATCTCGTGTCCATAAGCTTGTATGGAACGTCTTCATAAAGCCAGAGACTTTTGAACAAAGATGGCATGAAATGATCAACGACTATGATTTATCTGGTAACAAGTGGCTGACCGACATGTACGCTATACGTCACCAATGGGTCCCTGCTTACTTCAGAGAGTTACCGATGTGTTGTTTGATGAAAACCACATCTTGATGTGAGAGTTGTAACTCACAGTTCAAAGTATATTCTAGTGAAGACAATACACTTGTTCAGTTCATGCTTTGCTTTGAACAAGCTGTGAACGCTCAACGTTTTGTTCAACGACAACTGCAGTACGATACTACAACAACGTTACCTCCGATGTTGACCCAGTTGCCATTTAAACTTCATGCTTCGCAAGTGTACACGGAAACTATTTTCAAAGACGTTCAAGAAGAGATCTACGAAGGGCTTTATCGTTGCTCTCGTGAGCGAGTCGAGTCTATTAACGAAACGAAGACTCACTTTGTTAAGCATACCGACAAAGATAAAAGATTGGTTGGTGAGTTTAAGGTATTGTCCTACAAACATTAACCATTCTTCATATTTACACATTCTCATGTTTTACTGTACCAATAACTATCGTATTGTCTTTTGTAGGTAACTAACAACACAAAGAAAACTCATTCAAATGTTCGTGTATGTTGTTTACTCGAATTGGTTGCCTTTGCAGACATGTATTTTGCGTGTTCAAGACAGATCTTATTGAGAAAATACCCGATAGGCACATTCATACGCGCTGGAAGAATGACATACTAACATCTGACTTGTTCAACATTGAATACCGATACGGTGTTCCTCTTGATGAAAAGTCTAAACTACGACACGAGTTTCTCAATTTAACCAACCTATGCGTTGATCGTGCACGTGGGGACATAGGCGTACTTCAAGATATGGTTGACCAGATGAAAAAAATGAGGGACAAAAATCTGGCAAAACATTCCCAATGAACCTGCATGTAACAACAAGTCAATCATAATACAAGATTTGCTTGGAGTGACAGAACCTGAAACTATATCTGTAACCGCACCAAAGGGAATACGAACTAAGGGTTCGGGTAAACGCAGACGTAAGATTGGGCCTGGAGAAAAGGGTAAAAATAAAAACAGGAAGAAACACATAAGGGAGTGTAAGACGTGTAAAAAGTTGGTGCGCGACCATGATTCTCGCAACTGTGAGAAAGTTCGAAAGGCAAGGGAATTGAGAAGGAAATTACGGAGAGAAAAAGGCATTTACGAAGACAGCTGATGTTCGGTTTATTTGTACATATTTACTTGTGTTAACGTACTTGTTTTACGTGTTTTGTTTAGAAACTTTGGTAGTTCATACGTGTTTGTTGTGTTTCAGGTCACATGTACTTAACGCGTTTAATTTGGACCTGTACGAGCATGGAATGAAGACCCGGGATGTCCAGCACGCTTACCGAGGCAATCATGTGAAGTTGCTGAGAAAGGAGACCCATTGCGCTACGCGATGGGTGTTGAAGGTGGGGCATCGCGCTACGCGATGCCCTGTAAATGTCTGCGTTGACTTTTGGTCCATCGCCTAGCGCGATGGACCAGGAGAGGAGGCCATCGCGCTACGTGATGGTCCCCAGAATCGTGAAAGTTAGGGTTTTGTTTTATATTACGTTTTGACGACCCTAGACGGCATTCTTCACCTTCCAGGCAATTTCCAGAGCAGAAGAGCAAGTCCCGATCATCCCCAATCATCTCTAAGTGTCCTACATGGCCTACCAGATTATAACCGAGGCCTGAGAGATGCCGATGCGCGGCTAGTTCCTTCGAGTCATACCCGGGATGTATAGTTTGTAATCTTTCAGTTTATTTCTCATGGAACAACTAATTGTAATTGTTTTGATGTTAATCTATGAGTATTGATTTTAGTATGTTCGTACAATCAGTCGGTTTAGGTTTATTTCGATCAGAACAATTAGTTTGTCGATTGCTATAATAATTGCTCATAGGATTGTTTGACCTGTTAATTGCAATAAAGCATACGTTTGCCCTTAGTTGAGTCACACTGGCAGGGACCGTTTGATAACCAGTGCCGTGTGTTAGCGAGCGTGGATGCCTAAGGTTTAACCGGTTAGTCAGTCTGTAGTTGACACGAGATAATTAATCTGCTAGGTTGCATGAGATTGCTGTTAGTTACTTACTTGAATTCCCGGGTGTGATTTGTGTTTGTTAATTGATTGAATACGTGATTACTTGGTTGCTTGTTATAACATATAAATCGTTTGCTAGTGTGATCAACACTTTAATTGAATTACTTCATAAGTTTAGGAATTGATTTCACTTCACGCTGACCACATACTCCTGGTGGATACGATACCTGACTTACCCTAGCTGCTTAGGTTAATTAGGTTTTTGCATGACTCAAACGACGGTCATCAACAGCTCAGACGATAACGGAACAACAGATGAAGAAGACGGTTCAGAAGATGAGGGAGAGGAATACTACTCGTCGAGTTCTGATTAATTTGTCATTTTTGTTTTCATTTATCAGCTTTGGTAAAACAACAAGTCGTGTGCTTTTTTTATCAGCTTAATGTAGCCCCTTTTTAAGGCATAGACTATATTCATTTTTGTTTCCACATTTTTAAACAATAAAGTTTATTTACAAACTTTATCTTCTACGAGAACGTTTGGTACTTGTATAATACTCCTTAAACATGTTTTCTCATTTACCATTTTAAGGCAGCGAAGCAGTACAAAGGATGCCAAGTCACACACGATGTGGAAAACAAACGTTATTTTGGTGTTATACCTACACACGATTCCAAGTCATGTGTAGGCATTTTCCGTATTTTTCCAAGTCATGTGTACGCACTATCCAAAAAAAAACTTTGATTTAACTCGTTATCCTTCTTGGTTGGTGTTACGCCTACACACGAAGCCTAGTTATGTCTAGGTACTTTCCTTCCTTTTTTCCAAGTCATGTGTAAGCACTGTGAAAAAAAATTTGTATTAACTCGTTTTCTTTCTTTTTGTTGGTGATATACCTACACATGATGCCAAGTCATGTGTAGGCACTTTCCATCTATTTTTCCCTTGAAACTTTATGTCAACAAAAAAATACCTAAGTCGTTCCTACATACCTAAACACTAGGTGTGTACGATAATCCTACTACATTGAAACCAACTTGATAAGAAGCAGTAAGTCACAAACAACATCATTCAAACAAAACATACTAAATAACCCTGTGTAGGTACTTTGCATTTGAAACAAATTGTCCAAAAAAAATTGTCCACATACACGAAATATGGCGCAACACGTCATCACTTTAACTAAGGATAACTTTAACAACACAATGAACCACGTCGCTCGCAACATATCTATGTACCAACATATATATTAAACATAGTGTTCCCACCAAAAAAAACTTTATTGTACGATTCGTCCAACGTTTTACCGAAACAAAAATAGTTAAACTTAGATAATCATAAAAAACAAACAAACCGACCGACACCAACATTTTACCAAAACATCCTTCACACTAGTTTTTTCTTTCAAACAAATAAAAAACCCACATCACTCAGAATTTATAACTTCCCAAATGGCGTCCCTTTTCTTGTTAACGTCTGACAACAAGATCTTCGCTGCATACTTAACCCTTAAACTTTCAACCTGCTTCTTTTGTGTCCTAATGTCCTCACTCAGCCCACAATCCCAATCTTTCTTCCCCATGAATGTCTCCATATACCGCATAAGACATATTCCAGCATCTTCATATTTGTTTCCTGTCTGCCATTTCATCTCCAGCCTAGTGGGTGTTAGTGAATTGATCGACCCTGCTCTCGGAAGTCCGACACCCCTTAGGTAGTTGACAAAAGCCCGTTTCTGCCACATATAATATCAAAATTAGACAACAGGTATTCGATTAATATAAACAACCAACATATTCACACACGCAAATGATGCTTACCAAAACAAAAACTGTTTTCATCATGTCGTTCAAGTAATCGGCATCCTTAGCCTTCATTGCTATTTTCCTCCATTTTCTCTTGTCCGGATTAACACCATCAATTACCACCGTTTCCATATTCTTTATATCAAAACAAAGGAGATAATAATGATCAACTGCTTTTATTGGGAAGAATATCATCTCATACGGCTTTAGATTCATTCCACTTCTATCTCCCGTCATCACACACGATATGTTGTCTCTCACAATAGCTTCAACTACTTTCTCTCGAACCCTACATTCCTTCCGTCTATTAAACAAACAAATAACAAGACAACTTCAACCATATAATACTCACCCATATTAAAACATTAACTAAATACAGAAAATTAAATATTCACTTACTAAAACAACGCATCCACAAAACAGCTTGTACGGTGACTCAATCCCGCGCTTATCCTCTTCATGGTTTAGCACTAATGACCAGCATTCCACAATACTGTTATTAATGTTCATGTTTGGTTGAAAGCTTTCAAACCATGATCGAAACGCACTACGGCCTTCTTTGGTATAGAAAATTATCTCCCTACAAAAAACATGAAATAAACCTACTTTTATCGGTTACATACATTACTAAGACAGTCAATTACATTTCTGGCCCTCCGATCCTCCACAGGTATCGCCAAACTTCGGTCTCAGACTTTTGCTCCTTTTTCTTTATATCAACAAGCCTATCCGCATATGGCGATCTGCCAGCGTAACCAACTCGTGCAACCCTTTTTGGCCTTTCCACCACATTAGCTTTCCCCTTAAGCTTGCTTTCCAGAACATTTAGTGGTACTTCATCACTGTCACTGTCATAACCTACACCTACCCCACCTACATCAGGTGTCCTACACACCATCTTACCTCCAACATCGCCCGAAGCCCCAACCACATCAGCCCCCTGTTGTACGTGAGAAGCCCCCGCTTTTTGGGTTAACCCGAGACTAAATGAAGGAACATTATCTATTACTATTTTTGGGAGTATGAGGTGGTCACTTCTTTTCTCCTGTACCCCGTCACATGTTTTAAACACCTGTTCCAGCCACTCCTCGTCGTGCCAAATTTGAGACAACTCTTCTTAAGGGGCACTCAACGGTTTCCCGACCAAAGATTTGTACCTTTCGCACAATTTTATCACGTCAACATTTTCTGAATTGTTATTCATCACATCACCGACAATGTCCTCGAACTCTCTTTTCCCTTCGGAAATCACCTTCAGCAAATACTCCATTCGTTTCACTTGTTCCTACACAGAATTACCAACACCCGTAAGCTTCCTTCACATACAAACTTCATCCAATACAACATGATGTGACTAATATGAAGTTACATAGCCTACGAAAACGACATCCCTACCTTCACATTACGACCCGCAACACCAACACCTCCATCGAGAATGACGTTATCATTTCTTTCATTACTCCCCTCATCAACAACCTGATTCATTATTTGTCCCTACACCAGATGCAAAACATCACAAAAAAAGACCTCATATTATACGTGTTACAAATTAGCAAGTGAAAAAGAAGCTTACACTTACCACACCCATCGCATCACCTACATAAGCTGCCTCGATAGCCTTCCCACCACTCTTCGCAACCCCTTCCTCAACCCGTTCGTTACACAGTTTTTCCTACACGTATGCATTGCATTTTATTACATCAACAGCTTTCAAATATAATATAAAAAAAGAGAATTTAACCAAGACGGTTTGCAAGTGCAAAATTTAACAAAGAACTCATATTATACATGTAACAAATTAGCAAGTGAAAAACAAGCCTGCACTTACCACACACATTGCATAACCTACATCAGCAGCCTCTATAGCCTTCCCACCACTCTTCGCAGCCCCTTCCTCAAACCCTTCGTTACCTAGTGTTTCCTACACATATGCATTGCATTTTATTACATCAACGGCTTTCAAATATAACAAAACAAAAGAAAATTTTAACAGATTCTTACATTCGCATCACCGATGGCAACACCCACAACATCACCCACTTTATCAATCTCATTACTCATCTCCGGCCCTTCACCAAATAGGCCTCTAATCTTACCTTTTCCAAAGCCACCAGAGTTAAGTTCCTTATCCTGTCTGTCTTTCAGCTTCTCAAAATTCCATTCTTCTAACGCCACCTTTGTCCTCACACCGCTTATACCACTACAACTAGTTGCGTCTACATAAAACAACTACAACAAAGGAAACATAAAACATGAGAAAATAAACTTTATATCAAACTAAAAGTAAATTACATTCTACTGTTCACATTCAACTAACCGTTAGAATAGTCAGTGGTCCTAGGAAGTAATCTTCCGGATCATCCCTTTTCCATTTATCCTTACATTCTTTCAGACTCTTGAGCACAAGCCCGCACCAATCCAATTTCTGTAACTCTCTATTATCCTTGAAGAACGGAAGGTAGGACATCATACATTTTCCATTTTTCTGACATTCAATCATGGTTGTGATGAACAACATCACAAAGTCCAACTTGAACATCCAATCCACGTCAACATACGTTTCTAGTCTATTGGCTATGATTTTTGCACTCACTTCCTTCACACCCTTATGAACAGCTCTCCAAATCTTGCTAACAAATTTATCACCTTTTCGGTCTTCAACTTTCTGTATTCTAACCCCTCCAATTGGTAAACCTGTCAACTTATGTATCCGCTGCTTTGTTATGTCGATGCTACCATGTTCAACTTTTATGCTCATCGTTGCACTATCGAATGCATCAACAACATAGTACGCTAACATCGACAGGATACCTGCTCGACAACGTTTAGACGCACCATTCTTCCAAAACCCCACTCGATAACCGCATTTCTCTGTTTT
Organism: Bidens hawaiensis; assembly: GCF_021521415.1. Classification (NCBI taxonomy): domain Eukaryota; kingdom Viridiplantae; phylum Streptophyta; class Magnoliopsida; order Asterales; family Asteraceae; genus Bidens; species Bidens hawaiensis. The sequence goes on from NW_027491634.1 coordinate 982,475, forward strand.
CTTGACAAACTTTGCATCCCACTCCACAACGAGCGCGGTGACAATCGCGTCCTTAGACTAGGAATTCCACCCTCTTCGCTTTTTCCCGTACACTTATTTCTCTTAATATTTTCTACCTTCCCTACATCTGTTCGGTTTACTACAAAATCATCATCGGCTTGAGCAGTTTGTTTTCCTCTCCCAACTACTGTTGTGTTATCACCAACCTTACCTCTACTTCTTTTTTTAGAACACTTGCTACTTGACTCATTTGTATTATATTTAGAGTTGTCACCTTCAACATCTGCAGCAATATGTAAATCGTTATCGTACATGCACCCAACTAGTTAAAATCCCTTATTAATCCTACATTTTCACATAATCTCCTAATTATAACAATTTACCGGATCCAGGCAGAATGGGAATATACACCTCTGGATGACCGAAGAACTGAAAGAGATGCTGGTATAATATGGGGTCTCCCCCTCCAGCGGGATCAGAAAAGGTTGTATTAAAGTTTCGATCGGTTAATAACATGGTAATTGCCCCTGCCAGTACCGGAAGTGATAATAAAAGTGGGAATGCTGTCACTAGAACGGACCACACAAATAGGGGTGATCTATGCATAGTCATTCCAGGTCCACGCATGTTGGAGATAGTTGTTATAAAATTGATAGAACCTAAAATGGATGAAATACCAGATAGATGAGGACTAGAAATTGCTGAATCAACTGCTCCTCCAGAATGGCTGGTAATACCACTTAAGGGCGGATAGACCGTCCACCCAGTGCCACTACCCACTTCTACTAAGGCTGGGCTTAATAGGAGCAAGAGACTTGGTGGCAACAACCAGAATGAAATATTATTTAATCGTGGAAATGCCATGTCAGGCGCACCTATCAGAATCGGAACAGACCAATTACCAGATCCACCTATCATCGCCGGCATAACCATAAAAAAGATCATTAAAAAAGCGTGAGCCGTTATTAAAACATTATAAAGTTGATGATTCCCACCAAGAATTTGATCGCCGGGTCGTGCTAATTCCATACGAATCAGTACTGAGAAGCATGTGCCCATCACTCCAGCAATGGCACCAAAGATGAAATATAGAGTCCCTATATCCTTGTGGTTAGTGGAGAACAGCCATCGGACTGGATTTGTCATAAAATTGATATTCTTTCGTTTTCTTCCTTATCAGAGAGGGGCCCCTTGTTGGGCGGGGCTTCTTTTTGAAAAAAGGGAAAAGAGAGTCCGACTTGCGTGTGTTAAGCATCTAATCCTAGTCTTTATGTTCTCTGTGTTAGAGGAGTTAGATGTCCCTCATGTTGAACAGTCTGACATCAAGTTGTTTGGACCTGAGTCGCTATGCGAACACTAAACACAAGACTGAAATCAAGCTAGAGTGGTTTATGAATCAGTCATCAAGGATCTTAGCCAAACGGTGACCGGCTACGTAAGCACTTTGGGCGCAGGTTTCTCGATCGGACTTGACGAATTGTCATAAAGACATCACTCTGCTTTATATATATATATATATATATATATATATATATAAAATTGGATTCTAAAATAAGATTCAATGAATTAGAAGCATTCGCAGTTTTCAGTTCGTTTGTCATCATCTTTTCTCCTCATCGCTAGCCTGTTTCCAAGAGGGGGAAGAGAAGGTCTTTCAAGTTGGAGAGCATATGAGATTTCTCCATCGCAGCATTGCATCTATCGACTGAACAAAGTAACTTTCGAATTATCACATTCGACAACTATAACATTCACCAGGAACCTTAGTTAACTACTATTCCTACTTACCACCAACATGCACCAACTACGATGACATACCTTGATTTTCACTCGAAATAAAAAACATACTATCCTACATAAACAAAAAGATTCACAAATTACCTTCATTTGTACGCTTGTCCACCACTTTCTCTGCTAAACTCCCCACTAAAATTTAAAAACAAAATAAACATAAAAAACAACACACGGAAATTTTGTTAGCATAACTTTAAAAAAAATACCTTTTCTTCTCTTGCTACCAGGATTGCTAGTCGAATCATTTTTGGCAACATTAGTTTTGTGAACATCAACCCCTGCATCATTTTAGATAAAATTTAACATACAATCCGAATACTAGTTGCCACTACATTTAGTCTATAGCTAATTACCTCAACTTAAGATATTTTTAACCTTCATAGTTGTGTAAAACATATTAACTAGCATAGACCCACACATAATAAAAAACACAAATATTGGAATACACAAACATCACTTATGTATGATGTTCATTTATTACTTATACCTACACAAACATGCCTTACATATCATTGCCAATTGCCTACATTAACAAACAACTGCAACCAATCACCAACAACGTAAAAAAACCAAATGCTTAACGTACCCCCACTTTTAGAAACCTCCGTTGACTCCGTATTGACATCAACAGGATTTTCAGCAACATTCGTAAACTTTGAGAAAGAGGTTTTCAATGCGATCCTTTCACTACTTCTAGCTGCACAATACAAAAAAAAATAAAAATTTACATACTGTTTTACATGATTTAGATATCAAATGTCAACACAACTAAACTAATACGGGCTATACATTTTTTCAATGCAAGTTTACCCTTCAATTTTGAGTCACCTACAAATACATCAAGAAAAACTACATCATTGTGGAGTTACAAAAAATCAACTCAAACAGTTCCTAACAACTCAAATAACAAACCTACATACACAACTACGTTCCTACATCAACTATTACATGACCATCCTCAAGAAAGAAAAAAATTGACTGACCAATATACAATCAATTCAAAATCGAGGACTGTACACAAAGCTTTCATGAGTCACTAACTTCAAAAATATGTATTCCTACATCAACATCTTTTATATATTTCTTCAAAGCAATCGCGAGTCACTAACTTCAAGATATATGTATTCCTACATGTTCATCCGTAAACCTGTTATTATTCATGAATCAACTACTTACAAAATAGGGGTTCCTACATCAACTATTGACTTTCCTACACTTACTTCAAAAACAAAATACATCACCTGGCCTACGTCACCTTAATTTTATGTTTCTTCGTGCCTCAATTAACAAAAGACAAAGCTTTCGGTTCACAACACTCTTCGTAACTAACAACGATTGTAAACAAAAACACAACGCCTACATATCCTATCTTAAACTCGATAAAAAATTCCAACCACTCCACAACTGACTATATAAACCTTACCTTCTTTGGTGTAGAATCCTTGGCCAATCGTGCTCAAGAAAATCATTCAATCGCAATCTCCTTCAAAAACGGCGGATTGAAGACACCCTGGCATTTTGATAATCAAAAGAAAATCCCCTTTTATAGTGATTCTCGCGATGACGGATGATTCTATGAAATCGCCTGATGATTTCGTCACATTGACTTGCTTCAATTATTTAGATTTTCTAAAATACACTTGCTTCAATTATGTATGTTTATTTTTGGGAAACACAGGTGTAAATGAAGCGGCGATGGGGGAGTTATTTGGTCAGCGCGAGTTTCAACGAGTCGTACATATACAAAAATACAACTCTACCCTTTTAATTAAAAACTACATTAAAATTCTAACAGATTAATTACATAAAGGCCACGACAGATTTAGACCACTCATCCATCTTAATCAAGGGCTAGTATTAACTTCTCACACTTCTCACAATAACTTGACTTCTCTCCTGAGCCTTATATATATATAGGGTTAGGTTAGAATAAAAACACACTTGAGTTGTGAAAACTTTAGAAACCCATTCTCAACCACATGTTTTTAATTAAAGATTAAATCTTGTGGTCCACAATTAAAGTTAATAAAAAATGTAAAAGTTTATTTACATTTTCTCTTTCCTGAAAACATATATAAAAATTACTAAAAAAATGTAAAAAAAAAATAGCAAAACATTTTTTTTATGTTTTCGATGTTTTGTATTAAATGTAACAACATATATCACATATAACAAAAAAAAACGATGTTGCATAGGGTTTTCACTGGTTTTCTCAACTCAAGAGGGTTTTCAAACTATACTTCTCCTATATATATATACATACCAGTCCAATCTGTTAATGCTTGATTATTATCTTACAAGAACAGTTTGTTTATTTTGTTAAATGATTAATTTGTACTCAAGGTTAAGCTTATAAACGAAGATCTGGTGAAAATACTTCGTGGAGATCAATATAATATCATGGGATTCAGTAAGGTAATGATTAACAACATCATATCGTATAGAATTGACTGTAATCTTAAGTCATGTCCCTCCTTTGAACATGAATGTTATTTTCACACTTCATATATTATGTGCTAATTAATGCATGGAAATATTAGCTGCAGGCTTCTATCACGAAGTTTATTCGTTGGTAGATTCGTCCTGTCCTAAAAACTTTGCCATTCGTCACACGCAGATGCTTGCTTTTGCACGCATAGTTAAAATGTGCATGTGGCTATCATTACCACGATGTTTAATTTGATTTGTAACATAGTGCTTTTATCATTGTCTAATATCAAGTTCTAGAGAGTGTTGGGACATAAAATCGGATAAAACAGTGTATCATGTTGTGTAATTATGTCATGATATGCATATCGTTTAAAGTTTGGTACACAGTACATACATAAACATACCTTTACTATGTGTCTATGTTCAACAACTTAATTTTTTTAACAACCAAGTCCAGCTGGTCTTCGAGGGACTTCGAAATGCTTACTATCTGAATATAACTCACATTACTCAAGTTTGAATCCCCTTAAAGTGGTGTTGTCTAGGGGTGTTATTTGGGTTGTACTTTCGGGTTTCTCAAGTCAAGTTCCTCGGGTTTGAGAACTTTATTTCTAGTACTCATACCCGACCCTAATCTCCCACGGGTTCTTATAGTTCGGATTTTATGAGTATGGTTTAATTGGGTTTCGAGCATTTGACCTAGAACACTAAAAAATATATATATGCTAAAATTCAAGAAAAACATATCATCTTCAAATTTTAACATACTTAAACAATAACAAATTACATAATCGAAAATGCACAATCTTTAGACAAGTAAACTTAAAAAATCCAATGATAAAAAACTGATAGGTTGAATCTAGTAAATAGCCATATCTATTGAGTAGGTGGTATATTAGAATAGCAATCGATTTGATGGGGTTGGAACGCTGGAATTGGAGTAGAATATGTTACCAATGATATTAGAATCGGTAATATAACATAAAACAGAGCATAATATGAATCGGGATATAATAGTATTTGTTATGGTCAACTAGGTCAAACAGGGCATTCGGGTTTACCCGAAACCCATTTTTACTCGTGACTTGACTCAAATTAGTACTGGAAGGGTTCGAGTTTTTAAGATTTGGGTTCGGGTTTTATGAGTATGGATACTTTCAAGTTCGGGTTTTATGAGTATGGATACTTTCAAGTTCGGGTTAATATATAGTTAGATAATCGGGTTTCTGGCTGCGGATAAAAATGACAACCATAGTATTGTCTGTATTTCGTAGTGTGCACATAAGACACCAGGATAGCAGGATTAGAACTTGAGCACCATCCTTGAAAAAGTTCGTAAGAAAAAGCCCATGCATACCTCAGTACATTAGCTGCATTAATTGCTATGTAAAATAAAAAATGAAGTGCATTAATTAAAATTGTCATTATTGTTTGTTAATTTGTCACGTATTAAAAAATAATTCTGTTGTTTCAAGACTACGACTACATAATGGTTTTGTGTCGCTGGCTGTTTGGTTCTCATGGTTATTTTGGTGTGATTAATATTTATTTAATAGACAATGTACACTTGTAAAAACTCTATAGACCTATGGTTTGGATTTCTTCGTTTACTTTGTCAACCGCTTCAATGAAAATACTATTATAACAATTATCTATTAAAGTTATCTGTAACAAACACAATCTATAACCTGAAGATAGAAAGACGAACCCTAATTCTGAATATCAGAGAACTAGAGAGAAAGTAACAAAAAACTATTATAAAACCTTCGTTCTATATACTGCTGCTTCCGTTTATATTCATTATAATAGCAGCAACTGATATGGGCCAAACCTGGGCCTGACTTCTCCTTTTATTAGATGCAGCCCACATTCCATAAGAAAGCCTACACCATCTAACCAAAGTATGCTCTCATGACCGACATACAAAAAATATAAACACTACATTAAAATAAAAACAATAAAAAGAGTATGAATTGTAAATAGATATTATCTTTTTTAACACCCGTCCTCAATTCATTACTCAAACATATCATCATTCCCAGTTTTTCACACAAGTAATCATGGTGAGCTGGAAACAATCACTTGGTAAAAACATCAGCTAACTGGTCTCCGGTCTTAGTTTTAATAGCCTGAATAGTTCCTGTTGAGATTCTTTCTCGCAAGTACAACAAATCAACTTCAAAGTGTTTAGTTCGGTCATGAAAGACCGGATTAGCTGCTATATCTATAGCAGCCGAATTGTCACAAATCATTTAACCGGTAACATCACATTTACTTTCAGTTCTTTTAACAAATTAACCAACCAAACAACCTCATCGGCTGCTGCACACATTGACTGATACTCAGCTTCAGTTGAAGATCGCGACACGGTTAATTGTTTTTTACTCTTCCAAGAAACAAGAGAGTTTCCCAGTAAGATACAATAACCCGTCACGGATCTCCTACTGTGTAAACACTTAGCCCAGTCAGAATCTGCAAACGCGCTTAACTCAAAACTACCTTCTTTACTTATGAAAACACCTCGTCTAGGAGATTTTTTCAAATATCTTAAAAGTCTCATTGCAAGTTTCAAATGTGAATTTGTTGGTCTATGCATATATTGACTTAAAAACTGAACAGAATATGAAATATCTGGACGAGTGTGAGAAAGATAAATGAGTTTACCAATTAGTTTTTGATATTTTGAAACATTTTCTAAAAGAGAGTTGTCTTTTTCACAAATAGAGGTAACAACGTGATTTTGTTCAATAGGAGTATTTACAGGTTTGCTTCCTGTTAAGCCAAACTCCGCAAGTAACTCAACACAATACTTCCTCTGATTTAGACAAATGCCATGATCAGTATAAAGTACTTCAATTCCCAAAAAATATTTAAGTTTACCAAGATCTTTAATAAGAAACTTGGTCTTTAACAAATCTTTTATGTTATTAATTTCTATTGTACTAGTACCAGTGATGATGATATCATCAACATACACCAAAAGAACAATAACATCATCACCTAAGGTTTTAACAAACAAAGAATGATCTAATTTGCTTCGTTCAAAACCAATATCAAATAAAACACCAACAAGTTTTTCATTCCACATTCTAGGGGCTTGTTTCAGTCCATACAAAGACTTAGTTAGCTTGCACACTTTAGTATCATTTTTAGAAAAATACCCCTCAGGTAATGTCATGTAAACGTCCTCTAACAGATCACCATACAAAAAAGCATTATCAACATCATGTTGGAATAAAGACCAATTATTCTTAACAGCTAAAGAGATTACCGTCCTTACAGTAATCATTTTCACAACTGGTGAAAACGTTTCACCGAAATCTATCCCTTCTCTTTGATTAAAGCCTTTGGCGACTAGCCTAGCTTTATATCTTTCTATTTCACCATTGGATCTATACTTAATTTTATAAACCCATTTACATCCGATGGGTTTTCTCCCCCTAGGGAGATCAACTATTTCCCAAGTATTATTCCTATTAAGAGCATCCATCTCTTTATTCATAGCATCAATCCAATTTTGGTTGGAGGATGCTTCCCAAAAATTTCTAGGTTCAATAGTTTTGTTTAAGACAGAAGTGAAACACAAATTTTCTTTTGACAAGTTAGAGTAATTTAACACTCTTTCTAACCCATACTTAACCCTTCCCTCAACAACATAGTCATTTAGGGATTTAGGTAACCTCGACTCCCTAGACGATCTCCTCATATTTGTTTGATTATTATTCTGAGAAACGTTTTGATTACCCTCAGGAGTGATATTTTCAGCATTTGTGCCTACACTAGAAACTACCTCACTAGGGATATCATCAAGATTGGGAGGTTGCTGATCTACAACCCCGCCTTCAATCTGAAAATTATCAATAGTGGCTGTTTACTAGTGCAAGTACTGCCTGACGCCCCCCCCCCCCCCAATCATCATCATCGGGTGTATTTCCATTTGAGAAAGAATAAGTATCTTCAGAAAACAAATCAAAAAAATTCAAATAATTAACAAAAGCATCACTAATTTTTTCAAAATCATTTTGAAAAATACTATCTTTAAATGGATAAACAGTTTCATACAACTTAACATCCCTAGAGAAAAAAACTTGTTTAGTTTCTAAATTCCACAACTTATATCCCTTTTTTTGAAAAGAATATCCCAAAAAAACAAGTAATCATGGTGAGCTGGAAACATATCAATCATTCCCAGTTTTTCAAACATATAGACCTATGTTTGAAAAGATCGTTCCTTTCTTTTCTTTTCCTTTCTTTACTTACTGTTATTGCTTATGTTTTTGTATTGCATTAGGCATGACTTGGCTGGGTTAGGGGGACCAGCAATTGTTGAGTTTGTTATAGGTATTTGCTGCATCATCAATCGTTAGTTTATTTGGTGTGTGTGCTTCTTTCAATTCTGTGTTAGTAAACTGTTTTGATAAAATGAGTGATTCTGATTCTTCTAGTAGTGAAACCTTGATTAGTAAGTTAGAAACTAGTGATCCTTTATACCTTCATCCCAGTGACTCATGCACCTTATCAATTATTAATGTGAAACTTAAAGGAACCGAGAACTATCGTGTTTGGTCTAATGCTATGAAACTTGCTTTACAAGTTAAAAATAAAGTTGGGTTCGTTAATGGTAAGTGTTTAAAACCTGTTAATAATGAGGTGCTTGCTAGTCAATGGGATAGGTGTAACTCTATTGTGCTTACATGGATTTTAAATTCTGTTAGTGATGAACTTTATGTGGGTCAAGTTTTTTCTGAACTAGCCTTTGATGTTTGGGAAGAACTCAGAGACACTTATGATAAAGTAGACGGATCTGTTGTATTTGGTCTTTATCAAAACATAAATTTACTAAGTCAAAATGGTACAACAGTTTCTGAATACTATCACAAGTTGTCTTTCATGTGGAAGCAATTTGATGCTATGGTTCAATTGCCTTCATATTCTTGTCAAGCTTCAAAGGGTTTTAATGATTTTAGCCAATTGATTAAGCTGATGCAATTTTTAATGGGATTGGATGATGTTTACCAGCCTGTTAGGACTAATTTGTTGACCAGGGATCCATTACCTACTGTGAAGGCTGCCTTTGCTATTATTTCAAGGGAAGAATCTCACATAAGTGCCAATGGATCCAAAAGTCATTTTCAAAATCTTGGTTTTGCTGCCAAGGCTAATCAACCTTTTGACAATAAGAAAGGCGTTAATAAGGGACCTAATTCGAATTTTAAATGTACTCATTGTGGTAAAATTGGTCATACTGTTGAGAGGTGTTTTGAACTTGTGGGTTATCCACAAGGCTCAAAACCTAAAACCAATAATTTTTCAAATCAAGGATCAAAAAATAATAGTAATAGTTCTAATAATGGAAAGTCTGGTACATCATCCAACTCTAATATGACTACTCTTACTTCTGAGCAAATTTCAAGATTGTTAGGTTTGTTGGATAAAAATGATCAGGGTCCTTCTGCCTCTAATATTGGAGGTAATTATGTGTGTAGTTTTTCTAAATGTGTATTTTGTTGTACAAGTGGTTTGTCCACTTCTTTTGAGTCTACATGGTGATGATATGATCTTGGTTATTCAGTTTTGTATTTTGGTTTTCTCAGTGAAGTAAAAACTCAATTGTATCGATTACCTGGTTTGAAAGTTATGAAGAAATTAGTTGATGTTTATACAAAAAAATATAAACACTACATTAAAACATAACAAAATAAAAACAATAAAAAGAGTATGAATTGTAAATAGATGTTACCTTTTTTAACATTATCATATATATATTTGTCAAACGATTGAATAAAAATATTTTAACTATTAGTTGGTATATATTTAAGTGATATAAATATGTCAATGGTGGAGTATTAAAGAAGTGAGTATTACTTACGGATGACTCATGCCATTAATGAAGTGGGTCACCAACGATTTCTTTTAACAGCTACACACACCCGTCTGTTCCTACTTTTACTCCTAAACTACTTCAAGATTATTCACATGCTAGTTTTTGAAACATAGTCTTCACTCTCAATCTTTACCATCTAGCCAAGGCTCCAACGATACCTTTGATTTTTTTACCAACGCCCTTTCCCACGGTAACCTGTCGGTAAGGTTATTCTCAACAAAAAGTAAAATTAATTTATTTTTATTTTCTAGAAATAAAAAACAAATTATAAACACTGAAAATTAATACAAGTTTTGAAATTTGAATTTAACTATAACACAACAATAGTTAAAATGAATTCCTGTGAAAAAGTTATGTTTCGATCGGCTCAGTATTAACATATCTAGTGACGAACTTGTGTTAGTCTCGTTTTAGCATATGTCACGTAATTAGTCAGTTATATCCCACGCCTTCGGTTTTAACAGAAGAAAAAAAAGAGAGTTCGGTCTTTAATAGAAATTTCAACAATCTAACGACTATAAATTGAATTCTTTTATTATTTGTAAATATAGTTTTAAAAATGCAGCGTAAACCCGTTTAACTAAGTGTTAAACGTTGTTACTGCAGAATACCAACGTGGTTGTGGGTAATTGAACGTCAATGGTTTTTGTAAATTCGACCTGAATGCTTACATATTTTCGACAGATTATAAATGGATACTTTGACGACGGAATATCGACAAGTTTTTTTTATCAATTATCAACGAACTGCCCATGGCGTGACATAATAGTTCTTTGGCTTTAAATGCTCTCCTAACCTGCTTACCTTGTACATGCTATAGTAAACATTCGACGATTTGATAATTAACCCTTATTGATCTTCTATCTTAATAAACTGAATTTTGTACAAGGTAGTTAAACTATCGGTTGTTCTGATACAAAATTTGAAAAGCGGGTTGACACTAGCAATGTTTTCAAACCCGGCCCGGACGTTGACCCGGACGCCTTACCGGGTCAAAGGTCGGACCGACCTGGGAGGGCGGACCGGTGTTTGACCCGGATGACGTTATAAATAATATAAATATATATAAGACTAGTAACAGAGCCCGAGTGTTACGGCGGGAACGAAAACAAAGGTTGTGGTTCGGTACGTGATTGCCATGGCTGGTTTTATATGGCATTTTTGTTCATATGGATATAAAATAGTTATGCAGCTACAATGTATTTATCATTGTTTAAAGCTATTTGAATCCTTTGGATAAACAAAGCATTTCCCGAACCTTGGTACTAATTTCAGGTCAGGTTTTTTTTTTTTTTTGAAGAATGGAGGCAAAGGTGGAAACGTTTTAGTTTTTTTTACATTTTTTTTTTATTTAAATTTTGAGTTATGATTTTTTTATTAATTTTTTTGAATTTTTTTTTAAATTCAAAAAAATTAATAAAAAAATCATAATTCAAAATGTAAATCAAAAATGAAAAATGTAAAAAAACTAAAACGTTTCCGTCGTTGCCCTTGTTCTTCAAAAAAAAAAACCCGACCTGAAACTCGTTTTGACCCATTTCGACCCGGACCCGTTCTGACCCGAACCTTTTGACCCTAACCCGTTCCGACCGAACCAAAACAACCCTTTTTTTAGTTGACCAATTCCGACCATAACCCGTTTCGACCCAACCCAACCCATTTGCCACCCCTATGTCACTTATTAGGGTTAATAAAACAATCCTTTATTTTTCATAACAATCCTTATAAAATATGTGGGATTTTAAAATCCTATGAAATGTGGGATTTGATGGGATTTAGTTTCCATTCTCATTCTTTCATTTAACGAAACAAACATATCAATTCATGGGATTTAAAATCCCATTCCTTAGAATTTCTTTCAAATTCTTATGATCTAAAGGTTGTCTTAGGCCAATTTTTAAATAGTGTGGGTAGACTCAATAGTCAATACTTATAAATTAAAGTTTTCATAAACGGAGTGGTTTTTTTTTTGGGGGGGGGGGGGGGTGGGTTGGTTGGGGTTCAAAGTACATGTTAATAATTAATGCGATATAAGAAGAATGTTGTTATAGTAAACCAATATAAAAGTATATTTAGTTACGATCATGATCACTAATGGATGGAAGAAATTTAGGAACACAAATTCAATCAATGACAAGGAAACCACAACGTATTATTTAAGAAATATTCCAAATGAGAAATGGATGTGTTTGTTTGATATTAAGGTGGTGGGGTGTGTGTGTGTGGTGGGTGGGGGGGGGGGGGGTGTTTTTGAAGAACCTATGACATAAATTCTTTTAAAAAATCAATGAAGGGACAAAAGATTTGATGCTGGTGGAGTAGAATAAGAGAACCAACGTCGTCTCGTCCGTTGTGGGGTTTGCCCCTCAACAATCGTGTGCCACCTGAATTTACCATTGTAAGCAGCATTCTGCAAAGCCGAAATTTGTGGCTGTAGACCGAGATGTAGACGCCACATCAGCTCACCTCTCTCACAACAATAAATATATATAGTTATAATAATTTTTAATGGGTTTGTGAAGGTTTTATGCTCGGGAAAAAGTGAAGGTTTTTTTATAAACGTTTAGAATGTAATGTGACGGTTTGTAAAGATACAGCATTACTAGTATTCTAAGTAAAAGTGAGACAGGGTATCTTTAGTATAACCCTTGGGTCATCATATATGTCATCTCACCTACGAATAAATATCTTGAATTCTTGAAATAGTATTTCGAAGTCATAAATAAATGTGCATCTCCTAAGTCCTAACTAATTCCCCGTGTGATGAGAATAGAATATTCAACTATGACCAATATACACTTGGGAAGTTTCTAACGTTCTTCTTTCTACTAATTTCCAGTCAAGGCATCCCTTGTTTTCTTCAACTATATAAAAAAAGCCAAATTCCATTTTAACTATTCATTTCTCAAAAATCATCATGCACAAGTTTATATCTTCCATCAAACTTAGTATGCTTTCTTCTTCATTCTTCAAAAATGGATACCGTTATGGTGATCGGATGAGACGGCTTTTCACCTCCATAGTTTCTCAAGTTTTCTTCTACGTACTCCTTATCTTCCTCTTCTACTCTGGTATAGGTCAGTATATATATATTCAGGGAAAAGTTAACGTACAAATGAAATTAAAGTGCTAATTGTGAGAATCAAGTAGAGTGATTATATATACAAGTATAGTAATTATATAATTACATCATAGAGTAATTATGTAATTACTCTATGATGTAATTATATAATCACTCTGCTTGATTCTCACAATTAACACTTTAATTTCATTCGTATTTGATCAAAGTCCTATATATTCATAATAATATAATACAAATACACACACATGGTCACATGTACACACACATTAGCACATGGTCACATACAAACATGTGGGCATACATTCAAATATACTATATCGTTATGGTTTTACCCTTTTAAAGAACTGTGTGTGTATGTAGTCGGGGCTGCTATTGGAGCTTTGATAGGCTTCAAGCTGAACAAAATTAATTTCTTACAAATACTTAAGCGTGCAGCATTAGGGATAGTTGTGTCACATAAACTCTTCAGGGTTACCTTCGATCATTTTCGGCATTCTGACCATGCTAATTCGTACGGTTACTTCCTTCGTTTGGTAATTATTTAAATCATGCATGAAATTTGTCTTTATTTATATTACTTTTTAAACATTTTTTAACTTCACTTAACAAAAAGATGATGATCATGATGGCATACATTGTTGCAGGTTGATATTATATCAAATGATTTGAAACCCAAACCTCTACGTGACCAGGATAATATCTTCCTAACTACCAAGGTAAATAATCTATTATAATCTAACTATACTATTAAAAAATGAGTTATCATCCACATGTCATTCAACTAGGACCTTCACATAGGATGTCAAGTGTACAAGTTTCTAATTTCACAAATTTCACTTCATTATCTATTTTGGTTGTAGCTTACCAACTCAACTAAGATAATTTGATGGTAACACTATTTTTTTCTTAATAAGTATAGATTTTCAACCTTCATTTTGATTTTCTTTTAAAATACAAATACAAATTATTCTTACTAATCTATGAATTTTAAGAAATATTCAATTACCCATTCATTAATATTCATTACTTAACTCATATAAATCGTATATTTGGTGTTTTCTATTTTTTTACCTTGTATGCTACATGAGATATTAACCTAGTGACCAATATAGTTAGATCAACATTTAAGGCATACATTCTATAATTGACCATTAACCTTTGAGTTAACTTTAAACTTATATATAGGGCTGTCACTTTTACCCGAAACCCGACCCGAAAAACCCATACCCGAACTCGAACTAACCCGACCCGAAGAACCCGAACCCGATAAAAGACTAACCCGAACCCGAACCGAAGTAATTTGGGTTGGTTCTCGGGTTTGATTTATAAGTTTCGGGTCAACCCAAAAAACCCGAATAAACTTCTAGTTTTAAAATTAAATATATTTTTATGTATAATAAGCTAAATCTTAGCCACTAAAGTTATCATAATCTAGCTCTAATTGACTGTTGTCATTCTAACTATTATGGATCGATTGTTTATTATTAATTTATGTTTTCTGTTTATTACTAATAGCAACCGAAATCGAACAACCAAATCACGCCCGATTGAATATGATTAAGGCTTGAGTTAGTTTTACTCTTCTTTTGAATTGTTTTATCATGCTATGTTGGTTTGTTATTTAATTATTTTGTTATAAGCAAAGAATAATATGTTGTTTTAATTTTAGCATTGTCGTTCTTAATTTTTATTTTTTCTTTTTTTGTGTTTTTTTTATTTTGTTTTGTTTGTTTTCTAGGATACTCGAAACCCGATTAACCCAACCCGAAAAACCCGTAAGAGATTTGGGTTGGGTTTCGGGTCAAGATTTAAAACTTTGAAACCCGAAAAACCCGAAACCTGAAAAACGAACCCTAAGAATATCCCTACTTATATATGCAAGGTGTGCTGATTGCCTTTAGTTTTGAATTCCTTAACTAGGTTAAAAACCGTGTATTTCATGGGTTAATAAAGGAAATATAAATCAAATGGTTAGTAATTTATGAAATTTAGTAATTATAAAGCAATAATTTGAGATACTATATGGTTGAAAAGGGTCAATGAGATGGAAACCGATTCTCCTTTTTAACCCAATTAATTTGGCTCAAAAGTGTGTAAATTGTAAATTTATATATTACAAATAGGTGAAAGGTAAAATAAAAGAAATATGGGAAAAAGCAAGTTGGATTGAACACTTAGCACTGGGAAAAGAAACTGGGAAAAGCTCATTAAGCTTCCAAAGATCTAAAATTTGCGTTGCTTTTATTAAATAAAATAATAAATAAATAAACTTTAAAATGGTATTACCGGGCTAGGGTAATCAATTGGGCACGTGTCTAAAACACGCTAATACATGTTAATCGAAAATGTGTGGTGTGTGCTTTTTTTATTCTTTTAAATAATTGAAATTAGTAGGTTTGGTTAAATCATTTCTCCTTACTGATACATGAAACTTAAAATTGATTTATAATCATGACATATAAAATAGTTAAACTTAAGCGGGCCGTATTCATGTTTGATACTTGTATTAAGCGCGTCGTTACTTACTTGCAGGTTGCATGTTGCGAAAAGCTCATTAATCTTGCAACGATTAAAATATCAAAACAGAACATCTTTGACCCCTGTGGAAACAAAACATGTTGCTCCGTGTGCCTTCAGGTTCAGTACATAGATTATATGATATGAATGCAACGTCTTTTTAGTGATATATTATTTGGCTAAACGCATTTTATTGGATTCAAACAGGACTTTGAGGTTGGGAATTTAGCTGGCATATTTCCCAAGTGTGCGCACAAGTTTCATCCAGAATGCATATCCCGGTGGCTTCTTACCAACAACTCATGCCCACTATGTAGAACAACCGTATACCAGTACACAGAAACATTAATTCATTTTATAAATTTGTATCATGGCCTAGAGAAAATTGAATGCACAGAAACATTAGTACGTTCATTCTATAAATTTATTTCTTTTTGAAGATGCACTTAAATATGGACCCATTATTATTTTGTTACGCGCCCACCTTTTTTTGGCGTTCAAATTTCTCACAATCAAACATTAGAATTTTGGACAGATCCGGTTGGAGAACATCATAAAATACGATATCAATCTATCATGATTAAAAGATATGATAGTTTTAAAAACACATAGTAAAATTACGATGTCATTAGAACTTTCAAAAACGAAACTAATTTTCATCTTTGAACTTTTTATTCAACTATTCATTTCCAACAATTTTATTCTTTTTCTTTTAGTTTTAACTATCCATCCTTTGATTCTTTTTGTTTGCTTCTTCTAACCTTAAATTGAATATATAAGCCCAAGTTAATATATTAATTGAGAATGAGAGATAAAAAAAAAACAAAAACAATTACAAGAAAATTTTTATTTGAGTTGGAGTAGTTATTTGTTTAAATTGTGGCACTAAGTATTACTCATAATCATAAATGAACATATAACAATTGTACCTGAAACTCGTTTCGAACATGACACAATTTACGTGGGGTCCAATAAGACATGATAAATATATGGACAAGGTCGAGTTGAGGAGTTCACCAATCAACTTGAAACTCATCAGCCCGTCAATTTGACCATGACTGGAACTCCTTACTTTACGGTTCAAAAAGGAAAAGAAATTACTTGGTAAAAAACATCTTATGTTCCTTAACAGCATAAGCAAGAGGTATTTCAAAATATGAAAGATGATATAAAGTACAATAATGTTTTTACTTTATTTTGGAGCAGACATTGGTCATAGGTTGTCCTGGCGGATTCCATCAACTTGTTTCAAAGTGGAGATGGAGGGTGTAGCATGTTCCTAACATTGTTTATCTGTCTAATCAAATGAGATGTTTGTGTTTTTTTTAGGAATGAATAGTATGATTCAAGAACCCATCATATCCTACTGGAATTTTAAAAAATAAAGTGTTGTCGTATTATAAGATTTTCAAAACTAAATTAGATTGAATTGATGCTTGTATAAATAGGAGCCAAGTGGTTTAGAATATCCGAAAGCAACTCCAAGCAATTCAATCGTTTCAATATTAATGGTTATTTGGTAAACTTGTGTTGAGTCATAAAAGGTAGATTTTGAATCAATCGGCATGTTTTTTAAAACTTAATAAATAAGAGGCTCATTAAAATGTGTGTTTTAAGTGAACCAAATACGTTCCACCTCTGTTCGATTCAGAGGTAGTTTTCAATTAAAGAGGCTACCAAATAGTCTCTTAGTCTCTGTAAAATCTATAATAAGCATTATTACGACATACTTAATTGAGTTGAAGCGTTGAAGTGAATATATGTATATAGTGTAGGACTTAAAATCATCGGGTATTTATGTATTTTGACTTGGTGAGTTATTTCACATCAAACTAAATTAAAGTATAGACTACGAAAAACGAATAAAGACACGCATGCAATACTTTAAGTTCAATACATAAGGCGTTTATATAACTGTCATCTATTTTTGTCACTTCCACTATATATAGCTAAAAAGTATTACATACAAGTGATTATCGATCTTACACTACTTTACCTAAAACTAGTGTTATAATAAACATGTTTTCTTGAATTTCTCCTGAGACTATTTCTATTAGCAAACTTTAAATCTTTTGAATGATTATTTAACTTAAAAAAGCAGTTAGACGTCAAACTATATATATCATAGATTTTTCTTAAAAAGGTATGATTTTAATTAAAATAGCATATTTATCTTAAATATATATAAACGAAACCTTTAAAAGCTCTCTGATTGCTCCTTGTCTCCTTTCAAGCCACCATATTGCTTAATTTGTAAATTGAGGCTTTTAATATATTTGACCCGAATTCACGGGTATGGGTCTCACCAAACCCAGATAGTCCTTAAACAAATTATAAGTACATCTCATTAAATTAAAAATTAATTTTACCAAAAATTTGATATGCAAATCCTATAAAATAAGATATTACTAAAAATTAATATCCGATTATTAAAAAAAGATATTACTTATAAGGGTTAGGTTCAAATAAGAAGTTTGATTTTCCTAAGAAGGTTAGAAAGGAGGGTATTTTAGTCTAACACTTTAATATCAAAACCCACCTACTTTAATCTCAAAACCCACTTACATTAAACCCAATTACATCTTCACTCATCTCCTACAACCACAACCACAACCACTCCACCGCCCACCGCCACCACAACCGTCACCCACCCCCACCGCCACCGCCTCGTCGGAAAAGTCAGAAAAAACACAATGGAAAACACTATGAAAAACACAATGTAAAAAACATAATGAAAAAAAACACTATAAAAAAAAACACAATGATAAAAACACAATTGTATGACACAATATAAAAAACACAATGGAAAATACACAATGAAAAGAAAACATAATGAAAAATACTATTGTATAACACAATTTTGTAAAACACAATTTGGTAAAACACAATTTGTAAAAAACCCACTAATTGTTTTTAACTTTTATATTACAATATGGTACTTATATAAAAGATAAAAAGACACTCGTTATTACGGTGAATTTGTTTTCCAATAAAAACATCATAAAAAAGTTATGGACATTTTAAAATGATGGGGGAATTTGGCATGTGCCTTGCATGTAGAGAGAGAAAGTAAACAAATGTGTTATTCCTTTTATATTATTCCCCTTATGTTCACACTTGATTTCCCCCTAAAGTAATCTCAACCCTCCATGTTCAAAGTCAAAGGCCAAGATTACTTCTTATATTTCCTACAAAAACTATACTTCCTATTATACATAATCCTTACTTATAATTAAGAAAACAACTTTATAGTAAATAAAATAAGCGGGTCATGTGTTTCACAAAACCCATATATCTTTTAAACGGGTTATAACATCTAATTTATTTGTGAAACATTTCATCGTCAAACATAAGTATATTATTAAATTTCTTTCAATAAATAAAATTAAAATCCTAAAAAATATATTTACAATATTATAAACGAAAGATATAAAACAACCTCATAATACGAGGATAAAAGCTAGTAATTTATAAATTAAATGTCATTTGTTTAATTTATCTATCCCAAAAAAAAAAGAAAAAAACTTTTCAAATATCAGATTAAAAATAAAAACTATTTTGAAGCCCCACCAATCACTATCCATTCATCCTTACAGCTATCTACATTGCACCAATTTCAAACCTCCTTTTTTTCCTTCTTACACGACACACGTTTTCATTTAAATTCCATTATAGCATCCATAAGACGGGGTTCATACATGCATCGCCAACTAAGACCATTTCCAATGGTTGGTTTTTGTTGGTTCAAACCAACCCCAATCATTAGAGTGGTTGGTTCAAACCAAAATCAAAGTTTTGAGGTTTGAAAAATCAAACCATCAAAAACCACCTATTGTGCGTCCCACACATCTTTCACCACAAAACACACACACACACACACATATATATATATACACCCATATTTATATTTATAAAATATATTAAAATATTATACATATTTTTATATTTATTTCAAAAATGATGTATTTTTTGTTTGTTTATTTTTTATGTAACAGCTAGTTTAATGGTTAAATTATTTAACGGCTAGTTTTTTAAAAACGCCAACGATTTTATTATCTGTTTTACAACGCTTAATTCGAATAAAAAAAACATGACAAGAAGTACTAGTAAAAAACACGTTACAAAAAGTCTTAGAAAAAGATTACAAGAAGTCCTAGACATTACAAAGAATCTTAGGAAAAAAAACGTTACAAGAAGTCCTAGCAAAAAAAAAAACCCGTTACAAGAAGTCCTACTTATCCAACCCGTGTTTCGCCATTAATTTAAATAAAATTTATAAAATTAAATATTTAATAGTATTGCGAAATTCTTATTTACAATAAATGTTAAAGTAAGTGATGATGTGGAAATGGAAAGATGGTTTGAGAATGTATATTGTTGGAGTAAAAATATGGTTTTTTAAAAAAGCTGATGTGGCAGTGATGTGACTGGTTTAAACCAAAAACTGTTGGAGATGGTCTAAACAACTGATGGTCCGGACGAACAAGTCTACAAGACACTTCATTGTGGGGTCACACTCACTCATCAACTATATAATCTCGTCTTTTAAATAAAAAATAATTTTAATTTTATAACCGGTAGATTGTAAATGTAGATGAAAGTTGCATGTGATTTAATGGTGTGTTCAGTAAAAATAACATGGATGTGATACATCTAGCATAACACATTAAACAAATTTGTATATACTCATATATCATCCTAACAAGGTCTTTCAATTGTAACTAGTAAAACAAAGTTTAAAGCCATTCACCCAGCAAACCCAACTTACTTTCATTAGCTACAAAAAAAGATTGTCGAATTTGAAGCCTAAGGCCATGGGTTATACTCTAACGTCAACATAAATTACGATAAATTACGATGATATAACACTTTAAAGATAGATTAAACCACCTTCCACTTATGTTATATGCTTATATGTTAAAAAAGGGTCATGGATTATGTTTTTTTACGGGTTAAAAGGCAAGAATAATATATTAAATTAACAATTGTTAGGGATGAGATGGAACTAAAAGAATTAAATCATTTTCTTTGAGTGAGATTAAAAAAATAAGTGATGTGATGCTTAGACCATCACCAATACAAGATTAAAAATCCTTGCCATTTGTGTTTGCCATATCATTTATCAATTCATTTTATTTCATTTCTCTTTCTTCATTTAATACTACACTACTCACAAACACCATTCTCTCTGTATAAATGCATGCACTTCATCAAGGATTTTTCTTTCTCTCTCTATCTTCTGGCTCTCACCTCCACGTCATCTTCTTTTCTTGAAAAACCCTCACAAACATTTGCCACATCACCCATTGGAGATGGTCTTATGTAAAGTTACGAGGAGCTATGTAGTTAACTCGGTCGATATATCGGTGATATATCACGGATATATCGGTTCTCGGACCCATGGTAAGATATCGGTGCAAAATATCGGTCATAATATCGGTGCCGATATTATCGGTGATAATGGCCAATATATTGCCTATATTTGCTCAATAATATCAGTTGTATCACCGATTTTTTCGGTTTAGGCCATTTTTATGTTTTGACTTACATGATTCGCTTGTATAGCTACGATTTGCACTATAAGATGGTGCATCGAGATAAGATATCTACTTCATGGATATTTCTGACGTCAATTCCGACGTCGGCGCTGTCCATTCTGCCGAACAACAATGAAGGGGTGGTAAATGTTGAAGAAGGAAGTGACGGCTGTGAATGGGTGTTCATTTGTTTTTTAGGTTTAATCAAGTTATTTTTCACATTTAGCCCCTCTTTCTTTCACTAGTTTACATAAACGGTGTAAAATCAATTTATGTATTATAATAATTAACCACTCTATCTTTACTATTTTATACTTTAGTCTTCAAACTTACTAAATTATACATAAAAGTTATAAAATTAACATTATATTGCATATACAATATATATAAATATAAATTTATACATGATGTTGAATAACCGATATCTCATCGTGAAAAACGATATATCCTGTATCGGTCAAGGACCGATATCCGATATTTTTCCGCATTAACTGCTTAGACGAGGAGTTAGAATATACCCATAGCCTAAACCACAATTAAGAATATTTACTTGGATATTCTTTTAACAGCATGTAGTTACTTAATTGTGCCGCTTAGATATTTTATGCAGTTAATGCGACCTTTTGCTCAACCATTCACAGCTATGCTACCCATCGCTTTTACAGTTTTACCCTCATTCAAAAACTCACCCTTCCAGCGGCGCGTTAACCTCACGTGTACTGCCTCTGTTTCTGATTCTCTACTATTATTATTATTATTATTAGAGTTAATTGCCCGTTTGCCCCCTGTGGTTTGTCAAACTAGCACGTTTGCCCCCAGTGGTTCCGAAATAGCACCATTGCCCCCTGAGGTTGTTTTTTTAGTACCCCGGGTGCCCCCAAACATGAACGTCCGTTAGTTTTCACCGTTTGGTGTCAGAAAGTTAGGGTATTTTCGTCTTTTAGAATTACTATGATAATCCATCAATCACTCTCTTTCTCATTTTAATCCCCTCTGCAGTACTCCACCACCACCATCTCCCGGTCTTCCACCATCTTCACCCACAAACCTTTGAATCATGATCAATAAACCAAACCAGAAACCCACATCACCACAGCAGCCGGCTAAAGCCCCATCACCTCAGTTGCCAACAACTGCCATCACGTGATTCCGACACAAATGCTCGCTACCATGATCGATTGAACCACCTGAGTTTCATTATCGTGTTAAAGAGAGACGCTTTAAGTGGTGGGGTGCAAAATCGGGAATAGATTTGCAATTTTATAACCATTTAACTACCACCGTCACGATTTGGACTTGAATGTTGATTTTGATTTTGATTTCGGGTATTGGATTTGACGAAAATTGTGTTGGGGAACCAGAATTGATGGTTGGGGGTAGCGAGATCGGCGGGCGGCTCCGATGGTGGTGGCCGGAGTTGGCGGTTGTCGTTTACCCCAATCTTTGGTTCTGATTAATTGAAGTTATGGCACGAAATTAGAGTTTGAAAACAAGTGGGTCTTGTTTGTTTGGCGGTTACGAGTTGGTCTGGAACATTAATTTGGAACATTAATTTGGTGCTGCTGGGGATGGTGGTGAAAGTGCTGGTCATGCTGCTGCTGGGTATGTAGTAGTATAAGAGCATTCCTCCATCTTTATGCAGTTAAAAGACGAAAATACCCTAACTTTCTGACACCAAACGGTGAAAACTAACGGACGTTCATGTTTGGGGGCACCCGGGGTACTAAAAAAACAACCTCAGGGGGCAATGGTGCTATTTCGGAACCACTGGGGGCAAACGTGCTAGTTTGACAAACCACAGGGGGCAAACGGGCAATTAACTCTTATTATTATTATTATTCACAATATACACCATTTAAACCAATATTCAATACCAGAAAATAAAATTAATAGCACTCCACCAAATAATCACTGGCTGATTTGTACAATGTCTCGATCGAAATTCGACTTTTTGGCATGGGTCTGTTTTAGGAGGAGCAAAGAAACCGATGCCAAACATAAACACATATTATGTTTGTTCATTTACATTTGTGAACCTTCTTTTATTTATATGTTTTTTTTTTGTTTACGTTCGTTTGTTTATGCCTGTTTGTTTAATTGAATATAGCATTTATGTTTGTTTAACCCACCTAACTACTTAAGCTGATAATTTTTAAAAATAATTAAACATGTACTACACTTCAATAAGGTGTTTGAGATTGGTGAGAGAAAAAAGTTAATAAATTATACTTTTTTACTTATTAATTTAATAAAAAGTTATAAAGAGGTAAAATAAGAAATCCCAAACACCCCCTTAGTTTATAAAAGTTTGCACATGATTGTATTTGTTTGTTTACATTCATGAACTATTCGTTTGGAATGTTAACAAACAAACACAAACGAATATGGACATGTTCATGTTCACGTGTACGTTCATTTTCTTAACAAATGAACATGAACAAGAAAAATGTTCACGTTCATATTCAGCTAACGTTAACTGATCACGAACACAAACATTCCATGATCATATTCGTTCGGTTCGTTTACAGGCCTACGATCAATACTCAAACCAAAATCCAACACCAATAATAAAATCAATACCAATAATAATCAATTAAATAACAAATAATAATAATAACAATCACCAATCTCTACTTTATCAACACGGGTTTGTTTCAGGATCAAAGAAACCATCATCAAGCTTATTCCGACAAACCGGGCACACCGGGTTCTTCGCCACGTATCAGCACATTTCAGATGAAACCCATGGTTACAACCCGAGCCAATTGTTCGGGTTCCACGTCATCCAAGCACACGGCACACTCAGCCCCCAACACCAAATCCTTGCCGGCGGCCACCGGAAGTTTGTCAAGCTCGGCGGAAGATAACCCAGTTACGGCGGCGGGTTTCGCGGGAGAATCGGGTTGGTGGTGGCGGCTGGCGGCGTAGCAGAGGAGACAAATGTAGGCGATGAAGACGACGGTCATGCCGGCGCAGGGAAGGAAGAGGGCGAGGATGACGGAGAGGATCATGGGGGCTGATGGTGGTGTTGATGGTTGGGGTGAATGTGAATGTGAATGAAACAGGAGTCGGCGATGAAGGGTTTTAAAGGTGGCTGGGTGGTGTGGGGCCCATGGAGTAAATATAGGAAAGTACATTAATTAGTTGGTATACATCTGGGGAAGAGTCTAAAGAATGATTGGTTGTTTTCCTGATTTATAGAATTTATTTCATTTTATATTAATATTCAAAAAATATTATTATTATTATTATTGGAATGACACTTTTCTTTCTTTTGTTTAGGACGTCGTATTTTCTAATTTGGAAAATCTTGTTACCAAATTTTGGTCAGACTATTTGGCTTTACCGTGCCAATACTGTCCGAGAAACCATATTTTCGGCTACCACTAGATATTTTCAAAGTGTTTTTGAATTTTGTAATTAAACTAGAAAATTTGGTTTGTGATTCACTATGGTTGGGTAAGGTTAAAATGAAAACTCATTTGAGTTGTGAAAACCCGCGAAAACCCTATGTAACATCAGTTTTTTTTTGTTACATGTAATATATGTTGTAACATTTAATACAAACATCGAAACATCAAAAAAAAATGTTTTGCTATTTTTTAACATTTTTTTACTAATTTTTATATATGTTTTCAAGAGCGAGAAAAAGTTATATTTATATTTACATTTTCTATTCACTTTAATTGTGGACCACAAGATTTAAACATTAATTAAAAACATGTGGTTGAGAATGGATTTCTAGAGTTTTCACAACTTAAATGGGTTTTCATTTTATACTTAGCCCACTATGGTTTACGTTAAAGCTAGCTTTCAAAGTAGGTATGAAAGTTGGTGGAAGTGCGATTCAAGTGTTCAACGCGAGTGTTACGGAGGGGGTGCGATGGAAATTTGGTCGGTATCGGTCGGTTTATTACGGTGTGTGAAAAACGAAAAGGAAAAGAACATTTGAAAATTTATTATTGAAAGACAGCCGGTTAAATTTTACTTAAATAATGCAGAGGGTGTAAAACTTTTCAATATTAATTTACTCGCCATGGCAAGCATAAAAGAAAACCAAAAAATATAGTTTTAGTCTAAGTAAAAGATATCGAAACGTGTTAGTTCTTTTGTTTTAATTATGTAACGCCCATGCTCACGCTACCAAACCCACCCGTTATGGGGGTAACAAACAAAAAATAAAACCCAAAAAATATAACATGTTTGATCAATTGGTTAGTTAAATATGTGAGTTAATTAGAAGGAAAAATAAAAATAAAATTTTCCCATATAACCCAATGAGGCTAAATCTTCACCCCAACTTCTAAATTTTTATTACAAGAACTAGAATATGAGTATGTTACGTGTTAATAAGTTTTAGATTTTCTTTGAAGCTCATTAATTTTAAACAAATATATTTTGTTTATTTGCTTTCCAGAAGCAACAATTTATTAGCATATAAACAACGATACTACAAGCAAACTCCAGCTGTAGTCCTATAGAATAGAAAACTTGTTTTTTTTAACCGAAATTATAGATCACTAATATGAAATTGACCATTACTTTTTATCATAATTTAAATAAATATCATAAGAAC
The DNA here is from genome assembly GCF_021521415.1 of Bidens hawaiensis. Lineage (NCBI taxonomy): Eukaryota > Viridiplantae > Streptophyta > Magnoliopsida > Asterales > Asteraceae > Bidens > Bidens hawaiensis. Next base: position 1,008,295 of record NW_027491634.1, read on the forward strand.
TTATGTGCAACAACTAAGAATTCAAACAAATAACAAATCCAAGCAATAAAGACTAAGAATTAGTTATGGACTATACTAGCATATAAATTAAACTGTAAAACAGCTATACGTGCGTAAGTTATTAGTACAGAAAGTTACAATAAAACACAGGTTGTAACTACTATGAAGGCGTTTAATAGATCTTTCAAGTACATTGTTAAAATGAAGACACTATTTATATGTATATATCTTTTTCTAAATGACACGCTATTGTCTTGTTTATTATTTAAAAGTAATAAAAGATATAAGAAATAAAGAATCAACGGCGAAGCTAAGACAAAAACGGCAAGGGTGGGGGGGTATAAAAATTTTCATAAACAAGGAACCGGACTAAAAAATTCGTAAACGGACGACCAGACTCAATACGTATAAAAGTTTTCTAGTAAAAACACGTAATCTTACACTACTGAGAAAAAAAAGGATGAGGGTGGTGCCACCAATATTTAATATTACAAAAAACGGTGAATATGCATATTGTACGAGTAGATGGCTTAGATTTTTTTTGATTATTTAATAATATTTTTATAACCAGACTGATTGTTAAATTGGTCATCTTATCAGTTCACCTGTCGAATTGAACGAATTAAATTAAAAACCGGATTAAGTATATAAAGAATTTAACATAAAATATAACAATACTTTTATTTTGGACCTACAATATTAATAAAGTAAAGGTATGAAAAGTGTAATTTAAATTAGAAATAGATATTTAAACAATAGTTTTGGAAAGAAAAAAAATAAAGTTTGAAATTCGAACAGACCATCCAGAGGCCAACCGGTTCAAATGAAAGCAATTAAAATGCACACACTAGACCAATTACGTATTTATGATCCAACCGGTTGGCCCGCTTATTAAAATATTGTTATCTATGCATATATAAGAGAACGGTTACATGTTACAATAATGCATACGTAGTGAACAAGGTACTAAAAGTTGAGAACAAGTTGATAACTATATGGAGACTAAAACCGATTGATCTTACATAGGCTAAAGTAGTTTCCTTGGTTTTAAATGTAAAACACTTGTTAACCTTCGTCTTTTGTAATCACTCCGAGGGTATAAGAAAAACTAGTGATAGACATCGAATATTTTTAATGATAACAAATTTCATACATTCATATGCTTTATCAATAGGGATTGCCGGATTGTGATATAGGTTCTCATTCTACGAGGTCATTTAACTTAAGATATTATAAATAACATGAAAGGCCTATTACCTACGTGGTCACTTGACCCGATATCACTAGGTTTTATTCCATATGAAGATTCAGTTATAGAAACAAACACTATGTAATTAACATAACTATAGTGGTACATATTTATAGCTAATAACTTTTAATTAAAAACGTTAAAAGATGTTTTGGCGAGTGCCTTATTTAGTGGAATCGTTCGGAGTTTAGAAGCGAAGTTTGATCTATCTCCTCGCCAAAAAGCGGTGTTTGAATGCCTTCGAGCTCCTCGGGCTCAGGATTTTCTAACGGTCATCCCTATTGAAGGATTAGGTCAACACATGTCGGGGTTGGAGTACCGGGTTATCTTTAAGTACCGGTTAATGATCCCTATGTTTTTGATTGATGAGCCTTGCCCAGTTTGCCGCAAAGTCTGTTTGGATTCCTTTGGAGACCATGCGGTGCATTGCAAAGAATTACCCGATTTTAAATATAGGTATGATTTGGTTATGGATGTTCTGTGCGATGTTCTTAAACGGGCAGGAATTTCTGCAAAAAAGGAGGCCCCAGTTAACTTTCTTACAAATCCGCTCGAAGGGAGGCCCACGTTACGACCAGCTGATATTCTTGTGTTTGGGTGGGCAGGGGGGAACACGCTTGTGTGGACCTTACAGGAGTGTCTCCTCTTGTCGGGCTCAGGGACCGTAGATTTGTTGTGGGTCAAACTGCGTTGAAGGCCGAATCGGGCAAAGTTGCCAAACACAAGAAAGCCTGTTTAGAAAATCAACACGTGTTTCTCCCTTTTGCTTTTGATACATTTGGGTTTCTGGCCTCGGAGGCCGTGAATTTTCTAAACAGGGTTCAGCTTGTCGTTCATGGTACTTTGTCGTCTCCTACGACCCAACGCTTTGTTTTTAGTAGAATTAGTTTTGCTATTCAAAAGGGGGTTGCGACGCAGCTTGTTGCTCGTTTTCCTGCCACTTTATTGTAATCGTTTTAATTTTAATGATAAATTGTTAATCTGAAAAAAAAATTCGTAAATCATATATTTTTCTAAAGAGGTTTAAATTATCACACCTTTTTAATAAATGGGCGATAAAGCGGCTTGTTTTCAACAATATATATTCTTGGACACCCACCATTAACCTTTTCTACTATTCTTTCTTCTTCATCAATGTTTTGGTAATCATTCAATAATCTTTTAAATATTAGTCCTTGAACTAATTTTAGTACGTAACTTGAACATGAAAAGATTCAAGATTGAAGCTTTTATGTTGGTTTTATATTGTGTTCAAGATTCAAATTGAAGCTTTTATATTAGTTGTGTTCTCCTCAACAATTTTCAGCTTTAATTTTATTTGCGTCTTTAATATTCTTTTATTAATTACATATCTGCAGACAGTTTACATACAAATATTATATGTAGAAGTTTTTTTTTAAATACCCTAAAAATGGGTTAATAGGTTAACCCAAACATATATATTTTTTGTAAAAATCGTTAAACGGGCTAGTAAGCTAACCCATCTATTAAACAAGTCGTGTTTAGGTAGACACATTATCAAGCAGGTCATGTTCGATTTAACCTACTTACAAACAAATTGTATTACTTATTTCGTACTTTCATCAATGTTTAATAGGCAAACCGAACCAAATCGGTTTGGGTTTAAAATCGGTTTCACCCGAACCGTCAGTTTCAAGACCGGTTTCTCATAAGATCTACAAAATCTGTTTTAAACCGAACCAGTTTGAGGAAAACCGGTTTATAAACCGGACCGACGTGACTAGGCCGGCCTATCTAGCTTCTAAACTGGTTTATAAACCGAACCGGTTTGAGTCAAACCGGTTTTGACCATCCGTTGACCAACCGGTTCGGTTTATAAACCAGTTCGATTTAGGTTTAAAACCAGTTTTATACACCTCTATCTATTTAATAGTTGAGCACACATTGAGCCGCCCAACCCAATTTAACAAACAATCAAACTCAGTTCAATAATAATAATAATAATAAATTAGATGGGAAAAGTTAAAATACAAATGGATACAAAAATAAGAAGTGTGAGAAAAAATTTTAACACAAAAAACCCTTAAAAATTCAAAAATAAAAAAATCAAAACTCAAAATATAAATAAAAAGCGGAAAAATTTTAAAAATTAAAATGTTTTCCCAGTTATTCTCATTCAAAAAATAAAAATAAAAAAATCTGCCTAAAAGACACAATGTTAAAAAAAACACCATGCCGAAAATGAACAAAGATACAATCGATTGCAAAATATAACATAGCGCCGAATAAAATATAACACGATGTTGAGTAATATAACACAATATCAAGAAAAAAAGACACAATTTCAAAGAAAAAAGACACAGTGAATGACGAAAATAAATATAAAACACAATGATAAACAAAAAACACAATGGATCTTTTTCCATCAACATTGTGTTTTTCTTTTTTTAAGAACGAGTAAGACGGTGAAAATATTTTCTATTTTTATTTTATTAACTTTTGAGTTATGATCTTTTTATTTATTTTTTTAAAGGGTCGTTTATGTTACTACAAATTATTCTCAATCTTCACACAATTTAGGGCATAGTTAACATAACATACATAAAATAAAGGGACATTTACATATTTCTTCTTTCTAAACTTTGAAATTACATATTTCTTCAAACCATGCTTAAAGAGCATTGTACATTTTGCATTAAAAACTTGTATTTTAGAGAAATATGTAATTTATATAGTTTAAGAAAGAGAAATATATAAAAATCCTTAAAATAAACATAAACACAGAGAACAGAGAAGTCCATAGCATAATAATAATAATAATAATAATAATAATAATAATAATAATAATAATATTTTTTGAACGACCAACTCCGTACGCGGCCCTCAATGGCTAAAGGTAGCCGTCCGAGCCGGCCACGAGTCCGGACGGACGGAGCCCCTAGCGGTCCACCTATTGAGGGATTCTCCGGATAAAACCCGACCAACACGCCCGCCAAATGGCACGACAGTGAGGAGCCGGTAAAACCGGTTGAGATCAGGACTCGAACCCTGACAAGCCAGGGTCACCCCTCATATCTCCCATATAAATTGGTGATACCATCGAGCCACAACCAATTTATAATAATAATAATACAGTTTAGTTTAGGGCTTATTAACAGAACAGAGACCAAACTGAAGGTCTGTGAAGAAACACTAAGTGACCCCGGCAGATTAAGGATAATCCTAGGGTTAAGTAGATGTTTCCCACGAGGGTTAGGTCCGGCAAAGATGGTTATTCTTCTCAACCTGCAAAACAGACACCGTGAGCTCGTCACTGAGAAGGGGGGGGGTTCCTCCTTGTGACCACCCTCCGGCGTGAGAATCAGACTAGATTGCTCTGAATATAAGTGTATATTAAGAGAAATAGCTAGAGACGATAAGATAATATCAGATGATCTGTCCTCCTACCGTTCCAAGGTGTTGGAGTATTTATAGCCGAAGGTAGGTTTCCAAGCAGGTATAGCCAGCTGTATAATATTCCTTTTCCACCAACTGTGGGCTACGTACGTGCCATGCTGGTGGTTGGTGGGTAGGCAGCGGCTGATAGTGACATGGCCGGCTGTGTACTATTCCTTTTCCACCAACTACAGGCTATGTACGTGCCACGATGAGGGTTGGTGGGTAGGCAGCGGCTGATAGTGACATTTTGTACTGGAGCATGCTCCTCCTCGTACTATTGTCGGTGAGCTGTCACCCTGTGATTGGTTCATGGGCTGCTTTGGTCAGATCTTGTCTATTTTGTCCATACCTTAGCAGGTATAGTACAAAAGATCTTCCAGAAGCATACGGACTGGCTCTTTTGGGCGGGAATATTCCTGCCTTGCTCATTCCTTCTTCAGGTGACATTGCTGAAGTATTAAGAGTTAGTGCCTTATACGTGTAGCTTTACTGTTAGTGCGGGTAGCCTTCCTTCTCAGCTTGTACCCATAGCTGCGGGAACAGGCAGGGTACTGTACCAAGGGAGGCTTTCCTGCGGGAACAGCTGGCTTACTGCGTGTAAGGTCTTCATCTCTCTGAGCATGGTGGGTCTTGCGGAACCAGTTGGTCTTTGCGCAGACGTACCCCATCAAGGTGTGTCTTGCGGGTCCAACTGGGCTTTGCGGGGACCTACCTCTTCAGTCTGCATCTCAAAATTACTCAGGGCATAATTTGGACAGTCTAATCTTCACTATTTTACAAATAATTAATGCTGCTTTGATTCATTATTCTATGCTTGCTACTTGTGTGTTTTCTGTTTCTGGTGTAATGTGAAAACCATACAGACTTAGTGTTCATTAGCTAGTGATTGTGTCTGGATATATTTGACATTTTTTCCAATCAGAATAATTTAATTGCTGAATAAGCCTTAGGTTTTCAGGGCCTGTGTGTGTATAGCTGGTTTCCTATATTATTTGATGTTTTAGCTCTTTGCTGTTTCAGGTTTTGCTTTGTGTTTTCGGTTTCGATTTTTTTAGTGACTTGAAAACTTTTAACTTTTGCTGTATTTAATTTTATAAGCCTGCCGAATAGCGAATAGAGTTGTTTTATCCGCTAGTTATTTATTTGGATATACTTAGCTGATTATGCCATTTTTTTTTCTAAATGCCATTGTTTTGTTGTTGAATAAACTCTAGAGTAATTTTTATTATTATTTTAATTAATTTTCTGCTTGATTTCATTTTGATAGATGGATCGGTACCAAAAAGTTGAGAAGCCTAGAGCAGAGCAACCGATTAACGAGAATGAGATTCGTATTACTAGCCAGGGGAGAATGAGGAGCTATATTACTTATGCTATGACTTTGCTTCAGGTTAATATGAGGCTTTTGATTGTTTTAGTGTAATCTAGATGTTAATGATTCAACTATTTGTTGTATAGGAAAAAGGCTCATCAGAGATTGTGTTTAAAGCTATGGGTAGAGCCATCAACAAGCCGTCACAATCGTGGAATTAATAAAGGATTGCCGTGTTTTACATTTTATCATTAACTTTTTTGTTGTTCACTCTTTGTTGCTGTTTATTTGATCAAGTTTATAGCTTTTGTATGTTTGACACGCAGAGGCGAATTGCTGGTCTTCATCAAATTACATCCATTGGATCCACAGACATAACCGACACCTGGGAACCCCTAGAGGAAGGATTACTTCCGTGAGAACTAAGAACAACCCTTTATTTATTTTTGTTTATTAATCTTATAAAGCTACCGTTTTATACTTTTATGTATGCTGCAGTTTGGAGACCACAAGGCATGTTTCAGTGATAACTATCACCCTTTCTAAGGTGGAGTTAGACACATCATCTATCGGGTGAGCTAAACACTCGTTGTTTATAGTCGGTATTATGAGGGAAATACATCTCAAACTTGTTGGCAGGTATCAACCACCATTGCCAGCTGACCAGGTGAAGGTGTCGACTGAATTTAATTACGAAGGAGGCATACACTATACACACCTGCCATATATTATATATATATATACACATACACATATGTATTTATAACTAGAGTAATCATTGCTACTCTATAGTTTGAACTAGAGTAATTGCACTACAAAAATGAGACAGAGTAATGACAATTACTCGAGCTCAAAAAATAATTATTACTCTAGCTATTTGTATGTTTCTCACGTTAGGGCTGTTTCTACTTGATCTTAACACTATACACACTGACACGCATAGATAGATACATACACACATAATAATAGTAATAATTTTTGTGTATAATAACAGGAAACGATTATGCGCCAGATGAGTATGATGACGGGGGGTGGGATGGCTCAGGCGGTCACCCTGTAGGATGAGGTCGAGGTAGCAACCGCAGCTTCCGTGGTCTTGGAAGAGGAAATTACAATAACGCTCCATACATGGATGCTCAGCAAGATACAGGAGGATACAATCAAGAGTCTCCAAGGGGCAGGGGTCGTGATTTTCGTGGTCGTGGAAGGGGAAATTACAATAACGGCCCTTACAATAGTTATCAACAAGACGATGGAGGGTATCATCAAGAAGCTCCCAGGGGCAGAGGCCGTAATTTCCGTGGTCGTGGAAGGGGCGTTTATAATAATAATAATAATAACAATCATCATTGTAATAATGAATCATACATGGATAATCAACAAGACGCGGGAGGGTACAATCAAGGTTTTCCTATGCAAGCACGAGGTGCGATGAGCTGAATATATTATATGATCGGTTATTTTTGGTGACTAATGGGTATGGGTCAAAGCTAATATGTTTACGTTGGATTAATGTAGGCCGCGGTGGTTGTGGGAGGGGTAACGGGTTCAGATCAAACAGGCCGAACCAGGCAGCTGAAGGCAGCGATTAGAAAAAAAAACACAAGTTTGATGAATCATATGTTTTTTATTAATGTTTGGTTATCTGCAGTAGAAGCTTAGACTAGCGAGTTTTGAGTTGAGTTTTGTTCTCGATGGTTACATTATTTTTTCAAATTTTATTGCAATTCTTGTTGGTATAATAGGCTTGGTTTTGTTGGTTTTGATCTGTTTGTCAATGCTGTTCATGAACGATTTTGTTAGCTCCTGTTTTATCAGATGAATATGAGCGTATGCGTTCTATTACTGTTGTAAGGGACGAGCATTACCAAACACAAACATTCATATTTTGTAGACAAATGATTCATGATGAGATTGTAGTCAAGTTAATATATATTTATAATTTTACTTTAAAGCTTATGCATAGTTCACTTTTTGCCTGGTATATATACTGCAAATATTAACACCTGAAAACTATTATGTATACAGGTTGCAACTCCAAATCTCGGCCTTCGGTGCACAAAAAACCATGTGCTGGACACTTGGCGTACCTGAAGCAGACCTGACCCTGCCTGAATCGCCGTTACAGACCAAACCGAACCTGCCAATAACCATTAAAAAACTGGTCAAAAACCCAAACCTACCTGGAAATGGTTCCATCTCTACCTGGTTTTTGACTCTATTGATCAAAACTATAACCGGTTCTTAGAAAACCCGATTTTGTGCACTTCCACCTTGCAACTCAATGGCAACTTGTATCGGCTTCACCTTCTGTGAGTGGACTCTTTGTCGATCAGTTGGAATTTGATGTTAAAGTTTACCTCCATTGATAACTTGTATTAGTCCTATCTTCTTATCATCTTTCAGCGGTAAATGTAAATCCATGTTAGTAGCAACTTCCTGTTTCATTCAGTTGCAATACATGATTGCTTGTTCTTCATCAGTGTAAGCATGTAACCGTTAGTTTTATATTGACTCCTTCGGTAGCTGATGCATATATATTTTTAATAAAGGTTTCCACATAACTGAGTTTTAAATTTATAGCTTTGGTAAGAACTATAGTATAGTAGTATCAGTAAGAACTAAATATTGATCAAAGGATAGATGAGCTCCTAAAACTTTTATCACTATTTAGTTGACAAAGAATTGTTGTATGATTTTTATTTATTTTTTATTTTTTTTATTTATTTTATTTAGTTGACAAAGATCATGCTGTCAATATCAAATGATACAATTATTTTGAATACAAAGATCGACGGACTAAGATATTGCCAAGGCTAGCTAATTTCACAATCCTTAAGAAAGTTAATACGATAAACGCATACTAACTACTTCGAATTGTGTAATGTAAACGAGATCATAAAATTCCTCAACTTATGAATATCAACCCGAATATATAAATTACAAATATACGCCAGTAAATTATAATCACACATATACAATGATACAAGAATTCAAAACAAATGTAACCACCTTGTTCAAAAAGGATATACAAACAAATGCATAATTGATTAACAATCATTTATGATCAAACATCATCAACATATAGGATATGCATGGCCAAGATACCCTAGAGATCAAGCATTTAATCAAGTTAAACAACCACACATAATCAGAAGTCACATGGCCAGGCTTATTCGATTATATAAACTAATTACGCAACAATGATACGTGGTGTTACACTCGCTCAAGACCAAAGATTTATTCCTCAACTAAATTAGATGAGTGCAAGAAACTCAAACATATATATTTAACTTAGTAACTTATCCCAGACTGGCAGACTGCCTCATTGTGTCCATTATTCTTTCATAAGGATGATACTGATCGACACAAATTACATTGCGTATAATAAAAAGGCTCTCGCATACACAAATTAGATAAATTTTTACTGATAATGTTCTTAAAACCTTCATTCTAAATATATTTACAAGTGTGTTTATTATGCATCTACAAACAAATAATGAATTCCCAAATTCAAAAGGTATGATATATACATGAGATGAAATGATGAATCCTTTGGCTACGTGTAAACTTAGTTCTCTGATATGTGTATTATTTCTTCTACCAAAAGTTTTCTTGATCTATTAACATTAAGCAAACACAAGTAAATATGATCTTCAAGTTCTTCCAATTGCTCCAACAAGCAAATCTCATGGACCCTAAACTCCCTCATCACCTCCTCCAACACATCCGCCTTTCGGGTTCTAAAGCATTTACGAGCCATAGCCTTCCCAAATTCAACTTCATCGTGTAACCTTCTCACAAGCCAACCCATAGTGTCAAGATCTTTCATCATTGTGTAAACCCCTTTTGCAGCCACATCTAGTTGTGCACCAACCCTTTTAAGCTCACTCGGTTTAACCTTTTTCTTGGCTAATCTTGTATTATTCTTGATTAGCCCAAACAAACACGGGATCAACCCTGGAGCCGCCACGGTCACAACCAAACCATGACATGCGAGAACCACTAACGCAACTGCTAGAACTGTATATGAAGCTATAAGTGCACAACCACTTGCCTTTTTAAAAAAATTAATAATTTTTCGCCGTCTTTTTATCCTCAAGTGTTTTGTGGTTAATTTCTTTAATAACATTTTATGGTTAATGTGTAATGTGGGAAACTTTTGTGGACCGAATTCAGATAACGGATTCGTTAACGATGAATATGAAGCAAGTTCTTCATAAATGTTCATACCATTTGAAACCCTAATTTGTGCTAGCTTGATAATCTGTTTGACTTTTTGATGGTTGACATTGACTTGATAAATGGATTTAAGAAGCTCTTCACATATCATCCATGATTGTAGGCTGGCTTTAAAGAAGTCATTAAGTAGATAGTGAAGATTGAAGGTATTGGTTAGGTTTTCTAGGGTTTCACTTTGTGGTTCCAGCAGGATGTCACATAGATGAACTATGTAGCCATCATGAGTCAATGATGAAGATGTTTCAGCATCAAACTGAATATGGGTTTGAACCTTGGTGCATATATCTGTGTAGGATTGTGTCCTGAAGGTGTTCTTGTATTCTTGGTTAACATTAATATCAGTTTCTTTTATAAAGCTGCCTGTGGTCTCTTCATCATATTTACCTAAAGAAACATAAAAACCTCTTAGATATTATGTTGCATTTAAGACTTTAATGGTTTTTGGTAGATTAACTGTGTAACTGTTTTTGGTCCTTTTAACGGTTATTGGTGCCAGCCACCAAAACTAACCGTCAAAACTCTTATGATCATCAATGAGTAATTCACACCAGTGTAATTAATTCATTGATGATCGATATAATGCTAGCTGCCACCAACAAAGTGGTATCAAGACATGTCCAAGCGAAGGAAGACAAATTTCAACAGATATGATGTTGATAACAAAAGAAATGGATAAACATTTACCGTCGACTCTGAATGAAGGAAACTTGAACGTGGAAAACTTCATCTTTTACTTAGGAATTCAACATGCGAACGTGTTCATGAAAATTAAGAAAGGTTAGACTTGAAAGGCATGTTGTGTATTTATAGGCTTCCAACAATATAACAAGTTCCAAAGTAGTTTGTTTAGTCACACGTTTGCTTCCTTCCAACGTTATCGCATCAAGAGAAAGAGAGTCTCACACACATACGTGCATATATATCTAGAAAGAGTCCTACATACACACACATATATACGTGTACATATATCCAGAGAGTGTGTATAGATCAGAGATAGATATTAGATAGAGATGAAGTCGGTGATGGTAGTTAACAAACCGTTACATGATTTATGAGTGAAAATGGAAATTGTTATAAAGTTGTGTAAGAAGATTTTATTATATCCACAAACATAAGTTATTTATTATATACATGTGGAAAAGGAAAGTTTACAAGGTACAATAACTTATATGTGCAAGGAAATATCAACGTAAGATATTGCCACGTTACCCCTTTCTTTTGGATTTATCTCTACAAAGCTTGATCAAGAAGATGCTTGAAAAACTAGTGGTTGTGAACAAATAACAAGAAATCAAAATCTAAACATATGGTGGTGGAATGTATATTACGTGGTTATGTACTTATGTGTACACATTAGTTACTAGACATAGTTAGACTTGCAATTAATTGTATCTATTTAGGGAAATTACCAACATAGATAGTTTTGAATAAAATTATATGTGATAATATGTGGTAGATTTGAAAAGATAATGAAAATTCGAATTAATCTTACGCTATCTTTTTTAATCAAATTCCCTCGTGACTATTGTAAAAAACGTGTTTAGCTATTATACGTTCGTCACTGTCGCTGTAACACTACGAAGGAGTACGAACATTCATCTCTTCCCCTCTCTTTATTCTCTCTTTTTGTTTCAACTTGACATCAACCCAAATCTTCTTCTTTTCCAATTTTAATGTGGTGTTTCGCTTATATGGGTTGGTTTTAGAGCTTTAATATGGGGGTCCTAATAGGTTTGGTCTCATTTAGTCATTTGGATTTACAAACCTTTGTTTAGCATTTCATAGATTTTGGTATAAAGTTACATTAGTTAGGGTTTTGTTAATGGTTGTGGAAAATGGTAGTGCGGTGATGTGTGGTTTAGTGATGTGTGCTGGTAAGGTATGATTATAACATATAAGACGTGGAATATAGAGTTAAAACGAGGTTTTATGATAATGATGGACAACATAAGTGAATGGCGGTTGTAGTGATATTGTATCACATCGTACGATCTGTATCACGGTAAGTCGAGAAACCGTAGATTTGGGTTATTTAATCCAACTTGACGGTTGCTGTGAGCAGTTCAACATTTAGACCTTCTAACTCACTATAAAGCATTCGATTCAGCAACACGTTTTGGAGTGAAGATTGTAAAGAGTGGTTTGATTACAACCAGTTTTACTTTCGATTTCGTTATCAACTTTGTTATTTATAGTTTGTTGACAATCTAGTTGACATGAGTAGCTAAATCTATTTCGCTATTCGATGAATTTGACTCTACTTGATTATTCAATTGACTTTATTATGAAACTTTGTTAGTTTTAGGAAAAGCTTTGATTTTTAATTTTTTATCTATTATAATGTTTATGTGTGCCCATATTATGGTTTTCATCATTACTCTGTTGAGGGTTGTGTTGATTATGGGGTGTAGACGTACTCCTAGGTAGTGATTTAGCCATCTTTAAGTTGGTTGACTTTGGTTATTTAACTAGAATAGTGATTTGTGTTGCATAGAGATGAAAAATATTTCAAACATACATATATATATATCAATTAATAAAATGTAAATGTTATATTTACTAAAATAAAGATAATATATACTTAATGATATAGTGAAATCAACATCCAAATTGTATTGTCATATACTTACTAAAATCAATATTCAAGACATAGAAATATTTAAAAAAAAATAACTTTTACGGTAAAATAAAAAGTAAATACTTAAAAGAGAAACTTGTAATCTCTAAGGAATACTTGGTATTACAAAAATTTGCATATAAAAGTTTTTAAAAATTTATCGGTGTTAATTAAGGTGGTAGATTTGATATTTAATACTATAGATGGAGACACATTCTCTTTACCAGATTGTGACCATGTAGCATTGTTTGATATAGGAATATTTTGCAATGTGTTGAACATCCGATTTACTTTTATAGATTATTAGCAATTCAATTATAACGACAAATGTAAAAATGTAAAATAAACATGACATGGACATAAGGGGTGAATGAAGAATATGTTAAATGCATATTTGAATTTGAATATGAGAAACACCAAGCATATTATATTTATAAGTACCAGCAATTGTATTAGTGTAACCTGTATTACAAACGTGAATGTTAAAATAACAAACTTAAATTATATTTACAATGTAAGGAATAAACAAAATACATACTTGGGACAATATTACCAACAAAACGATATGGCATGTGGTTATATGAATACCCATCATAACAAATATTTGGTGTAGCTTAATAATTCATGGAGTTTGTATTATTTGAAATATCAGACAATGGAACCCTTTGAGTTTGAACTACATGTGAAAACATATTGTGTATTAAATATATACATAATAATATTATTTAAAAAACGCAATTAAAATAAAGGAGTTACTTGCAACTATAGCCCCTGTTGTAGTACCCCAAGCGCAGGTTTCAACCCCATGGTGCCATTTTTATAGATATGGGTCATGTTAGGGGTGTTCAAAAGTATCTGAATCCGAATCTGTATCCAAATTATCCGATTATCCGTATCCGAACTATCCGAAATTTCGGATTCGGATATCCGAAATTGCTTTTGGGATTTTTCGGATAGTTCGGATATCCGAAATATAAATTTATTATTTTTTTATTTTTATTATATATCTTAGATGTGGTTATGTAACCCTCATTCCAAAACAAACACCCATTTCATTCTTCATTCTTTCATCCAGTTGTCCGCTTCCTTCCCAATTTCATCTCCATCTTTGCTCCTCCTTCACCATCCATCTGCTGTTCTACACCACCTCCATGCTCCGGTCACCATCTTCGTCCTCCGGCACTCTTCCGTCACCAGTCACCACCACCGTTCGACGCTTCACTGTTCAGTCTGCATCAAATCCATCACGGCTCCACCACCACGGCTCCAACGGATTGTTCGAAATTTCCTTATTTGTTTGTATTATGAACCTGATGTTGATTTTATTTGCTTATTTTCTTGGATTTGCTTGGATTGGAAAACCTAGATGCTATTTTCTTGTTTAGGTTGTTGGAATGGAAACTTGGTTGTTGGATTAAAAGTTAAAACTGATTGTGTATGTGTGTTTAATTTTCCTTTCGGATATCCGAATCACTATCCGATCGGATATCAGAAATTTTGGACTCGGATAGTGAAATCTACTATCCGAAAGGTCCGGATATCCGGTTTTGAACAACCCTAGGTCCTGTGGTCAGCATTTTTTTGCAATTGGGCCCAGCTGTTAACTAACGGTTGTTACGTTCGTTAGTTTCAGGGGTGTCATCGTATTTTCACCCTTAAATTACCTCGGCTCCATATAAACCCCCTCACCTTTGCAACTTACAACCCTAATTCAATCATCTCGTCTCCCGCTATCGTCTCCCGTCGTCGTCCCAACCGTCTCTCATCATCGTATCACGCACGCCTTCCTAGTGGCTTGGATTTTGGATGCAATCGTTAATACCAGGGTTTTCACTAGTGGAATTCACAATTTTTACTTAACTTAAGTTTTAAGTCGATGCTCTATAATTGAGACGGTTATGTTATTGCTTTTACAGCCTTGATTTGAATGGATTTGACCACCTGGAACTTGAGTTGGTGGTTTTGGTGAAAACCCGACCATGCCGGATCTACAACTTTCAATTTCAAGCAGGTGGTTAGGATCAAATCGAGTAGGGTTTAAGTAGTTGGTGGCTTATTGTTTGTATATTAATTAATAACTTAACTAGTAACGACCTAGACAGGTAATCATGAATTTTGTATTAACTTAACTACTAATTAGGGCCTTTTGTAAATTTAGTATGTAGAACTAGATGCATTTGTTGACTTAGTTTGACTTTGTGTATGTATGTATAACTATATGCATTTGTGTATGCATATATATAGCTTATATGTATACAACATTGGCTTATCTTTGCAAATATATGGGTGTATCTGTGTGTATATTTATGTATATGTATGTGCGAAAATAAATCTACAACAAAATTTATTCCAGTATTAACGAAAATAAATATTTTATGGAAAGAGAAATTTGCATTAAATCAATCCATTTTTCATTCAATTAACATCAAGAAAAGTATTAAACGTTTAATGGAAAGGGCATGCACATTAACTTACAATCAATTTTATATTTCTCATTTAATAACATTAACAAAAACAATAAATGGAAAGAGCAATGCACATTAAATTTACAATCAATTCTATATTATCATTAAATTAAATAATATAAATTGAAAAAAAGTAAAATAACAACGATATAATCTGGGTCAGGCCCAGTAAGAAAAAGACAATGGGCCTAAGAGTATAACTATATAACCACCTTCTCTTATGTCTCTTTTCTCTTAACTTCAAACCCTGGTGCAAAGCCTGAGAACAAGTTAGCTTTTGGTGGTTAACGACGCTAACGGCGACAGTGACGGTGATGGTGACGGCGGTAACGCTCACAAATACTAATATCTAACTTTAGTTTAATAAGTTTTGTTCTTTTGATCAGTCTACCTTTAATTCATGCAATGTTTTCACAATTAATAATTATGTTTGTTGTTCTATAGCAACTCAAACCCTAAGTTCTATGACGGCCGATTCATCTGACGTCATCATTACTCACTCCGGCGGCAGCATCAGTAGTCCGTCCGGCGGATCAACGTTACTTACTCCGTGGACACAAGTTGTTCGCCGTGGAATTCAGCCGGATTATACTAATCCGGTAACGGCGGCGGATTCTCCGGCGGTTATATCGCCGGTTCAGTCGCCGGTTGCGGATTTGCGGTCGTCGTTGGCAGAAGTGGATTTTCCGGTGATTTCGCCGGAGGTAGTTTTGCCGGAGCTGTCGCCGGAAGTGGATATTCCGGCGCCGGTGGAGACTCAGCCGGAGGTATCTGATGGTAGTAATAGGTGCAATGGTGGTGGTGAATTGAGATCAGTATGGAATAAACCTTTGGATAATGGTGTTACGGAGATGGACGATTCGGTATGGCCGGCTTTATCCGAGTCAACTCAGACCGGAGTTAAAGCTTTATCGGTTTCTACCGAGTCATCGTCTAAACCAACCACTGTCTCTCAGGTTCGTTTTTAGGGTTTCTCGGGTTTTGATTGATCTATTTACTCTTGTTTATCATGTTTACTTGTTTAGTAACATTATATTAAGTTATATGTAAAGTGTAATATATTGTTATAATTATAATATTGTATGTTGATTGGCTGATTGCTTATTATAGGCACCTGTAATTTCACAACCACCTCAGAAACAAGTAAAGCCTAATTTGAATCCAAACCATGTCCGCCAGCGTTCAACCAGACGCGGCGGTGCATCTGTAAACTACAACCGACCACCACTGCAGCCGCCATTGCCGCCACCGTTCCCACTTTTTGACATTTATGGTAATTTGGTCCCTGCAGTTACAGAATTCCCACTACCCTCTTTCAAGGCCAATAATTGGTCACCTAGATCATCGAATAAGAATCCGGCCCGAAGGAATAACTTAGGGTCTAGACCCGTAAACATTGGATATAGTGGAAGGCGCGATCACCATGGTCCACCGGGCCCACTTGTTAGAGGATTTGTTCCACCACCCTTTATTCCCTATCAACCATATATAGGTTATGGTAAGTTCTTATATTATCCGTTTTTTTAAATGTTTATTGTATAAAATTAACATTAGATATCGAATTGTTTTTGCAGAAACGGGTGCGTCGTATGTATATGTCCCGGTACCTCTTTTTCCTCATGGAGCTGTACCTTATTGGGAGTCTTCTTTGCATGGTTCAATACTTAAGCAAATTGAATATTATTTTAGGCGAGTTTTTAAACTTTTATTGTTTAAATTTTGTTTGAAATGGGACTTTGTTTTTATTAATGTCTCATGTGATTCCTTTGTTTATAGTGATGAAAATTTGGTGAAAGATACCTTTTTGAGATCACATATGTATGATGAAGGATGGGTACCTATTACTTTAATAGCTGGTTTTCAAAGAGTAAGTAATACTATTACTAAGATAACTTTGTTGCCTTACTAATTAATGGATTTTTAACTTTTTATTCTATCATGTTTTAGGTCAAAAAATTGACAAATGACTTGCAGATGATATTGAGATCTTTGGCATATTCAAATACTGTTGAGATTCAGGTACCTATAGTGTTTTTATTTTGGCAAACATTATTATTCTAAAATGCGGTTTGATATGGCAGGGTGGCAAGATAAGGAGACGGGCTGATTGGAGGAGATGGATACGCGTCCCACGTAAAGTGTTTGGCGAAGAAGCTTCGTTTCAGAAGCTCAAGTTGGAAGCTGCGCCCACCAATGAAAAACAAGCGATAGCTAATGGCGAGTGAAGTCAAACTTTTGGCTATTTAGTCAAAGTCAACTCTTTGACTTTGATTAGATTTTGCAGTTTTTGGTAAATACTGGTGCTTGAGAAAAGGAGAGGTTTTGGATGGTTGGCTAATGAATGGTTGTTTGTATAGTTTGCTATATGGTTTTGGTGATTTTGAGGAGCTTTGCTGTTGAAGTAACCATTGTTTGTTGGTTCAAGTCCTTTTGACTTGGATTGGATTCTTACATGTTTTTGGAGGGTACACATTTATGATACTCTTGACTTGTTTGACTAGTGAAAATTTACTGATGCTTGTAAGATTGTTTCGTTTTGATGTTTTTTGTGGATATATATATATGTATGTATTCTCTATTTTGTTGAATTTGTAATCTAGTATTTTTTTACAGTACATGCTCTCATTATCATGCACTCGATTCATACCTGCATATCATTGATGCCTTAGCCCTCAGATGGAACGCCGGCACGAACCATTATGTGTGCGGGTCAATGTCTTGTGTTCATTGTTGTAAAAATCGCGCCTAGTCACCAAGTACTCAACGAGTAATCCCCGCCTAGGCCGAGTTCTCGGGAAGCCATCTCCTAATACTCATCACCTAAGAGGCTAAGACTGAGTACCCCCTAGCTGGCTGCCTAGGGTCCGTCTGGCGACTTTTGAAACCTTGCTTGTGTTACATACGCTAACATCCATGGCCTAATATCAACTTTATGTTGGTCAGTTCGATCATAGCCCATAGCCCCTACCACAATTTTATTTTGGAAAGTTCGATCATAGCCCATAGCCCCTACCACAATTTTATCTGTGTTCGTTCCAATTTTTTATATATGCATTCTAAAACATATCCAAAACCCGAAACTCAGTGGGTTAAAACCTATCATATGTATAAACGAATAAACTAGTTTTTTTTTTTGCAATTAAACCCGTTATTAATATTTTAAAAATCTCCTGCTTATTTGACACATCATCTTGGTAGTTACCAAGTTCCATTTAATACAATCTGGCATTTAATAACATAACATAGCTTATACTAATTGTGTTATGACCGCTAAACTTCGACTCACAGGTTAAGCAAATTATAAACACTGATTTACATGTTATTAAAATTTAAAATCATTAACATGGTTTGACTAAATGTGGTCTGGTAAACCAACACTTGTGGTTGTATGGATTAAAAGGTGGTATGCATGTGTCACCCACGCTGTTGGTTTGTAACAAGCAGCGGAGGGTTTTGGAAGCTTGAAAGCTGCGTAGACACCAGCAGCAAGAGCGCTCAAGGAAGCGAGAATAAATGCTGGTGCATTACCTCCACCAAATAAGGCATCCCATGGACCCGCGCCAAGTGAGACCACCATCTGTAGATCAAACACTTCTAATCAATGTTTGAAATTAGAATGATAATTATAATAATATTAATAACCACGATGACAACAATAATAGTATATGAAGCAAAGAAAATGTACCTGAGGCACAACCACCGCAAGATTTAGCACTCCGATTGCCAATCCTGAACGCAACAAAAAACTAACAAATAATAATCAAGGTAAGAAAACTGATAAGTATATAAAGTTGCGCATGCGAACGAACCTTGACCACCTCCGGTATCAGCAGTCAACTCTGCAGTGATAGAGAAGGGAACGATGGAAGTCATCTATAAAACGATGGTCAATGAACAAAAGTACGCGTTGTAAATAAGTAAATCCGAATTGGTGATAGTTACCGCAAGGGGAAGACCGAGAATAGCGAAAATGACCAAGGATGCATTCTTGATCGCAAGCATGCTTTGTTCGGCAGATTGTCTGACGGAAATTAAGGTAATGATAGCGGTTGCTGCCATGCAAGCAAACAACATCAAGTTGCCCAATGCCCACACTAATCTTGAACCAATCCAGTCACACATTGGTTATATCATAAATGAACTGATACCGAGAACAATCTTCGCCAACATGAGATTAATTAACGTGGGAAGACGTTAGCATGATATCAAATATAAAAGCGGTCAAATTTGTGTTCTTACTGAATTCAGCAGCAAACCAAATGCACCTTCTCTAACACCTTGATCGTAAGCGTGAATTTCAGCAGCGGTCCCTTCTGGGTCGCCGTGATAAACCTCCCTGCCCATCCAATCCGTGTCAAAAAGAAAAAACGGGAACCACGAAAACTGCACGCACATGTAAATAGTAAGTCAAAAAGGAAAAAAACGGGTTTGCTATTCAAAAGGGGGGTCGTGGCTCAGCTTGTTGTCAGTTTACCTGTCTGCCACTTTATTGTAATCGTTTGGGTTTAAAAATATAAATATAAGTGAATAACTGTAAATTGTTATGGTTAACCAAGCGCTTTAAACTCACCCACGTAAGAGCCATTACAATAAGCACAGAGTGCATCCCCATTGGTAGATGCCGTATGCTAGTCACTACGTTAACCAAGATTGCTCCGGGACTGTCATTAAAAGTTTCAACTTCATCTTGCTCAGCCACTTCGTTAGGGGTAGGAGTATGCTCGGTTTCAAAATCTGTTTTCCCTTTCAACTCCTCAGCCTCATCCAAAAGCCGAGCAGAATCCAATAATCGGTGATGCTGCTTTGGTGCTAATGCAACCTCTTTTGCAAAGTAGAGTGACACCAGTGTGCACAAACTAAGAAAAATCTGCCACCAGTAGAAAGTGTCATGTACTACACAATACTATTATATCAACAAAATGATTCTACGTCTCGTTTTTAGGAAATGAAGATTTGATAATGATTTAAAACTGAATACTTAGAAAATAACAAATAAAAAGATGTGTAAGGTCTCTTGAATGGATCAACGTTGTTTAGGCATATATCTTATCGGACATCGATTATCTATAGGGCAGTCAACATGTAAGCTTAACTACCATGCGAATCATTTTCTGAAGTTAAAAGATGCATGGACTATTACACTTGTTCATATCTTAAATCTTAAATATATATAAACGAAACCTTTAAAAGCTCTCTGGCTTACATTCTCTCAAGCCACTCATGCATTTGGCCCGATTGGTATGGGTCTCACCAAACCAGATATCCCTTAAACGGGCTATAGCATCTCATTAAATTAAAAATTAACCTCACTATCCTATAAAATAGAGATATACTAAAAATTGATATCCGATTTTTATATAAAAAGGTATTATTTATAATCAAGAAATAATTTTATAGTAAAAAGAAAATAAGCGGGTCATGGGTCTCACCAAACTCATATAGCTTTTAAACCGGGTTATAATACTCATTTATTTGTGAGACCCTTTCATCCTCAAATACTAAGTATATTATTAAATTTCTTACAATAAATAAAATTAAAATCCAAAAAAAATATATATTAGAAACGAATAATGTAAAACGACAGCGTAATACGGAGGATAAAAGCTAGTATATGATATCATAAACTTACCACCGCAACCAAAAAAGCAGCCTTTAGATTTCCACATGCCTCACAACAAGCTCTACTTGTCAAGAAGGGAAACAAACTGCCATTTAATGACTATATATGAGAAAAATATATCCCAAGAGAAGGAATAAAAATTTAGAAGAGATAACTAAATTAAAAATGCAACCATTAAAAAGCCCTTTTTAATAGTAAATTATAAAACCTTCTTTTTATTATAGGTTCCATATATCATTAATTACCTGTGCCAACTTCCATATGAGCCAGCTAAATAGCCTAAAACGTTTCCAACCGCTGTCCACGAGCAAAATATGGCATTCGCTGCGTTTAGCTGATGAGGGCCTATCAAATAATTTAAAAAAGTAATCAAGTGAGTGAAGGCATAAAAAAGATTTCACAAGAAGGTATGGTTATGATTTATGAACCTGCTAAATCAGCTAGAAGAGCTCGAGCCGGGCCCTACAGTAATGACTAGAATTGTAAATTTGGACATACACATACATGAAAGCGTACGTACAATTTAGTTAACGAAAACCTTACCTGAACCGTGTTGTTAGCAAGATCCAGCAACCAAAATCCTATAGTGAAGACAATAGCTGCCCTTGTCCTTGTACCTTTGAATGTGCTGCGTATGTGTTACTAATTAACTAGGCTTGTTATAATATCATTTCAGTTTTTTTTTTTTTTTTTACAATTAAGTAGAAAGCTACCTGCAATGCTCCTTTGTATCTCCAATCAAGTATCCAATGTCTACAGAAAAGCCAATAAATAAAACCTAAAACGCAAAGATGGATATAGTTTAGGAAGCAGGAATTATCATTCATAGATTTTTTTTAAAAGCTAAATGTTACACTCTACAAATATTATATGGTTCACAGAATAGATGATGTATAGATTCTGCTCACAGCGATCGATATGAGGAGAGAGCCAGCGAAAATAAACGGTCGTCTTCTCCCATATTTTGAACAGCATCTATCACTCCAAATACCAACACAAGGTTGAACCTACAAATTATTATTACATTATTACATTATTATTCATTTCATATTACATTATTAATAATTCTAAATAGATAATAACTTACAACAAGACCACTGATAGGACCACAAAGCCAGATAATTGAAGAGAATTTATGCCCTATTCCAAGTGTCTGTAGCATCCATGCATCCAACAAAGAATCTTTAATTAGCTAATTAAGTTAATTAGTCAAGACTACTAATCAAGCCGTTATAGTAACTGTTTATGACCATCAAAAATAGAAACACAGTTACTAATTAACGGTTTGGTTTCACGGTTTAGGACCGTTAAAGCATTATAAAAATGGGGTAAAATAAGTAATGAAAGTTATACAAAAATAAGAACTATTTAAAATAACCAACTATCTATATAGAAAAATATAGATGAATATAATCTAATTAAAAGAAGAATGAATATTGAACCGGTAATGATCTAGGGGAAAGAAGCTACCCCAGCTTTATTTGTGGGATACATATTTCATTAGAAAATAAGTAGTCTTAGAACATTCACATCACGTTTTATAGAATGTGGTTTTGTAAATTATAGAATGTGGGTGTGAATAGTGGAGAATGAAAAGGTTATGTGTGACAAAAGTTAAATTTATTTAAAGAATTCACCATTTACATCATACTGTATATTTTCTAATATATTCTTGAAATAGTGATGAATGGAGGAGAGAAAAATAATATTATAAATATATTAAAAAAATATTATTTAATTAAAAATAAAAAAGAAAATATGCTGATTTTAGTGTAATTATATAGACCTAATAAAAGTTCGGCTGATATGCTCTAATACTAAGAATCAATTTAAAAATGGGCAAAGCCCAACTCCCAAAAGACAATCAAACAAATTTAAATAAACACTATACTACAAAATATGTAAATAAATAAATTTAAAAATACATATTATATACGACAGTTTGCTTTTATACGATGGGATCAGCTCTAATACTAACAATCAATTTAAAAATGGGCAAAGCCCAACTCCCAAACACAAACAAACAAACAAATATAAAGAAACACTATACTACAAAATAGGTAAAACAAATAAATTTAAAAATGCATATTATAAAACTTACAACTGTTTAACAGTATGCTTTTATAAGATGGGTTTCTGGCAAAAACAAAAAACATAGCACCGTAAATATCAAACCGTTTGTTATACTTTAAAAACTTTGAAACCAACCGACCAAAATTAAAGAAAAAACTTTGAAACCGACCAACCAAAATTAAAAAAAAACGACCATAAAAATACACAGATGCCGATCTAAAACTGAACCATAAACACCCTACCCTACGAAATTATAAGTAAGATGATGATAGTGACCTGGATATATAGGTGATCAAATCGGGTTGGTCAAAGGAACCGGAACCGGTTCAGAACCGGTTCCATTAGTCAACATCACTGTTTAAACCGGTTCCATGGTCGAACCGGTTAGGGAACCGAACCGGTTCCCCAACCCTCGGACCCGGAACCGGTGGAACCGGTTCTGACCGGTTCCTAAACCGGTTCTTACACTGTAACCGGTTCCAACCGGTTACAGTGTAAAATATTATTTTTTTTTTTCGTTTTTCGTTTCCGCTGCTTGTGTAGGTGATGATTTGTGTTCTTCTGATTTCTGAAGAGGCTCATGCTACTTTTGTTGTTCACCCACAGAGCAATGGTAAACAACATATTGAACTTAATGCTATGAGTGTCAGCGTGTTTGAATTGATTAGTCTGTATCGTGTATCGTGTAATGGTGAACTTAAATCTGTATCGTGTTACATTTGTTGAGTTTGCTATGTATTATAGTCTTTTGGCTTACGCAAGTCAAATGCTGAATTATAATCAAGAGCGGTGTTATACGATTCGTATTTGTATAACATGTTAAATAAAAAAAACAATTAACATAAAATTCATTTTATTTACTTTAAGAAGTTCAAAAAAAAAAGGTTACATGTTTTAAAATATTCAAAAACAAACTAACAAAACATTAAACTTATAAATATAAAGTTGTGACATATTATTTCTAGAAAAGCCTTCTTGTTCGTCGTAATTATTGAGTGGCGACTTATTCATCAGAATTACTTGTAGAAACGCCTTCTTGTTCGTCGTGCACTCGAACATCAAGTGGTGTTTCGTCTTCCAGAGTGGTTACGTGTTGAACACGATCGATTGAGTCCAAGTGATCCTTCAAGCAAATGCACATCTCCACCGACTCCGAATTCAGTCTTGTTCTTCTCACCGATATTACCCTGCCACTAAGAGAAAAAGCAGATTCCGAAGCTACCGTAGAAGCTTGGGCGGTTAGTAAATCACGGGCCATGGTGGCAAGAATCGGAAACTCGGTTTCCTTTACCTTCCACCAAGCCAAAACACCAAGCCATAACTCGGTTTCATCATTTCCCACGATGACGGGTCCACCCAATGAGCGGTGACACAAAGATAAGATTCGGGTAGACCATGTGGAGCCGACCAAACATCACTAGTTAAGTTTATTCCCGTATTTATATTTTCAAAATATGCAATTAGTACCTCTTTGGCCTTCTTCCACAATTTTAAACAATAACGTTTAAGAGTATGACGACTTACGTGAGTGTATTGTGGTTGAAGCGTATCTTGAATCATGGCGGTTAAGCGAGGGTTGTCGAAGTGGCTAAACGGCAAAGCTTCTTGAATCACAAACTTCGCCATACGATCTTGAACTCGATCAATTTGGTATGTAAATATTCCGCATTCACTATCCATTTGCGTTTGTTGCGACTCGACGTTCTGTTTCAACGCCCTGCAATACGGTCTTTCGATGTGTTTCTTCAAATTTGAATTCGAAAGTGGGTTTAAATAAATCCCACAAAACTTGCACCGAGCCTTCAATGAATGGTCACTCAATTCAACCAAATCCCAATTGCACCTATCTCTTGATTACGATTATGAGGTACAATACGAACGAAACTTGGTCCGGCGGTGGAACCTTGACCAACCGATGATTGTGAGGCAGCCATAACAACAAATATGAATATAGAAGAAGAGAAAACAAGAGATTAGAGAACTCAGAACGTTGTAATAGCGTTTTTTTGTATTTTTTTGCGTTCGGGTTTGCGTTTTGAGTGTTGTGATGAACCCATTACACCAAATACCTATTTATACTAGTAGTGGGGTGTTTGGGGAGCCAAAAAACGGCCATTTTTGACCCCAACGGTCAAAAAACGGCCATAAAACCGTTTCCCAACGGCTAGAACTACTCCAACGGCTAGAACCGGTTCCGAACCGGTTCCGGTCGAACCGGTTCCGGTTCGGTTCCGATTCCTACCCGGTCCACCTCCAAAAATGTCAAACCGGTCCCGGATCGTCGGGTTGAAACGGAACCGAACCGGTTACTACGAAAAACGGGTAGGAACCGGTTCGGTTCCGGTTCGGTTCCACCGAACCGGTTCCAGGAACCGGTTTTGTTGTCCACCTCTACCTGGATATAAGGTGTAAGAAGGGAGAGTTGCAAGGCCCAACCAAATTGAACACCAGCAGCCACGGTACAACTCAAAACCAACGTAATCAAACTACACTCTTCTTGCACTTTTGCTTGTGGTTGTGGTGGGTATTCTTGTTCGGCCAAACTCACCATTTCAAGCTGCTTGAGGTTTTTGTAAGGCACACGTTTCTCCATCCTTCAAATGTCTTTGATACAAAGTATTATAACGGCCGGAGGAAGCTATGCTATGTTATTTCCTATATTTAGTCAAAGCGGCTACCAACACGTAGACATGCTCAAATTCTGCCATGTACATATAGCACTTTTGTCAACTGGCCCACGTATGTATATGTATCTTTATCTTATCCCCCTATATATCTTTTCATTTTTTATATCCTTTTATTTATTTTGTTACATTGCATTAGATATGTATCTTTAGCCACTCGTCATAATTATTTTTCTAAAAACAGTTTTTCTGAAATCATTTTAAAAGGCTATTATGTTGAATAAATTTTTATGGTATTTAAGAATGTATATTTAATAACAATCTATAATATATAATATATAAAAAAAAAACTTTAAAATCCTACGTGCCGCGATGTGGTCGCTCCCATCTTTTATGGAAGCCACCAGATTGCTTGATTTTTAAATGGATGCTTCTCATGCATTTGACCCGAATTCACGGGTATGGGTCTCACCAAACCCAGATGGCTTTTAAACGGGTTATAACATCTCATTAAATTAAAAATTAATCTTACCAAATATTTGATCGGAAAATCCTATAAAATAGAAATATACTAAAAATTAATATTGGATGTTTTTTAAAAAGATATTATTTATAATCAATAAACAATTTTATAGTAAAAAAAATAAGCGGGCCATGGGTCATCAAATCCAGATAGCTTTTAAACGGATTATAACATATCATTTATTTGTTAAAACCCTTTATCATCAAACCCTAATGGGGTGTTTGGGATTCCTTATTTTTTCCTTCTTGTAACTTATTAACTTTTATAAGTTAAAAAGGTGTTGGATAATGTGACTTTTTTAAGTTTTTAAAGAAGGTAAAAGGAGGTTTTGATAAGTTTGAAGGGAGTAACTTATCGAAAACATCTTATATAAGTCAAAAGAAGGTGCAAATAAGTAAAGCCAAACATGGCCTAAGTATATTATTAACTTTTTTAAAATTAAGAAATTTAAAATCCAAAAAATAAATATTAAAAAACGAAAAATGTAAAACAACCCCGTAAATATATTATTAACTTTCTTACAATAAAGAAAATTAAAATCTAAAACATAAATATTAAAAAACTAAAAATATAAAACAACCCACATAATACGGGGCGGATCATGAGTCTCATCAAACCCAAATATCTTTTAAGCGGGTTATAACATCTTATTTATTTGTGAAACTCTTTTATTATCAAACCCTAAGTGTATAATTAACTCTCTTACAATAAAAAATTAAAATAAAAAAATATATAAATATTAGAAATGAAAAATAAAAATAACCCCCGTAGGGGGATTAAATCTAGTAAATTAAATATAATAGTAAAAAAGGAAGAGAATTTATTACTATTGGAATGCATTTAGTTTTTAATCGAAGTTTTATTTAATTTTTAATCATCGATGATTAAATGACATTAAAGCTAGTTTATTGGTTTGTTTTAGTCAAACATAATTAATATGGTAGATTACGGTGCAAATGGAAAATAGAGTGGGTGTAATTAGAATAACCCTTAGATAGTGTTTTGTATGAAATAATGATAATAGAATGAATCATTCCTAACGAATTAAATGAAAATTATCAGCAATTATGATTATTATTATTATTATTTTGTTGTAATATAACTATTATTAAATTATAATTATTATTATATTTTTATTATTATATAATGTTATGTTATTACCGTTCCATTAACCAACAGAATTAATTTAAATAATTATTATTATTTTTCATTAACCAACAGAAATATATGTGTGTATAGTTTACTTTTTAATCAATAAAAAAAATAATAAAGTGATTATTCATTTCATTATTACATGGTAACCAAACAAGATAATGGAATGGTAATAATTCATTTCATTTCTTCGTCCATTCCATTCATTCGTTCATTTCATTAACTCATACCAAACAGACCTGTTGGTTTACTTTAAATTGGTGGACCCACGCCGATTTTCTCGATAGGCTTAAAATTTTTTAAAAAATATTATACATGTTTTACATATAATTTTGTTTTTTTAAAACATGAACAATCTAAATGACTAAAGATAGTAACAGTTTATGAATAAAATGTTAGAGTTCAATTTCTATTTATTGGTGGTGTTTTTATGTTTATATGAAATATTTTTTGTGTGTGTTCTATATAAGCTATTTAAGTAATTTTTTGTTATTTTAGGTTCGTGTTAGGCTTTGGAAATTCAAGTATTCAACTCAATTAATAAAATTGTCAAATTATTTATCACATAATTAAAAATGTGATTTCAGAGACTCTTTTGTTTGCTCGTCCCACAACTTAAAATTTTAAGAGATTCTCGGAGATATCCCTGTTGGCAATAAGCAAAATAAAAAACAGTTTCCCAAACCAAAACCGGTTTTTAACCGAAACTGGGTTCGGATATCAACCGATCAAGCAAAACCGGTTCCAACCTGATTTGAATTGCCACATCGTAACTAGTTTTAGTTTTGGAGCCGAATAGACCCAAGACCCGAATAACCTTTATCAGAAAGCCAACCCGAACCCGCCTGCAATTTCAAGTTGGTTTATGGGTTGATTTATGCAATTTGCAAGTTAACCTAAGAAACTTAACAACCTATTAAAAATCCTGACATTTATTGCTATGTTATATGATGCGTTATTAGTTGGTTGTTAGGCTTAATTTGCAACAGCCATTTGAAGTTCAAGCCTTGAACTTATTAAAACTGTTTGTTATAATGTTACTCAATATTTTCAATTTTTCATATGTATAATTTATTTTTAAGTACTTTTCTCGCTTTCCAGTTAACAAGCATTTAAAGGGTATGAATTAAATTCCAGATCGTATATTTTTATTTCAGTTTGAGACAATGTGCCCATTAAAGTGTATATGAATTTTGGAGTTTGTTTTTCCAAACTAGAGTTGATTGGAAAAACTATTTATCACTTTGGTGTTTATTGAAAACTATTTACCAAACTAGTGTTTTCACCTATTTTTCACTTTTTACTTTTAAATCAACATATTAATGTTTTTTTTTTTTTTTGAACGGCTAACAAAAATTTATTTAATAAAACTAGCAAGACGCTAGAACCACCAAATACAATACATCCTAGTCACCACGCGGGCGACAAAACCCAAAAGGGCACCACCAAAGAAACAAAAACAAACAAATGACAAAAGCATAAAGATTACAACCGAAACCTTCTCCAATCTTCCCACGTCAACCCTTTCCTTTTGGACCTATTTTTAACCCACAGGAATCCCATAGACTTTATCTCTTCATCAAGCTAGGAATCTGAATCGGAGTCCCATTATGGATTAATGCGTTTTGCTTCTTCCAAAGACACCACATCGTAACCAAGCAAACCGCATGGAGCGCCTTAGCTTTGTCTTTACGAAATAATGAGTATGCGTGTAACTCCACCAAATCCCGAACACTAAAGGCATAAATTGAGGGAACCTTACACCATTGGGAAATCAAGCACCACACTTTTTGAGCTACTTCACACGAAATAAAAACATGATCAACCGACTCCTCTTCACTACCACAAGCTGGGCAAACCAAAGAGCTTATCGTAATGTTTCTCCTAGCCAATTATTTCTTCTATTAGTTAATTAATTATCTATTTTTATTTTATTTTTCTTATATATTTTCATTTGATCAATACAATACATTTTTTTTCTCATTCAACCTTCTCGTATTTTTCTTTACTTACTCATTCTAAATCTTTCTTTTTTATTACTTCTTTTATATGATTTTTTTAAATATATAATTTTTTCTGTCATTTTGTTTTTAGAATATATTGATCATTTTATGAATTTTATTTTTCGGGTTTAGATTTAGTATCGTAACGAACATAACCAATTCCGATCGAATTTGTGTCGAATAGTAGCCACGACGTATGGGTTTTACCAACACCCGAGTTTTACCAATTTATGTTGTTATTTTTTATATTAAATATGTTCATTTTACAAATTTAGTTTTCATGTTTAGTTCCGGTACCGTATAACCTAACCGATGCTGACCGAATTCGCGTCGAATAGTCGCTGCAATTCCTGGGTTTTACCAACGCCCGTGGTGTATTTTTCTTATTTTTTCTCTTTAAATATGATATTTTACGAATTTATTTTTTGGTTTATTCCGGTACTGTAGCGAACCTAGCCATTAATGATGGAATTGAATTCGTGTTGGTATCGGTTAGGTTCCACGGTACCGGAACTAAATCCGAAAAATAAAATCATAAAATTAACATATTTAAAAAAATAAAACTAAAAATCGGTAAAACAATGTGTTTCGAGAACTATTTGACACGAATAAAGCTTTATTAATTAGGTTCGTTACAGTACCTGAACTAAGCTCAAAAAACAAATACCGTAAAATGAATATATATTTTTTAGAAAAAGATAAAGATAAGAAAATATATTAACTCAAAAAGAAAACAAATAAGAGAAGAAATAAAATAAAATAAAATAAAAATTTAGAAAAAATAAGAAAATGTTGAATGAAAAAAATATATATATCAAAAAGAAGCCATCGGATTAATAAGATGAAAATATATAAGAAGTATGAAATAGACTTAGATAATCGATTAACTAATATAAGAAATAAAAATACATGAATATGTTGATTTAAAAGTAAAATGTGAAAAATATATGGAATATAGGGATGAGCTCGGCACCGTACCGGTACCGGTACCAAAAATCCCGATCCTGAAAATCACAAATTTTTGGTACCCGTACCGAACCGAACATCTGGTACCGAAATGTTCGGTTACCGGTATTTAAGGTAAAATTCAGGAAATACGGGTACCGGTACCGTACCAGTCCCGAAAACTCAAAACCTACCGGTACCAATCGGTACCATACCTATTTTTGCTCATCCCTAATGGATAATACTAGTTTGGTGAATAGTTTTTCATAAACACCAAAATGATAAATAGTTTTTCCATCAACACTAGTTTTAAAAAAAAAAAAAAAACTCATGAATTTTGCATACACAAACATTTCACGGCCCAATATCAATTTATTTTGGTAATTTTGATCATAGGCTCATAACCCATTGGACTCGTTTATTTGCTGAATGTGACCCGAACAGCTAACTTATAAGCGGATTACCTGGATTAAAAAAAAAACCTAAGAGCACCCATAATTTCAACATGATTCATTCATTATAGTTTCCACAAATAAACAAACATATTCGATCAAAATATCAAATTCAAATCTTTGGACGGGAATCGACTATGGGTTTTATCGCTGAGTCTTGACCACTAGACCATGATTCACTTTGTTTATGGGTACATTTTTATATGTGAGGTGAGTTCACTCCATTTTTTTATATAGGTGTTCTATTAAAAACTCAAAAATCAATGGGTTACCGTGAACCCGTAACCTACTAAGTAGGTCCGCCCCTAAATAGTGTATTCCAACGTATTTTTATTTAGAAAAATTGGATTTTAATAATCTCATATTTTTGTAATTAAACCGATAATAATCTTAACTCAGAAAATAGCTGCCCCGGTCCCACATTTCACACTAGCTAATTGTTTTTATTGGACCTCCGTTAAAAAAAAACTTCACGTCATTAAGTTTTCCAAATTTAAAATTGATGTTTTAAGGTTTTTGATCGGAACGGAGATACGAGTCGATTGATATAAACTTACATCGAAATGATTCTCCAAAGTCTAAACGACAAAACAGTGCTTCAATTCGGGTATTTAAACTTCCAATTAACAAAAACTAGGTCGTTTGCAGTACTGTTTTGAGATAAGTTTTACATCAATTGATTCGTGTTCTCTCTCTGATCAAAAGCCTTAAAAATATCAATTTGAAATTTTAAAAAATACATAACAACGTTAAGTTTTTTTTAACGGAGCTTCATTGAAAATAGTTAGTGTGAAAGGTGAGACCAACGCATCTATTTTCCTATGTGAAATTTTTATCAGTTAACTGCAAAACATGAGATTATTAAAATCCGATTTGCCTTTTATTTATCTTAAAATATGTTACTTCCCTTTTTTAAGTTTGTTTGTAAATGTGTCTATTATGAATAATAAGAAGAAAAATTCATTTGAAGTTGTCTTAAATGGCTCTTATTTTGGATTTATTTTAGGTCTTTGATAATTGTTCAAAGATTCGTATTATGTTATAACTTGAGCCAAGTAATCCATATTTTTAGACTAATGATGCATAATTTAAGATACATGTGATTATAAAAGAAATGTTTTGTATATGCATGTGTCTATACTAGTAGAACAGCCCGCGCGTTGCAGCGGGAACACGACATAAATTGGATCTGCAGGGGTTTGGGTCGGTGTTGGGTTAAAATGGGTTCGGGAGTGTGTTTGGGTGAAAACGATCCACTTAAAAAATCAACCTAGTTCGGATCAAGACGAGTGAGCTGGATTGGGTGTCGGGTCAAAATGTGTTCGAATTAAACGGTGTTCAACTGAAAATAAGTTCAAGTCAAAATGGTTCAACTTAAAAAAAAAAACTTTTTGTGATCATAGGAGACGGGGAGGGTAATTATAATGTTCTTTCATTAAGAAATAAAACTTAGATACAATCATTGAAAACATTACATTTAGTGAATAACAGCAAAAGAAAATGCAACACGTTATGGCAAGTTTTGGTATTATAACGCCAACACTGAAGAGGTAGGTCTCAGCAGAGCCCAGTTGGACCCGCAAGACTCACCTTGAAGAGGGACGTCTGCGCAAGGACCAACTGGTTCCGCAGGACCCACCATGCTCAGAGATGAAGACCTTACGCGCAGTACCCCAGCTGTTCCCGCAGGGAAAGCCTCCCAATGGTGAAGTACCCCGCCTGTCCCCGCAGCTGCGGATACAAGCCATCAGGGAAGGCTACCCACACTAATAGCAAGGCTACACGCACAAGGCGCTAACTCTCAATAATTCAGTGTCACATGAAGGAATGAGCAAGGCGGGAATACTCCCGCCCAAATGAGCCAGTCCGTATGCTTCTGGAAGATCTTTTGTACTATACCTGCCAAGGTATGGACAAAATAGACAAGATCTGACCAAAGCAGCCCATGAACCAATCACAGGGTGACAGCTCACCGACAACAGTACGAGGAGCATGCTCTAGTACTGTTTGTCACTATTAGCCGCTGCCTACTCACCAACCCTTGTCGTGGCACGCACATAGCCTGCCGTTGGTGGAAAGGGAACAGTACACAGCCGGCCTTGTCACTATCAGCCGCTGCCTACCCACCAACCAGCATGGCACGTGCGTAGCCCATAGTTGGTAGAACATGAATATTATACAGCTGGCTGTACCTGCTTGGAAACCTACCTTCGGCTATAAATACTCCAACACCTTGGAACGGTAGGATCATCTTGTATTTTACCTTCACTAGCTATTTCTCTCAATATACACTTATATTCAGAGCAATCTAGTCTGATTCTCACGCCGGAGGGTGGTCACAAGGAGGAACCCCCCCCCTTCTCAGTGACGAGCTCACGGTGTCTGTTTTGCAGGTCATCTGAAGAACATCCTTCTTTGCCGGACCTAACCTCGTGGGAAACATTACTTAACCCCCAGATTATCCATAATCTACTCGGGGTCACTTAGTGTTTCTTCAAACACTATTTTGCTAATTTACCAAAGAACATATCAAGTATCAAGGTTCTTTAAGCAAAATACTTGATAATTGCAGTGCAGGTCAACTATCTCCTAACCTACTCATGCCAGTTCTTCATTAGCCCAAATGTAAATGAAAGAACATCCCCTTTTAGAAACGCCTTCATCTGTGAAGAAGATAAATATTATTATATTAATACCTATAACTTATAACTTTAGTAATAATAAATTAAGTAATGAACAAATAGAACATGGTAATGAGAAAGTAGATCCATATCTAGCGGTTTGGTTCCGGTTCCCCGATTCTTGCGGTTTCGAACCGCGAATTGCTCACCCCTAGGTGCAACTTCATAGAATAATAACCAACTTTCAAAAATGTTTTAATTAGGTCACTTAACTTTAAAAGGTGTTCCAATTAAGCCACTCAACTTTCATATTTTATTAAATTAAAGGTTTTAACATGTTTTTTATCCTTTTTTCTTTTTTATTTCACGCAGGAAATCTTTTTATCTTTTTTTTTTTTGAAGTTGACGCTAGTGGCGACATGAATTTTATTTTTTATTTTTAAATTTTAATATACTTAACGTTTTTTAAAATTTTTTAATTTAACTACGTATATTGCAAATTCCGACCCCCACATTTTATCATCCAATTCTTTCTGGACGCACAAAAATATCGGTGAAACTTGATTTGAAGATTTAGTGACACAATTAGGAAAAATATGCACCAGTGACCTAATTAGAACACTTTTAAAAGTTAGTTACTATTTTATGAGATATTCCATTTTTTGTCACTCACGAGATTTGAACTTTAATCATATAGAATGAGATGGTTGTATCTAACACTTTGAAACCGTCAATCATTAGACCAATCAGACTCCATGCTATGGGGCGCGGAGGGTGCGGAACACCGCCGAGTGGCGCAATAGGTGGGGGGGGGGGCGCCTTTGGAACGACCGGGGCGGAATAGGGGTAAAGGTGGGCCATCTCTCTCTCCATCTCTCACACACACATACATATACCTGTGTGTGTGTGTATTGGGCGCCCGAGAGACTTTAAACCACAGCGTGGTGTTATGAAGAAGAGCTTCGAAGCCCCATTTTCTACGTGTCGATGACATGACATTATGGGGGCTTCAATGCCCCCACCATATAAAACAGCCTTATGGTTATGGGTGACTAACTTGATGGAATATAAAACATATAAAATATTAGGACATTAATTTTAAGGACCGCCGAACTAAATCTTTCAAACTCTTAAATGGAATTGGATATTTATAGCAAAGTGGGAAGAAAATAGTTGTAAGTTGGGGAGAATGAAGAAGATAACCATTTGGGGATTCATGACGTCATGAAACATTACTATAAATAAATGTGCCTATTTCTACTTCCTACGTCCTAGTGCTATGTAAGCAAAGTCCAATTACCCATTTAGCATTGCTAAAAGTCGTCAATTTTTATTGTAGTTATATTGAAAATTGCAATAAATTGCCATCATTTTGATATAATTATATAGATTTTCGTTTTCACATATTTATAGAATAGAGATTTGGGTATTTGTAATAAAAATTATATATAAAAAAACTTGAAATATGAAATACATGTTAATCAAAATAGCATCAAAACTTAATAAATTTGAACTACATAGGCGAAATTGATAGGTCAGTTGTTGTCATGTATATTTCATCATAAAGACAATTTGTTAATAACACGTAAATGAATAGTTGATACAAGATATGGTGTCACGTATCACATGTTCATACAAGTCAATACTGGGAAAAAGTAACTATGGTACGCAAGTAAAGTAGATAAGTGAAATAGAATGTATAGACAAACTATAATTTTAGAGATTTTCGTTCTTAGTTACAATTGTGTTTCACAGTCATCACTTTTTTTTTATAACTATATAAATTTTAGTTAAAGTTTAAAGATGAAAATTTTAGAAATATTAAAAATATGTAAATCAAAACAGTGTCAAAGCTTAATAAATATATACTATATGCATGAAAATGTTGTGTGAGTTGTTATCGTGTATCACAATGTTCCGCCATAAAAAGAAAGTTGATACATGTATAATTATAGAAAAATATGTTTTTTAATTACATGCTTATAGAATATGAGAGATCTAGAATTTATAAAAAGATAAAAAAAAACTAAAACACAAAATTAAATAGATCAAATTAGCATCAAAACCTAATATGTATGAACTACATATATATTTTTGATTTGTTATGAGAATCGTTGTTGCGTGTTATAATATTTCATCACAAAAAGATAATTTGTTGGTAACACATAAGTAAAAAGCACAGCATGATGACACATATCCCATTCATTTAAACCAACAATAACCATAAAACATGTCCTTTACAAGTTATTGATTATGACCATTTCATATTACCATGTTGATTGAATGCAATGCAACCAATTTTGCCTTTCTTTATGTCACAAAACATGCATGACTTCTCCTCCATAGACTTTTTCTCTTTTTGACAATTGTTCCACAAACAACAAAAGGCTCTCTCTACCCTCCACTATTTTTAGTCCATTTGATTAACTAAGCACAATCCACTCTTCACCAAGTCCCCTTTTGACCCTTTTCACTTTTCTCTTTTTTAACCTTATATATACATCATACATACATACAAAACATCCTTCACATCTATACCAATGCAATGCAATGCAATGCAATGCAATGCAAAACAAAACAATAACTTATTAACTAAACCTCTGCCATTAATTCATAGCTTTTTAGAGAGAGAAAATCATGCTTCTGTTCTGATGCTACAAATAAAGAGCATGACTCTTCTACCTTATTAGCTTTTTTAACCTACTCTCTTCTTCCATTATTCAGAATTTGAATAAAGACTATTACTATTACCTTATGGCTGTTCAAGCACAGTTTTACTCTGATCATCATAATAACAACATGGGTTGCTCTAATGTGCCTCAAGATTGGTGTTACATGTCTAATTCTTCTGTTTTTGGATTTGGAGATGAACATCAACAAGACCAAGGGTTGCTTGATTCTCAAAAGGTTGTGAATTATGACTCGGGTTATCGAAATCTTGTTTCGACATCGAATTCAAGAGGAAATGGGATCATTGGGTTTCAAAATCTGTCTTCTGAGCTTGAGAGACAAAGGTTGGAGATGAATTGTTTTCTTCATTTGCAGGTTGGCTTTGTTTCTTTATTCTTTCTTAGTAACTGTATATGAGTCGAGTCTAGCCAGGTCGAGTTTATTTTAACAAGCTTAAATGTTGAGCTTGACTTGGCTTGTTTATTATTTAAACTTTTTTAAATTTTAGAAACACATGTATATAAAATGAAAAAACATACATGTAGAATTTGTAAACTACAAAATTCATAATTTATACACACAAAAATTCAATTTATAATTTATATATATTAAAGTTTAGGTTTTTTCTTCTCATGATTCTATATATTAAAATTTTCTATACTAGGACAATTTTCAATATTCTTTATATTATGTCTGTCAAAAATATTATACGTGTTAATTTAAGCTGACAGGCTAACTAGCGACCCACGAGTCTACCTTGGCTCGAGCTAGGCTTGTTTATAAATTGAGTTGGCTCGGCTCGACTCTCTCATGCCAGGTGGACGACTGCACAATACCCATTTTTAAAGATGGCCAAAATTTCTTTTATACTTATTATGCATATAATTAATTTAAAACTTATTCCTTATTAGCATATACATAAAAAAGTACATTTTTCTAATATCCAAGAGGGACCCAAAGTTATTTTTTTTATCTATTATACACCATCTACGACTCCGTCCTTGTCTCAACTCGTTATAAGCGAGATGGTTTTAAGTGAGTCGCGAGCTTTTTGAACAACCTTATTTATGGGCATGTTTAAAATTCTTTTTTAAGTGTTTTTACAACTTGTGATTTTGTTAAAGCAGAATGAGAAATTGAAGGCTGTTTTAAATGAAGAAACAAGAAAACGAGAATTGATCTTGATGCATAATTATGAATCAAAGATGAAGGCGATATTCGACAAAAAAGACGAGGTTTTAAACGCCGCAACAATAAGAGCAAAAAAGCTTCAAAATTATGTAATGATGGCCGAAAAAGAAGCCAAGATTTGGGAGAAAAAGGCCATTGAAAGTGAAAAAGTCATGACAGACCTAAATAAACAACTTATACAAGCTAGAGCAAGAACACATGAAGATGCAGAATCAGTGTGTAATGGTGATAATCATAATAATAATATTAATAATGGGAAAGAAAGACAAGAGAAGATGGTATGCAAGATGTGTCACGTGAGGAGAACGTGCGTGCTATTGTTGCCATGCAAGCATCTATGTTGTTGCACACATTGTGAAGGT
Source organism: Bidens hawaiensis (assembly GCF_021521415.1). Classification (NCBI taxonomy): domain Eukaryota; kingdom Viridiplantae; phylum Streptophyta; class Magnoliopsida; order Asterales; family Asteraceae; genus Bidens; species Bidens hawaiensis. The sequence continues at coordinate 1,045,815 of NW_027491634.1, forward strand.
CTAGTGATGTTTTGTCCTGTTTGTGAAACTGTGAAAAATGGTAGTTTAGAGGTTTTCTTTGGTTTAAACTGAGGGTAGAATAGTCAGAAATTAAAAAAAAAATAAAGTTTAAAAAAAATGAAGTTAGTTTATGTTTATCAAAAATATGTTGTTGGCACTACTATCAATAGAAAAGATCCAAAATAGTAACGGGTATGAACGGAAAAATGTAAAAAAAAAAACAAAGAAAGAAGAAGTTGTGGTGTTTTGTGAAGAATCTTTATTATTGCAATTTGACCCCTTTTAATTGTATGGCTTAACATTTTCTTTGAAAGTGTTATTGTTATTTAGATATTGGTTACCTATTGATATTTTTTTACTTGAATTATAGGTCATTTAAATGTTAAAATAGATGAAAAATTGAGTGTGAAAAATAGATGGAACAAAAAGATGATTGAAGTTCTTAACAAATATAAGCTAGATGTGTATGTATGTGACATTATAGATATTACATAAGTACGTGCCATGTATCATCGTTGATTATTTATAAAAGTATGTATTTTGATTATGTGTGATGAATAGATGATACGTGAGTTCGAATACTCGAATGAACCAAAGCAATTATTCGAATTTGAGTCCAATTCAAAATTTGATTTGAATCAGGTTTGATTTCAACTTTTAGCAGCAACTACGATCGAACCAACAAGGCAACTGCAGAAACCTTTAGCCCCAAACAAGTTCCTACCATCCAATCATCCATGCCAACCATCGGCAAGAACACCGCCTTTTCACCTTTACCAACTACAAGTTCTTATCTATGTCAATCTAAATGCTAATGCAAAGGCGATTCTCAAATGATGATGCGTGTAGAGTGCAAATTGTGTTATCAAACGTCATATTATGCCCCTTGTCTACAATCATAGCGTGTGCACGTAAAGGCTCTTTGCACTCTTTTGGCTGTTCGCCTCTTCGTTATTACTAAGGAAATGGTATCCGAATAAAACTCTTACCTGTATACCCTTGTGAGGTTCTACCATCCTTGGGACAATTTCTTACCCAGTTTTTCAACTTCTATCATTTTAAGCATCGATGTTTAATTCAACTTATCTTTATTTTGGAGGAATCTTTACTACTCATTTAATAAGTGAAATAAAACTCTAATTCATGTTTAGAAATGGTGTGTTATTTTTTTAGTATTTTTATATATATTTGATATTTGATTTGATTTGCTAGTTCTGAGTTCTGAAATGGAAATGGGGAGTTGTACAAGAAAGGCCCCCAATTAACTAGCTTTTTAGCTGACATACAAGATGATTTTTATTACTCAAAACTTTCTACAGATTTGGCCGACTGCCTGTCGTATCATATATTCATATATGCAAGAAAAATACTTTCTTCTGTTTCCATTTAGCCCTGGCCTACAATGCTAATGCTGCATTCTATCACTTGTACTCTCCTGCAACAAAAAGTTGTACTTATCCTCCCCTACGACCCTATATCCCAAGTCCCATTCATTTTCATATCTACTTTTCCAAATTTGTTTAATAAACAATAAATACATTTTGAAAATGAAATACACAAAAAGAGAATCAAACCGAAACACATCTCTTGTCAGCATGTCTTCTGATGCGTTTATGTAACTAAAAGCAGTGTAGCAAAAATTTTTACCAGGCATTGATTAATTTCCAATTAATCGATAATCCTCACTTCACTGATTAATTTTGGGCTAGTCGGCTAATTAATCGGTTGATTGTCAAATTCGGCTAAAATCAGTGGTTTTCAGCGAAATTCCGACCAAAATCAGCGGTTTCTGACGAGATTCCGACCAAATCAGTGATTTCTGGTGAGATTCCAGCAAAAACTAGCGGTTTCCAGCGAGATTCCAGCCAATTTCCGGCCAAAATATGTTTTTGTATGCATTAAACTGAAACGTACATATAAGAATGTGTGCGTGTATATATAAAACTGATAAATATACATTAAAGTTCGATCCAGTTAATCCCGATTAATCGCTAGTCTCGACCTCACCACTCGACTAGTGACTAGCGATTTTTACAGCACTGACTAGGAGTGAGCATATATCAGTTTGGTTTGATTTGGTTCAGTTCACTTAGGTTATTTCGCTCCACCAAAACCGGAATTAACCATCCACCTAAGAAACAAGTTCGGCTAATTCGGTTAATTTGTTGGTTTTATATTCAGGTCGGTTAATGACCAAGATTAAACTTGGTCTAAAATTATGCTTAGAAATACATGAAATGGATATATAATTATATGAAATAGTGGATATAAAATACAAAAAAATAATAATAAAATAAAACTGAAAACCGATTTTCGATTAATTTGGTTCATCGGTTTTGGTTAACAATTCAATCGTTGCTCAATAACAATAGCGAAATCGGCTTTGAGGGTTGATCTTCAACATTTTCTAATTGTAAAAGGACTCCCGTTTTAATCGAAAAGAAATATATAAGTTTTCCACATAATAAAACTATAATATGCCAGTTCGGTCAAGATCAAGCTAAAATTGCAAGTGGATTAGGCAAAATGACAAAACTTACATAACAATCATTAGTTATTTGGTTTATTTAGGTTATCTATCTCGTTTAATCTTTGGCTTAATCTGTTTTCAAACCCGATAAATCGATAATGGACACCACAATTCTCATCAAAAGTTTTTTTGTTTTAACATGTTTTATCTTATCCACACCGAATCGAGATGCATTTTCGGATATGAATATAAATAGATCAATTTGACATATTCATACAACAAACTGTTAATATTTTGGTTCAAATATATACAATTATATCAAACATTTATATAGATCAACTTCAAAAGAGTTCGAATGTTACATGTGTTTACTATACTTTACTTGATATTGTATTAAATACACTTATTTATAGTAATTACATGTAACATATTACTTTTCTATAAATATGATTATGTAAAGAGTGTATTTTCTGATCTTGTATTTTAAGAATGAGATTGTTGCATTCAAACTTAGTTAGAAAAGCACTGTTACATTTTTAGACACGATTCAACGACAGTTAACCACCTTTATTGGTGTATAATAGTTTAGACGTATCATGATTCAACGGTCTTTCCATTCACAAAGCAAACATTTTATCAATTCAAAGTCGTGAGTGATTTTCAAGCTAAAATTCGGTTTTGACGAGGTGACCTACATACAACGAACGATACAAGGGTCAAGCATCACATGATACATGCATCGGAAAGAAGTTTACTATGTTATAATGTTATAATCTAATATATTCGTTTGTATGTAGTCACTGTATCTGACTCTCAAGTGTCAGAATTCAATTATATATATATTTTTGAAAGGTGACACTAGTAGAATTATATCTTGTAAACGAACTGACACGAACATGAACAATGTCATGTCTGTGTTCGATCATTTAACTTTAAACAAACACAAATCGTTCGTTTAAAAAATGAACATGTTCATGTTTGTTTATGTTCATTGAGCATAATTGAACAAGATTAAACGAACATAAATGAACATCGTAAACAAACACAAAGAAAATAAATGAACACACGTAATGATCACAACGGACAAATATAAAACATATTAGTGTGATGTAATTTATAAAATACGAACGAAAATAAGTGAACGTTCACAAACATAATGAACGAACGAAACAAGTGTTCATGTTCGTTTGTTTTACTAAATGAACACAAACTTTTTGGTCATGTTACAATTGCATATTAAATTAATATATATAAACGAACTTCCGGCCGTTCGTTTACCGACCTAAGTAGAAATAATCATTTTACCGTCACTAGTTATGCTTGTACTATGGAGTAACAATCAAAAACGTGTATACACATCAAAAAATAATTAGCAAAAGCTACTAAGAACTTGTGAAGTGTGCCAGAAAATGTTTACCGTGTGTGGGCCTAGAGGTTAACCGACCCTTGCTTTTGTTAACTGAGTTAACTACATTATCATGCCAAGAAGTTAACCGAAGTGGGCCGAAAAATGATTTTCTGTGTGGGCCGGGCCGAGTTGCAATAAGAGCTTATGAATTGGGCCAACAAAGTTTAAAGCTGGCAGCCTATAAGTGATAAAGTTTACGTGATGTGAGAAAACCCAACTGTAGCCGAGAATTAACCGTTAACCGAAATAACTATAATCAAACAAAACCGATGACTTTGATTATGATTAATGTGGCTTCGTTTACCGATTTTAACGGAACCACACCTTGCGTGTCTATAGTTTTTCCCAAAATTTATACCTTCATTTCAATCTTCTACACCTCTATATCTAACTTCAAACATTAAAATTTTTGTTGTAACTATCTATAACATAGTTTTGAATACCATAACAAAAGTTTGGACCGTCATATTTCAGCTTTGAAACTCCATAATTAAGTTCGGAACACCATAACCAAACTAATTCCAACTAGAACAAAGGAATCTATATTAACCGAAATCAATCCATAATTGGCGGTTAACTGTCATATGATTAACCAATTGGTTATGACACTAGATCATGGGAACAAGCTAGCCGCAAGCATTATTATATGTTTTTATGTGATCGGGGGAGGTGGAGCTACCAAATGTATATAGAGCATTTAATCCCAAAATTTCACTTGACACCAATCTTTTCAGACAGTGATCTCATATATTAACTACGTTAATTTTTTTTTAAAGAATGATGTTTGGCTGAACCAGTGGCAATCAATGTTTTACTTTGATAAAAACAACCAAGGTTTTATTCATGTTAACTTCACTTTTTGTTTCGTTGTTATCCTTCTCCGAATCATGCAATTCTTAATAGTTTTTGTATTTTTTTCCTGAAGGACAAATGCAACTCAAACTCTATTTAACACTTACAATCTTAAACTATTAATTTATTTAAATCTGAACACACGAACTTTCTTTTAAAAGACATATGTCTCTACCAAATAGGCTAGCCCTACATTTTTTGAAAATAATATGCCAGTAAGACCATTT